>NW_027176251.1:9777196-10237196 GCF_023055335.1 Clinocottus analis | reverse complement strand
GATGCCGCCGATTACATGCAACAAACGGGTTAAATCCGCTGTTTCATGTGCCAGACTATTTCTTGGCATCCCTGCTGGTTGCCTAGCAACTGCTCCAAGCCAAGAAATGGTCTCGACATGTAAAACGGTAGAAAACATCAAATTGTCTTCTGTACATTTTTTTGGATTGAAATGATTAAACAAAGTTAATTAGGAAGGTTTCAGGTTCTGGTGGGCGGAGCTTATTTCATTCACATGCAGCAAGGCCATTACTATTACTATTACTTACTATTACTGGGCTATTACTTTAAGGCCCTGTTCTGGAGATGATGTGGTTAATATGGTTGTATGTATTCCTCAAAATAATAATTTGTGTTCAATCAAAATTGATGTCCATCGCTAAGGTCCTGCTGGTCAGCTCTTGCTTTGTGAATGAACAAGTAAGATGTTGCAGACGAATAGCAGAAGAAGCAACTCTTCGGATCATTTTTATTAAGTTTTAATCAAGAAGTGAATACGAGGGCGAGGAGAATGTGCAAGGGAGACGGTGCTTTAGGTTTCATGTGCAGCTGCAGGGTTTTTAAAAAAAAATAACTATGCTATTGTAGCCTTTAAGCCAAAACCACATATTAGCCAGGTCTGGATCAAGCCTGGATTTTCACCTCTAATCGATGCCTTGAAAACAAAAAACATCGATATGGAACAGAGTGTTTGGTGGGTTTGGATTTTCCCCTGATGGCCATTGATCAACACTGGGCAGGACTGCTGCAGGAAGTTAAATCACATGGAAGGAATCTGTGTGAATTCAGCTGAGAAATGAAAATTGAAGTGTGTGTGCGACGTGTGTGTTTGTGCAACTACCTGTTTTTGCTGGCTCTATCCTTCCATCATCGGCGTCAAACCTATTTTAGGACCCGGCCTGAGACGTTCATGATTGTTCATATCTCCCCCCGCTGCTGCTCATCGGCAGCAGCTGATTGCAGTGCAGTTTATCATTTCTGTCACAAGGGACATAACGGAGCACACATTTATCAGCCTCCTATTTACAATCTTTGATAAACTGTACCGCTTGCAGTCGGCTACATGCAGGTTTCACCGCCTTACGCCGCCTGCAGAGTAAATAATGCGAGCGGAGACGCCGACACCTGCCTGGAACCAACGCGCAGCAGTCTAATAACAAACGCTCCCTTCTCCCCTCCGTTTCTTGCTTTAGTGCTTTTCCTCACATTTCCAATCAGGCTTGTACTTTTTATCCTTCTCTTTGTTTCCTACTTGTGTGTGCCTCTCTTCAGACACACACAGACATCCCCACATGCAGACACACACACACTATAGTTATAACTAAAATCCCCAGGGTATGATCGCGAGAGGGGGAGAGAGAGCGACGGGGTGTAACATGAGTCTTTCTGGGACTTATCAGCATTTTGCAGAGACACAAGAGGAAAAAAAAAACATTTGAATCCCTGCACCGTGGATAGGGCTGCATGTACTTGGCAAATATCAGAATCAACAGTATCTATTGACTAAAGAAGCTATTTGTAGCTTAAAAGTGTGTCATTGAGCCTTCTCTGCTCTCAAGGCTTAAACCACTGAATGGCCATACATGTTTTATAGGTCCATGTTGAGCTTTTGTCTTCCTAAATCAGAACTGTTGTCCATCTGTGGTAAGTCATTCATGCAACCGGCAGATGGCAAGTTATAGGCCTCTGCTGGTATCTCCCTACAAATATAGTTCACCAAATGAAAATTGATTTTTCATTTTCTGTACACTGCGCCACTTCACGAGTTCATCAGATAAAACCCAAAATAGAAGCATGAGATTTGAGATGAGACGAGAGGAGAATAAGTAAGGGTGGCAGAAAATGGGAGGGATGGAAAAATAGACAGAGAAACAGTAAAGAGAATACAATATAGCTTCGAGAGCTAAGTAAAGGTAAGCACAAACAAGGCGAAGGAAAGCAAGCAAAAAGAGACGGAGAGCAATAAAACTAGAAAGGATCAAGGGGTGAAACAATAATCTCGCACAAAACAGCCAAGACGGACCTCTCACTCCGTCTCTGCGGATCTTCTGTAATGGCCTCGCTCGGAAAAACGAGGCACTGCACAGACGCTAACTCATTTGCTCCTGCTCCCAGGACGCATTTTAGAGGGTAAAATGGATTGAAACTCAAGCACAAAAAGCTTTTCTGAGACACAGAACTGCTTTAACACCATGTTCCTGGTCTGTGGCGGTGGAGGAACACAAGGGACCGACAGCGGCTTGTGCTGGAAAATCTCTCTGAACTCGCTTAACATGGAGAGGAGGCTGATTGTAGTTGTGATTCTTGTGTGGAATGAGTGTAATAATTTAAATCACATTAAGTGTACTAAAGCCATTTAGTACACACACAGCACGAACATTTGGCTTATTCGACATGCTTCAATCCAAACTCCTTGTCCTCTGCCACGGCTGCATACTTTTCTTTTAGGCCTGAGTTAATTAAGTGGGAATGGAGCTACTTTGTGCACAGGCGCAGTTTTCGTATCAAATATGTAAGCACCTTTTCAGCTACATTGTTTGGTGCAGGTGATTCTGTTTACTTGCCGTTAAAAACAGCGGTGTCACAGTCCATATGTGTAAGCCCTCCAGGAGTGAGTGTGTGAGTAACGCAGCAGGAGGTTTCCAAGCTTTCGAGTAGACACATTAGGGATGGCTTCATAAGCTTTTGATGGATCAAAAGGGAAATTTATTTTAAAAACAGGAAAACCATCAAGGACTCAGCTTCAACATGATGTTTAGAAGAAAAAGCAGCACATCATTAGTGCGAGTCCTATCATTACCATTTTACTATCAGTGTTTTGTAGTCGAGAAGCAGACACATGGCATTGGAAGAAAGCAACGCTAAATCTACACGTAAATTAAAGAAAGAAGAAATATCTGCCTGTCTGTCTGTCTGTCTGTCTGTCTGTCTGTCTGTCTGTCTGTCTGTCTGTCTGTCTGTCTGTCTGTCTGTCTATATCCTTTTCATGTTTTTTGACAGTTGTTTTTACAGCAATGATGTGGTCTGAGGTTGCGTCACGGTATCTCTTGGTCTAGTTTAGCTCTACCTCATGTGGAGAGGAAGGACACTTCAAACCTTTTGGTGCTTGTTGTGAGTATATAAGGTGACAGGCTGACATACTCATGCAAACAATGTGTGCTCTGAATTTTGACTCTGCAGACACTCCTTGTATTTTAATGTTAGTCAGGTCACTCAAATAACAATGAAATAAAATCACGTGCTTATCAACTTCTTGGCTCAACGATCCATAGATTGTGATCTCTCTGGAAGCTTTTTCCTTTCAACCATAAGTAATCTCTGCTCAAACAATCCTCCACTGGTCTTTATGGATTTTAATTCTGCTGTTTGTTCCACTGCTCTGTGTCGAGGTGAGAGCTTTTGCCCGTCTGAAATGAAGCCCTCGTGGTTTACACAACACCTGCTCACTCACCCTCCACGTTTTAAAGGTTCTCTACGTAATCACAGCCTGACTACAGCAGCAAACAACTATTTGCCATGCAAATAAGTCATGAACTCACCTTTCAGTGCATTTGAGCACGCCCCGCTGGTTGGCTAGCTCTCGGTTCCTGCTTGTAGAGCTGGCGTCTCGTGCCCGGCCTCCATTTCCCCCTCAGGTAAATACTATTAGCTCTGTCAGCACAGTTTCTCCTGTTCGCACGGTGAGCGCCTCGTTTTTCTGCGTCGCCATGTTCAGAGCTGTGTCGAGGCAATAGATCTGCTCTGATTTTCGTATTAAGCACCCTTCAAACAGAACTGTATTGAGAGATGACTTGAGCATGTCACTGCACTTGATAATTAGGCAGCACTTGTAAGAAACTTGTTCCCCATGACCTTTTGTCAACCCATCCCTGAATACCATTTCAGAGTCCTCTGCAACTTCTGAGTAATGGCTGTTTGTCGAAGGGGCCAAGGGGCGTCACGATTGGGTGCCGGTTTCACCGAAGGAAGACGGACTGATCCTGAATCGGAGCTGTGTTTATGATTGACAGCAGGGTCACCTTTAGCTGCTGTGTTTACATCCTGAACTTTTGATTGGATACGAGTCTTTTAGATCAACAACTTTTATACCTCCGATACCAGTGCTCTCTCCAGCTGAAGGCCTCTGGAAACGACATTATGCAGCATGATAGAACAGCAGAGCTCACATGTGACTGCAATCAGCAGCCATTTAGCTCATTATGTCTGTTTTAGTACGTCTTAATCCCATACACACCAAACCTGTTTCAACTGCACAACACATTTGAGATGTGGGCGGTGATTCGGGAGCTGGAAACAGTCAAGATAATTTTGGATGGAATAAATTGTTTTTTAAGTGGTTGTTATTAGCATGTTAAAAGGAGAGATATGGAAATGGTAAACATGTACATTATTGTAAAATTCCTTTTTAAACTAAGAATAATATACTTGTTGTTTTCAACTGTTTTTGCCTTAATCTCTATCAGCATATTCACTGATTTATTGTCTGTTTCTATAGTTGGATGTCAGAAGACCAGACGTCACCGCATGCTTCTTCACGATTCATATTGAGACGCTATTGATGTGTTAATATAGCTATGATCGGCTCAAAAGCTTAGGGTCCCATTGTTTTTAATTGAAGATGATATTTTGGGGATTTACTGGGTGTGGGTGTAGGCTGGGAGACGCCTGCTCTGCTGTGTGTGAATGTGACGGAGAATGAGAAAGTGGAGAGTTATTATTGTCTGAGCACTAAAATTGGCTGGTTTCTGAGTTGGGATTTCATTAAAATCAAAGAATGGGGCTGTCAGTAACAGTTCTGGCAAGGTGACTGATGTCTCCCAGCTACCTCAAAGGCAAAGAAAGGGAATATTTAATTTTCCTCAACTGCATTCATAGCTCAGCAAAAATGCACATTGCATTTTAAATGACTGATGTCTGAAAGTGATAACAAATTAAACTGTTCCTTCAAGAGGGCGTTCTGCTTATCTGTACGAGCGACATCTGCCAGACCAGTTAGTAAATTAGAATTCAGGCATTTTGTTTCCATTTTATGAAGTGCTTCTTTTATGATTCGTCAGGACAGTGAGGTATTGGTGGTTTATTGTTTTTGTTCACAAAACAACACATTTGCATGGGAAAATATATTATTAATATAAAAAAAAAAGATCTCATTTCTCATTCATTATCTCTTATAGGCAGGCATACTACTGAAATTTAGCGACAACATACTTTGGCATGCAAATTGAGTCTTATCAACATAAATGCAATAAATGAATTGGTATTTTCTGTGGAAATGCAATTTTGAGGGAGAAAATGCACACGACTAATTCACCACATGAAACTAATAACTTTTTCACTCCTAAGCAGTGACAAGTTAATTTAGGATGAAAGAAATTGCCAGGTTGTTCATCTTTGAGTTCAAAGACGCTCTCTGTGTTTGAAGAATCATACGGGTAAAGGGAAGAGTTGCAAAGCTACCAGCCCAAATTAGTAGGATTAAAAAATGTCCCATTGGTGCCACTCCTTAAGCTAATGTGAACTGTAGCAATGCAAATTATAAACAATGCTGCTTAAACTTTATTGTGAAAGTTTGGAAGAAGATTCTGTGTTTTTGGATCCATGTCAATGAGGGAAATGCCTGTACAATGATCGAAAGCAGCCAAAGTGATTCAGACTTTCAGTTGAGAGCTTTATTGTTTCTCGAAAGACAATTCCTGTACAATGAAGCAATATGACAAAATAATATATTAAACTAAGATTTGGACATAATATAAACATTCAGTTTATGCTACACATATATACTCACTTTCTGAAATGCATACGGTATCTCTTGCCAGACAATTCATGCTGTCTGTTACAATATTTTTGTCACTATAAAATGTAAAAAATTAGCCACCACAATACCTGCATCCCTTTAATCAGCAGGCAGCGACCAAGACACAGGAGTTTGTAGCATTAGTCTCTCTCTCTCTCTCTCTCTCTCTCTCTCTCTCTCTCTCTCTCTCTCTCTCTCTCTCTCTCTATGCAAGTTATTCCTTGAGGGAGTTTGCTACTTGTGTACATTATATAAATACATCAGGCCCAGTGGGGGACCTTTATTCAGACCGGTAATCTCATTGAAACTCTGCTCTGTGGCCACATCGTAACTTTTTATGGCCATCAGGGCCCGAAACCCTTCAGACGAGGCCGAGCTCTGTCTGAAGGGTTTTCTCGCACCTCTTCTGCAGACTTGCAAAATGTCAAGATGGTCATCCCCCCTCCAGGGACACCTAATGCTTGACATTCTTCGCCAGAAGGAATTATTTTGAGGAGATGTGATTTTTGCGTCCACGTGTAATTAGACTTGATCTCAATTTAACACACTTTACCTTCCGATCATCTAAAATGACAAAGCACACAGTTATTGCTTGAGCACTGTGGCAGGTATTTGGGTTTTCCCATCAGGGTGATGACTCGAGGTGAAATGAATCTGAACACCCGGCAGGTGACACAAAAGAATTAACACCTGGTCATATGTCTCACTTCAGATCAGAAATTCATTTATTTTGTAAAAACCCGGCCAGTCTCATCTTACCTTGATGAATCTATTAATGGCGCTCCCTTTCTCCTGTCCCTGGTGCATTTCAGCTAGACCTGATCTACTTGTACATCTTCCTCTCAAAATAACTCTGTTCGAGTGGCTTCCGGTTATTACTAAGTGACTTTACCTCCAGATGGGTGGTGGTGGTAAAGCCTCTGGCCTTGTGTGAAGCTCTCCACAGGGGCGTGGACATTGTGGATTTGTTAATAAGCATGTTGGGCTTCCCATCATGAACCCTACGAGAACCCTTTTCCCCAGGCAGCCCTCTCAAATTGCCAATTTCTTGCAGACAAATGACTTCCCACTCCTCTGTATGTCTTTCTTTCACTGCCCCCTCTGTTATCTTCTGTCTTGCTCTTTCTAATAGTACTGTATACACTCTGTAATGGTTTGTACTTACTTTGACTGACCCCCCCCCCCCCTCCCTCTCCTCAGTTTCCGCCTCATTTTCTGCACCACACCTGCAATTTTGTTACTCGCTGATTTTGGCAGAGAGAGGGCTGCTGTCGGCCCGGTGAGTGAGAGGGGAGGACAGCAGCAGGTTAAGGGTGCTTGGGAGAATTATTGGGTGTGCAACATTTCTTGTGAAAGTTGCTGTTACTCCACTAAAGTTTAGAGACCACTCAGCTCTCTCCACTCCTTCAGATTCCATCAACTTTTCGGGCAAGGTCCATTGATTGGGTCGGCTCGGTGATCCAAGGAAACTGAAAGAAGGGAAAAAGCAGTTTGACTGGTGCCATGAGAGCACACACACACTGAATGCTTGAAAGGAAGCGCTGCTCCGCTAAAACAAGCGTTAAGCCAGTGTTTCAACCAACTTGGGACTCTTAAGTGTGTAACTCAGTGTCTGTTGTTGAAACTCTGACTATGATACTTAAATTAATACAATTGCCAAGACATATGCTGAAGCATTTAATATTATTCTGATGCTAACTTACTTTATTAAAGTTGTAAAGCTATAATTAGGTATATTCACAACTTCATAAAGACAAGAATGTTTATTGTCATCGTAAAAAAATACGATATTCAGTTGGCGACTCATTCAGTTCAGCAGCAACAGGTAAAAAGACATTACTGATTTTAAACAAGACAGTCAATAAATATATAAACCATAAAAGCACAGGTTATTTTCATGGATGTCTTTCTCTTCATTGCTGATCATCAGCTGGCTCCACTGGGACCATTTAGGTGCGTTAATACTCCAGGTTCACCTTCCCAACAATTCAAGACCTTAGTGCAGACATTTTAATAGGCTCCTTGTGGCGATTCTCCCTTTCTTGCCATGAATCTTTCATGGCGCTTTGGAAGTCTCAACCACCAGTGGGAGATGCTCAGGAGACGACTTGGCAGAGACCACCCATCTCTCCTAATGATCTGTTTTGAAACGAGCGGCGGGGACACCTGCCAGAGAGAGAAAGAGACGGATACAGGCAAATGCAGATATTGTACAAACATCAGAGAAAACTAAAGACTAACATTTCATTAAATAACATCACTGAAATGTTCTCAGAATTATGGATACCAATAGTTGGCTTGAAAAGAATACACCAAAAAATCACTTTAGATATACACAATGGAAGCCAATTCTCTGGGCTTTAGCTGCAAACAAACAAATCTGAAGCTTACGGCTCGATTCCAGGTGTCCGCGCCAGTTGTAACCGTGATTTTGCTCAAATGATTTGTACTGCAGCTTGATGTAAGCATTCCTGAGAGTACCCAGCCTCTATGACTCAATTGTTGTTAATTACAAGGACTATGCAGACATATTCTAATCAGAAGTCTGTTGTGATTTTGGTGTACGGTTACTGAGCATATTTGGTTGCTTTATGCAATAACTGGAGTTGTGAATATTCCTTAACAAAACTCCCTAAAAATGCATATTATATGAAAGGAGCGATTTCCATTATTTTCAGGTTAACTTTTTGACTGATGGCTTTAGATTTTACTGTTATTATTATCTTCCTGTCCAGTTGCCGTAGTCCAGGTGGTACTTTCAGGTTGTTAAAACTAAGTCTCCTTTAATGATTCTACAGCTACGGTCGAATATCTGCAAATACTTTTTCTTGTAAAATAAATGTTATGTTTTGTAAATACAGTTTTTAAAAGACCCAATACACCAACTATTTGTGAAAATCAAAGATGTGTAGCGACAATGGAAAGTATCTATTTATGAAACGTAACATATTTAAGTAGGTTTAGTGCCCAACAATGCAGATGCTTACATATTTATATTTTTTAATGAAACACACAAACCAATTTTAGTTTGCAATGATTTGTCTTTTTCTTCATTGTGCCTTCCCCCCTCCAGACACACTACTGAAGCAGACGTATATCCTCAGTAGATATGGTCATCTGATGTTGTGATCGATTGCGGACATTTGTTAATTCCATGCATGAGTGATCTGCAGCTCGGTGCTGCCTGGTTTTCCAACTTTGCCTCTTGTTTTGGGACTTGCTTGTAATTGACCACGCCATTGTGCTGACTCAGGATGAGACCTCCCCGGCCTCCTGAGACCTACATACCTCCGTCGCTGCTCTCCATAAATGTGGTTTTAATAGGACGGAAATGGCTGTGCTCCAGAACAAGTCTAGTACTGGAAGCTGGAGGGGAGGGGGTGCGGGGAAAGCTGTGCAAGTCGAGGTTGGAAGTTCAGGGGGAAGCGGATGGGGGGAAAGCTGATTCTGTATCTTCCCTGCCAAAGGTCCCCTCGGTCTCTGGTGATGACACAGCACCTCGTTAACGCAGTTGTGTCTGGGGGGTGCCATGCCAGGGTGCTGGGATGATTTATTGTCTATGAGCCACCTAAAGCCTCCTCAGATTAAAGGGATGCCTCACTCGTGGAGCCAACCATAACTGCATTACAAAACATTCAGGATGGGGAAAGTGTCATGCGTGCTTTGAGGCATGCTTTATGTATATTTATAAGACTCTTGTTCCGGTGGAACGAAAGGATCCATGTTGTCTTGGCCAAGAAAGAGGTACTGTGGCCAGCGGTGATTACACTATGTTGTCAATGTTTTGAGAAGTGAGACTGCACTTTGCTCAATTTACAAAAATGAAAAGTAGAAGCACACAGTTGGCCAAGGAATCTAAAATATGTATTAATACCGAACCAGGTCGTCATCCATCTGGAAGCCGCCTCCTCTGGGTCGGGCGGGGCGGCTCAGTCCAAGCCCAGCTTGCAGTACCATGTTTACAAAGATCCAGTTTAGTGATCATCACTAGCAGTGCAGCCCACTTCAGCCCACATCATGGGCTAATTAGCTCCAACAGCAGTGAATGTCAATATTCAAAAGTCTTTGTCAAAGATATAATGTGCTTTTGTGGACAGGAGATTGTGGTAACCCCTTACCGGCTCTGCTCACCAGTATCATTAAGCCACACAGCCTCAGAGAAACCATCTGTGCAGAAGCCAACCCTGAGAAGCCCAGTGAAGGAAATACTGCAGCACGTCTCCCAGGGAACGGCTCATATGTTAGACGAAAGAGTGGAAACAGCTGATGCACAGTTTTAAACCACAGCCATTCATGAGAGAAAACAACAATAATTTCACCCTTTGGGAATAACCCAGAAGGGGAAAAATCCCACGCTCATGATTATGGCAGTAATTACATTTTGTTTAACAGATACTACGGTTCGCCGTCGGTGAGATTAAAATATTAGCACCTTTACCCTTCAGAAGACATATCACTTAAATTAAGCTTCAGATTCACATCATTCCCTCTGGCAACATCTCATTATACCGTCTCTTCTTCTGTGATACCACTTTTGGTTTAGAGGGGACTAGTTTCACATGTTTTATACATACACACATATGTCAACTTTTCCATTTACACATTTTTCACAGATGAAAACTACTAAAAATACACATGCCACATATCCATCATTGCGCCAAAAAAACTTTCAGTCCAGTTCAGATGGTTCTTTTCTTCTGCATCGTTCTTTGAAATTGTTATACATTGGACCTTGGATGAGTCTCAAGGTCATGCTCTGATTGGTGCAGAGGGAACCCTGCAGCCCGGCTGGTGTCCATGCTGAGCTTTTCTAGAAAGGCGAGGAGCAACACCGAGATACTTGTTCCCTCCTGTGGCGTCATTTGTTACAATCTGTGCTCGAGACAATGGATTTCCACTATAGAAAACCACTTTTCAGACCATACAGATTATTTATAGTTCTCTGGGAGAGCGATACATATTTGTCTTTAAAAGAGTCAGAAGGAAATTATTTTCTCGGCTCTTCCTCTTCATGTGCTGGATATGACAACAAATCTGAGATTTTAACAAAGGCTTTTGAGTTGATGCGGCATAAATTAATTGCTTATGCAACTGCTCGTTTTACGATCTGGTTGATGTTGTGTGACCATCCTCGATCACATGACCAGCAGTGCCTGACTTCTGACCTGCACTCGCGTTCTGTGCACGTTCGGCTCCCAGTCGACCCCTGGTTACTTTTAATCACTGGCTCTGGTTAAACTAATTGGCTGGTTGTCGGGCAGAGGAGATCAATAACTGAACACGACACTCAATGTCCTGTCTGATCATGTCCGTGTCTGCTTTTAGTGCCCCTGGAAATGAATCATTCATCCGTTTGCTCCCTCGCAGAAGCGGCGCCGAGGGGCGTGCTCGGCCGCGGCAGCAGCTATTGATTATCGCCACGTGTGTTGTGTGCCGTGATGATGGCTTGTTACATCAGCGGTCCTACGGCTGCGGGACCCCCCGGTCCTCCCACACTTTGGCCCTCCGCAGAGCTCAGCAGCAGGGGTGTGAAAAACACAATGCCCGATATGTGTTTCATCAGCGGGAAGCTGAGCCACATACTCCTATGCAGGGGGAATTTCATGGTGCTTACATTTTGCTATTAAAACACAGATTTTCCCTGTGCAGGTCCCGAGTATGAAGGAGTGCATCATACTGGGACTGGGTACGACTCTTTACTCTCACGTCACTCAGCTGTCACATAATTATTTTGTTGAGAGAGTCTGGCGCCATGCGTAAAGAGACGTGACGAGTTCACACTCAAACTATCAAATACATATCTTCTTGCTAGTAAATAACAGGCAAAGTTTATTTTTTTGTCTGAAAAACATCTAGTCATAATAAATAATGCAATCATTTTCTGTATGAATCTACACTAGTACTGGGCATATTTCAAACATTCATCAATTTTTTGCAATAAAAAAATAATGCAACAGATTTTGTTGGAAGAGCATCATATTTGAGGAGAACGAGAAGAGTTCTTTTCACTACGTTAGCTATTGTTTGGATTGTTGTCATTTCCAATAAATTAGTTTCTTCTTGTTTTAATGAATCATCTATAAAGCGGTGAGAAATGCCCATCATAGTTTCTCAATGCCAGCTGCATTATTAAATCCTTTCTTTTAGAGTCATATCGTCGCTGATTAACGTTACCATTTTACATTTTCTACGCCTTCAGTCATACAGTTTGAGCGTACCATCTGCCTTTTTTCCAACCCAACATTAATTTGACGACGGTTGTAAAGTCCTATTTCCCTCGCAGGTTTCATAATGTCATTTCATCGTTTCGGGCACAGGCCGTATGACATGCAACGTCCTTCAAACCAACGCAGTGTGACACAAAGATTTAACGTTTACCAAATCCCACATTTTTTTTTGCACTTATTTTTCACATGTTACTTTTGTTCTTTTGCTTCTAAAGAAGCCTGTGCTGCGAGACAGATTGACATTATAAAAGATGTGAGTGATTCTGGGAGGCAGAACATCCAGTTGGTACACAAGAAAATAATAATTTTTGTGACCATATTCCCACCATAGCATACATTAGTGTTACAGCCACTAATCATATTGTTTTGTTTTTGCCATTTTATGAAATTGCTTCTGCATACATTAGTGTTTGTTTTTGTAAATAGAAAGAAAATGCTTGTTTAAAATGCAGCTTTTCTCAGATGTATTGCCATACTCTAGATACAAAAGAAAAAGATGAGAAAACAACGAAGATGACCCTAATGTGTTGTTTCCTGTGAATGCTTTTCAGTACAAAGTGCTTAAATGCGTTGCTTCACAAATGCCAAATCACAAATTAAACCGGCGCGGTAGCTTAAAAATAGTTTAATGGCATATAATTCTCCCTAAATCAAATCTCAGCTCCCTGACCCGTACTTCCTGTTTTCATGAACCTGAAAGACATTTTAACATGTATTTGAACACGTGTGAACACCGCGGTTGTTTTACTACCTGACTGGAGCTCTGTGTTCTTTGAGGAGTCTATAATGAGCTTTTTAGGCCGAGGATTCGCGGCTGGAGGCCTCGTCAGGTAATCGGATTCATGTTGTCTATTTCTCTCAGGCGTATTCCAGCCCACCTCTGGAGAGACAGAGGTCTCGTGTCGTATTGACAATACAGATGACATCGTGTCACGGTGAATATACAGAGAAGGGGGAACAAAATCGAATCCTGGACTATCCGTCCATCTTTCGACAGATTGCGCTGAGCGTTTGTTTGATCGCGGTGAAGACAATTGAATTTCATGTCGACATTGTTGAAAGCTCTTGAGTCAAGTATTCCAGCAGATGGAATTAGTTTTCAATTCATTTCAAGGCTATTTTGTTCATATGCGCATGAATCATGGCATCTCTTTGATGAGGATATGAAAAAAACATTCATCGCTTTAAAAATATCCTGCTGCTTGGCTGGAAAAGTAATGATAGCGGCTTACAGGACTACTGTGCTGTTATCATACACGAGAGACATCAATGCAAATGAGAATAAAGGAACCACGAAGCGTGTCCTCATCTAAATTAATTTCCATAACAACAAGGGGATGGTGGCAAAGATACAGATAGTTATATAACCTTTGCACATTAGAATATACTGACATTTTACAATTCAAATTTCACACCTTTACAACCCTTTTTGTTCGAGGAACGACCGTCTCAGTTAGTCCACCACTTTGATCTAGATTAATATCTCAACCATTTTTCATGCCAAGAAACTTTGGCGATACATCAATTGCACCTCCCCCCCGAATATCAAACATTTATCCCCTCAAGATATTATATCAGCAATAACTTTAGAAGAGATTCCTGTTTTGTCAGATTGACTGTGAGCATGTGGTGTGACAACACTGTCAATATTGTTCATGTATCGCCAAAACCTTCCCTCCCAAGAGGTTAAATCCTAAAGACTTTGGTGATCCTCTTTTTCCTTTTCTTCTCGTGCCAACATGAAGCCTTTTTTTAGTAAAACAAATATACAGAATATGTTGACATGCTATTTGGTCCAGATTGTCATGGCAGTATGAATTATAATGGCTTTCGTGATTATCAGGTCAAACTTTTGAATCGGCATTTTAATCGCAAAACTAATTGTGTTCCCGTGAATTTTGGTTGTGCTTTGTATTTAGCACCAATTCGCAAATGTTCGCATCCTGACTTGCCAAACTGAAGTGCTGAACATGGTAAAAAATTACACCTGTGAAACACAAGCTTGTCGCACTGCCACTGTCCATATATTGGTTATTCTGATTTGTGACACCTCTCATAGATTTAAATCAGCTGCGAGCTACCAGTATACGTTAGCGTGCAGATTGTATCAGACTCTTGCCGTCAATCAGACTTTTGATCCAGCATTGTGAGCATGTTGGCATTCTCTTTTTTTCTTTTTGGATGTTCGTGAATTTAATGCAATTAATCTGAGACAACTCTTCCTTTCCAGGCTTTTAAGCTGATTGTAACTGTCGCTGCAGAAAACTAATGCTTAACTTTGTGCCTCTAAGCTGAAGTCATTTCACTTTTCATCTTCATCCCTCACTTCCCTGTCTTGCTTTCTCTGTTTTACTGCATCAAAGAGTCGACAGTTCCCTTCTTCACATCACATCAAGATAACTTTTGTGGGGGTTTTTTTCGGTCGGGGGGGAGTACAGAGCATCAATTTCAGAAACACTTTCTTCTCCGAGACACGTTCTTATCTATTAAACTTGCTTTTCATCTACTGGCATTATTCAAGCCTTAATTTAGGAGGAGAAGCTGCAGGGGAAATGTCAATCTTTTTGTTTAGCGGTGCGGTTTATGTGTTAATTGCATGTCTGTCCTTAAGCTCGTCTGACCAACAAGCTATCATTCCCTTAGTCTTTGAGCGATCCCAATTTATATCGTCTAGCTTTGGACGTGTGTTGCTTTGCTATCAGTCAAGTGACCGGTGTGTCTGTCTCTTCTGTTGCAGATGATGAAGTTTTCCTGGGACAACTACAAGCGCTATGCCTGGGGCAAGAATGAGCTGCGGCCTTTGACGAGAAACGGGCACATTGGCAACATGTTCGGTGAGTGTCAGCGCGTCGCTGAAGGCTCAAAAGGCCGAGAAAGGTTGTGTAGCTTTTAATCGAGAGACGAGGAGATATATTATGTGGTAGTGCAACATTTGTGTTATTGAATGTGAGTGATCTCTCTTTACCATCTACTCTACCAGCCTATTTGTGTTGAAAAGTAGAATTATATTTGAAATGTTTAAAATAGACGCGCGATCAACCGTTAAACAACCACAGCTTTCATCAACAAACTCTCTAAAAATTCACAAACTTTTTTTTTCTCTTTAAAAAGCCAAGAACTCACATTTTCGGTTAGTCTGTAAATTGGAGATGCGAGCAAAAACTTAAGCGAGGCTGATGATGGAAGCACATTTCCCTGAAACTGAAAACAATCTGCTATTCGTAGGGTATTTCAGGAACAAGAGTTACACTGAACCCTGATGTTATGCAGGCATAATGGATTTCACAAGGAAATGTAAAGCCAACCGTACAGGCTGCCCTTCAAGCTGCATTAAAACCAGTACTGAAAGCCAACCCTATTCAAAGTAAATGAATCAGTGATCCTGTGTTTATAATGAGAGGACCGCAGGATGCTGTGAAACTAATTGTTCCATGCTGGACACCTGACGAGGAGGCCAATAGGGAAGCACTGGTGGACACAGAAATGGCTCGCTGCATGTTGTGTCCTACCTGCTGCCAGGTTATTTATATTTTTTCTAAATTATTCATTATATCTGTGTATTCCTCTTTCGGCTGCGTGCTTTAACTTTACGCCTGTTTTTGCATTTGTCTCTGATGGATAGCTGCATTCAACAATGTTGATATTGAAGGCCTAAAAAAACATTGTCAACTTGGCTCTGGGAGATTGTGACGGGCATTTCCCCCTATTGTCTGATGTTTTACACATTGACTGTTGAATAATTCAATTAATAACCTGCGGTGAAATCAATGCTCAAAAAGTCATTGCAGCCTTAACTGCTGCGTTCATACCAAACACAACGCCAGATTACATACACAGTCGATGCAAAGACGCGAGGAGACGCAACACAAATGGTCAAAATCATGAGAGAAACATTCACCAGTCAAGAATAACAAATCCTTGCACCACTTCTCAAACTAAATCATAATGAATGAGATCTTTTGGAGAGACTTCCATTCTTTACCTGTTTGGAGCTGTCAGTTGAACGGTAACATGTCGCACTTGTTTGTGCCTCAGTGAGCTTTTGTCACCATATGCTGCTCACCTTTCACTCAGCATGGCAGACCTCACGACCGGAGGCTCAGTCTCAAAGCCTAATTGGAGCCAGACCCTGCAGGGGTCCTCGGGTCCTCTGCAGTGGAGCGTATCAGTCAGCTCACAATGCCGAGCCAGAGCCAAATCCCGCGAAGAAGCCTTTAATAAAAGGCGGATCAGCTCTTAATATGCCGGGTGCTGCTGTCTCCCATACCTGAGGTCTCACTCCATCACATCTGTAGAGACTCAGGATTATTAGGGCGGTGATGCAAACTCTCTTGAAAATACAGTTTGTGATCTCTTTGCTGCGCTCATTCCCCTGAGGTGGCCACGTTCATAGTTATGAGGAATCCCTTTAAAGTGTGGCTGTCCTTAAATCATGCGATAGGTGTTACATTTTAAAACAAAGATTCAGATTTATTTTCTGAAGGAATCTACCAACATGATCACACACACTCTGATATTGCCTGAAGTTAAGAATTGTCTTTCAAGTAAGTCACCTTTGCAAGTGAATCCATTCGTTTACTCTTCCCTCAAACAAAGAAATAGATGGAAACAAAAATAAAAACATGTTCAAATGCCAATAAAAGGGAACACGGTTTTGAAGTAAGCTGTTGATGAGTTTGAGTAAAAGGAATAAGAGTTGATTGAGGTGATGTCAAAGTGGTATTTGCAGCCCAGGAGTGTCCATTGAAGGAAACAAGTGATATCAAACACTCGGTTTAGCACTTCAGTGGCACAAGTTGTTCTTTCCACATAAGGTAACCTTGTGGTGATTAATGATAAATCACAATGTCTCATCCCCACAATTTAGTCCATCTTTGTTGTCAAATTATGTAAGTTATCAAGCTTTCACTCGTGAACGCCATACATTTACTGCATCCGTCAGAAAGACAAGATTGTGAGAGCAAACAAAATAAAATACAATAAAGCTAAACAGATTGTTCCACTCACTGGTATTTATTGTAATACATTTTGTTGATTGAATCACTTTTTTCCAGTTTCATTAGGCTTGTATTTTGATATTTTACTTTTAACACGCTGTAAAGAGCAGAGGTGTTAGTTTTACTTCAGATAAGTTATCAAGGACTCTTCAACTCACACCACTGGTGATGTAACATCCTTAAGAAGGAATAACAGCCAAGGACAATGAAAACTAATGGACTGTACTGTTGTCAATACTGCAACTCAGGGAATGATGGACACAATGATGACGAGTTGGTTGCTGTGATTTGTTTGTGTTAAAGCTGAATTCAGCAGTGTGTGTCTGCTGGAGGGCAGCAAGCAGACGCACAGCAATGAGCTTTGATATCAGTTGTGATGGTAAGCACATTAGCAAACAATCACTATATATTACTTACAGATGCTGTACACACAGCTACTCCAGCATCTCATTAGTGTCGGCTCTCACAGCGAGATGGCGGCATGAAGAGCTTCAGTCAAAAGCTATTTGAAGCATATCAGATTATTGTAAACACATTTTTATATACTTAAACAACGCACGATAACTGCCCATAAACATATTTACAAAAATATAAAGAGCTACTGAAGCTGTTGTTGTGCCAGCAGTTATGTGATTAGACTATTCATTAAACAAAACTAATTCTAAATATGACAATTCTGATGTGCTCGCACTCAAGTTTACCAAGCAGTGATCCGCCGGTCTGTTTTTTATTATCCACACCCAGCCGACCTGAGAGCTAAGCCATTGTCTGACCAACGAAAAAATGAGCAAACCCTTCACATTAGAGGAAATTTGACCCTATGTAAAAATTGGAACAAAGTGTTGCATAAGGAACACAATATTCTAGATGAAAAAGGTTGATTGATATTTTCTGTGTACAAGCCATGTGTGTTATGAATCAACTGGGAACAGAAAGTGTCTATTTTCCCGGAGCAGATGGAACGGACACTTTTGAGCCGACTCTGCTGTTGTGGCCAAAGGTTTCATCACCATGGAAAGTGCAACCCTGAACTTTTGGCAGTGAGCGGCCATCTTTATCTGCGCAGCACAGCTAAGCAGTGTACCTATACTGCAGATCTAGTCTATTATGCAGACGTTGAAAGCATTGACAGAATAAGATTCATCCCAAGAAAATAGTCCAGTCTCTGACTGTGGGGGAGGGGCACAGACTTCATGGTTAATCCTATAATCAAATATACATTCTGTGTGAAGCTGGCGTCATGTTCAGCTTCTCAACCATCCCTGGCTGCTCCACAGTGTATCCTCCTGCAAGTCAAAGGAAGAGGAAGACAGAAAGGGCATCATGCTCGCGAGTAAATGTCACATTGCAAAGGGTGGGGCAGGAAGCCAGGTATGAAATTGGATGCTGTGTTCTTTAATTTAATCCCCAGAGTAAACAGAAATGTGGCAAGATTGTATCTACAGTTAGCAGCTGCGTCAGAAGCTTGTCAATGTGCTGCGAGTCGCCATAACATCTCTTCTGCTCTGCACTCAAAGAAGCACAGAACCAATCACAGGAAGGCAGAGGGAGACGTTTTCCTCTGCTGCACTCACTCCTTCTCTGGCACGCTTTCACTTAACTTTAATCTTCCTCTCAACCCCCATTCCTTTCTATTTTTCACTGTAATCCCTCTCCTCGTTCCTTTGTCATGACCCTCAAGGCTGAAAGAAGCTTTCTCTTTGTTCTTTCCTCTTAACCAAAAGTTGGTTCTGATAGACTTTTTTTCTCTCTCTCGTTTCCTCTTTGTCATTTAAAATGCAATATGTCTTTTAGTGCTTATTAAAAGTTTTTTTTTTAACTGAGGGCAATTAGAAAGAGAAAACTGGTCTATTTACAGTACTTTCAGCAATTTTTCCTCTTCGTAAGATTGTGTGGGAGTTCTCACATTGTGAGGGTAGAAATTCATGAAAAAGTTAATATGCGCGTTCATGTTCTTTTCCTCAAGAAAACTTTCCTTTTTGATTGGTAAGCATTATCTGAACATATTCTTTTAAATTTACTGCACTTAATATTGCACTAGAAAACCTAAAATATGTTTCACGGTGGAATTATTGGTTTGCTGATTGGTAATATATCAAAGGTCCTCCACCATGTTTCCAGCTCCCCGTTTGATTTCATTAGATTACTTTGTGTCATGGCAATCATGTCAAATATTAAATCCCTTGGAGCATTATGGAATTATGAAGAGCAGAGAGATGAGATCAAGGCCAGGTTCTTGTGCATTGTGACTGATGACAACATTTGCTGCATTTATTTTTATCTTCAGCCTCAGAAATCGTCATTAGTTTTGGTCAAATATGACAGAAAGACATGATCTCAAGGCCATAGATGAACAGCTCCCCACAAACTAATGAGAGATTGAGTGCTTCTATTTTGGAAAGTTAAATCTGAGAGCTCAATTATATTTATTCATGACATAACCTCTCTGATGGAAAAGTTGATCTTCTGAAGAATACACAGAAACGTTGTTTTCACTGTTTACAGACCGCTGATGTAATAGGGAATTAGTTTAGCTGCTGGGTTCATGCAGGCTTATTTTTCTAATAATGAAATACTATACTCATGCTGACGCTAAGAGGTGAAACTCAGAATAAAGTTGTGAACGTCACATTGAAATAATTAACTTTTCAGGTGAAAATGTGGCAAACTAGTCAGCAAATAATTATATGGAGTGGTGTTTCTGGACACCTGGTGAATGCGAGGGTGCTTTCCCACCTGAACCGGTTTGCGGGAGATCTGTATAAGATTTCAGGAATCTTTTATTTCGAACTTCCGGAAACAGCAAGCAGAGCTAAAACAGGATGAAAAGGCTGGTGGGTTTACCGGGAGTCAGGCGAGCGGGCTGAACAGGGGCAGGCGGGGTCGGTAACAGGCGATCAGTCCGTGAGAAAGTTCTGGCGCGCCTGGCACGGAAAACCCAAGAACAACCTGTCTACGTGTGTCTGGGAGGCAGGAGTCTATATAGGGGCTTGATTAATGCTCAAAGGCAGGTGGGTGAACAGGTGAAGGGAGTTGGACTGATGAGGAGGGAGAGGCTGACAAGTAGAGTGAGGAGGCTGTGGAGCTGAACTGTGACAGGCTCGTGCCACCGTGGATCATTTAATATGAAGACGGACGATGAGCAGGGGCGTGCCGAAGGAAGAAGCAGAAAGCTCAGGGGAACGCAAGAGGTTAACATATCAATACTCCAGGCTGTTGGGAAAGACTTAACTCCCGTGTGCTTATATTAACAGATTACAGAGAGTGTGGGAAAGTGATGCAAAGCCATTTTGGGACACTTGTTAACTGTTGGAGACTTGCAAGCCCGAGCCTTCAGTGCAGTGAATTATTTTCAATGTTTGGCTCCCAGAGCTCTCGTGCCCTACTTTTATGATGGGAGCATTAACTAAAGGTGTCAGCAGTGATGGTTCTATATTTCCAGCTTATCTCAGAGCAGGAGCAAGTGGAGCTGTCGGCCTTGAATTTAAATGACGATGTTAAACACAAACAGGGCATTATCCTTCAGGTAATATGGGGCACGTTGAAGTACTGCACATTCATGGTTTGCAAAAAAAGAAACTTACAGGTCTCACAAAAATAAAAGATAAGAAGATCCCCTTTTTTGGGATGTTGTGATGTCTTTGTTTTGCAGTATTAGTGTTCTTACCACTAGTGAGATAAATCCATGTGTGGAAGATCTGTCTTGCTTTTAATTGAATTAAATACTTAGCTTTCCTCCGTCAAAGCCCGGCTGTAGCCGGAGGATCATCGTAAGAAGTTTGCAAGGAGTGTTTGTGTGTGTGCTTTACAGCGTGCATCTCTGTGCACTCTCTCTTTAAAGCTCACCATTCAGCACCGTGTAACTGTAAGCAAATCAGGTTGGACAGATTGTTTATGTTATTCATGTTTTATCACTAGAGCCCTGTAAGCCAGGCTGTTTTCTGTGATCTGAAAAGAAAGGCGATTCAGGAGAGATCTATTTGAGAAGGGGGATGTTCTATCGTTCTTGGACTGCCTCTGCGATGTGTTATTCTCTTCCCTTTGTTCCCAGTCTGGGAAAAAGCTGGTGAATGGGTTCCTCAAGTCAACCATGTCCTCCCATCAATTGTCCTAGAAACCTTAGACGTATTTTTTTAATCACTTTTGGCCACAACAAAGATGCGGAGGGAGATTCATTAGACTCCTGTGCTAACTTCTTGTAAAGCAGAGGGATGGAGCTCGGTTGTCAGTGTTTGTGCTAAGCAAAGTCTGCTGGCTGTAGCTTCATATTTGGCATGCAGATTTGAGACTGGTATCAATCTACACTCTTAAACTCTTGGCAGGAAAGTTATTCAGGAAGGCTCCATTTAAAAGAAGAAGAAAAAAACTCTGCCTTTCTAACTCGACTTCAAATCTGACAAGAACACTTGGTGCAGACTTTAGTGCTGTAGCTTCCTAGTTTCAGCTTGAGTCAATACTTGCGATACTCAGCCTTCAGTATACACTGGCAGTTTTGGTCAATCACATGCTTTTAGCGTTGTAATCGATCAATCAAGAAAAGAATTGGACGCCGGAGTCATCTCTACTCTTTTTTGGTATTGCAGGAGCTCTCTAGCATTTCACACCAATTATGCCCTTCTCAGACTTCCTTTCTTTCCTTCTTTTGATGCTACTAACTCATTTCCCATTTTCATTAGAGCTCTCGTGTACTATATCACTTTCTCCCCTTGCTACGAAGTGAGAAAGCCAACCGGTCCCACAGCCTAAATGGAGGATTAAAGAGCTGTTCATGGCTCTGTGATCGACGTCATTACCCTCGTGTCTGCATATGTGGGTCAGTAACTGAAGCACACGGCACATTAAAGGCCAAGTCTAAACCACAGTCCAACAGATGGCTTGTGATTGGGTTTAAAAATAAATAGAGAAAGCATTACATTATGTTTCACAGTTGCCCCTACGTCACTGCAGAGATTTTTCATCTACAATAGATGTGCTATGGCAGTTAAGCGGAATGGGCACATGCTGTTATTCACAATTGCGATACAGCTCTCTGCTCACCAGTTGTCCTGGAATGCACAGGCTGGACCCTTCCCCTTTTTCACATGGCATGCCCCGGGGACAATTTAAAACCAGTAACATTTATTAGAAAATCCCAACGGCTCTTCAGATGAGGAGGAGGAGGAGGAGGAGCTTTAAAAACTTGATTTAGCATGGATCAATGGCCCATATGATGAAGCTTAGAGTGTTTATTATTTAGTCTTCTCTTGCTGACGGTACAATTGAAAGGCCAAATAAATGTAAAAAAAAGGAATTTTCACTGTCATACATCCTTGTTATTATTAATAAGATCTTGTATGTCAAACAAAGCAGCGATTGATCTTCTGAAGTTGTTGCAGAGACGCCACATTTGCAAAGACGGTGCTGCTTAGTAGGAACTCATAAGGGACTCGGATATGCACACGCACGCACGTGCACACACACATACACGTGCACACAAATGCACATGCATGTGCGCATTTCCATTAGGACCTTAAGCTTCTCCTTTTATTTGCAAAAGCCTCTTTGTTGCATTTGACTGACAATAACTCTTTTTGCAATTGCCTGCTCTCTGCTCTACCCACATACTAGGCAGAGCAGACAGGTTTCCCCCTCCTTCGCAATTACCTCCCAATGGGTCTCACGTCGGGCCTTGAAGCGGCACTGTGACGGTTGGAACCGAGGTGGGAGTGGCAACACCCCCCCCCCCCCCCGTCATTAGGGTTGAACGAGAGGCTACGCAAATGGCGACTATCACCGCCTGTCACATTGGAGTCACCCACAGAGTGAAGGGTTGACACCATCCACCCACTTTCCATTCAGACTCCATCCATGTCTTCATCCCAGGGGCTCCATCATGGTGCGGAAAAAAATCATCTGTCTCCATAGCAACCAGTGCCAAGTGACAAATCAGGATCTGGTCCTCCAACGTCCCCGGAGAGCACAACCCTCCAATGAATATTGCCAATTTGTTCTGGAACCAATAAGGCCCCAAACTGAAACTGCTTGTATGACGCATCACATATCATCATAATTGTAAGACGTAAAAAACATGTTTTATCACCGTGGTAAAATACGGCAGCAGCCGAGGCTGGTAAGTGATTTATACATCCTATCGTCGTTAAGAAATACGAGGATGTGCATGGCGGAGCTCAATCGACACTGGATTTTGTTATCTATTTTTTAGATAGTTGCCAGCAGCGCAACTTTGATAATAATAATAATATAAAGATCTCACAACATTGATTTTCTTTTTTTTTTTTTACATCAACAAACATTTTGTGACTACAAATTGTCGAGTAAAGTTGATAATTAAAACAATAAAACATATATTGCTGCAGTTATCTGCCCTGCAGACATCCACGCCTTCAACAATATATCTGCGATAACCTGATATCAGCTTATAACGATATCCCGACGATGTGTTGGTCAGAGTCCTGTGCACAGAGAAACAATGTGATTGGACAAGTCATGCTTTTTCTTTTCTTTGGATAATGAGAGATGGTTATCCCAGCTGATCATACATGACAATCCTACACACTGAGGGTTGTGTTTGTGCTGCATTACAGAAAGAAGAGGGAGCATTTAATGGGCTAAGCTATGTACCATAGGTAGGATACTGTCTGAGTACAGTATATGACAAAACATAATTTTGATAACAGTTGGAGAACTGATCACTGAATCAGGTTTTGCAGGCATAC
Source organism: Clinocottus analis (assembly GCF_023055335.1). Classification (NCBI taxonomy): domain Eukaryota; kingdom Metazoa; phylum Chordata; class Actinopteri; order Perciformes; family Cottidae; genus Clinocottus; species Clinocottus analis. Next base: position 10,213,463 of record NW_027176251.1, on the reverse strand, counting down.
GTTAAGATATGTGGGGATTGAGAACAACATTTATAACTTTGAGAACACAATGACTATTTCTCCCTGCTCTCAACCACTTTTGCTCATGATTGGTTAGTCATTTGATGAACTCAGTAAAACTTGGACGATAAGCAGAAGAGAGGGAGTGTCCCCCCCCTGACTGCGGGTCCACGCTCTGAGCATTAAAGGTGCAAGCAGATGAGGAGCTTGACAGCGAGCCTTTGACGATGCGCTCTGCTGTCGGAGCAGCTTTTGTCCCCGTGCACGTAATGTGACGGCCTGCACAGCTCTGCTTCTGCTGCCGCTGAGGTAGCGACAACTGCCTGGAGATCACAGCACACCCAAACTGGGCTCAGTGCTTCACTGGTAGCAAAAGCTTGCAGGCTGAGCTAGTGACAGGGTTATGAAAGCACGGGGTTGTACTGAGATGCTGAGGGGGTTCAGAAGGACACATTGCCACCGTAGGATGCAAAGCCAGGAGAATAAAAAGGCCCAGAGAAAGACTTTAGTTGAAATAACAAGGATGTCAAGAGCATGACCTTCACCAAATTATAATTGTATCTGGGATCTTCTGTGGGGCTTTTCCTTGCTGATCATGCCATTTGATGTGTAAACAGTTCCTATATCTCTTGGTTTTTTGACATGATCAGCTTTCTTATCCGTACAATTTAATCTATCTTAACCTGGTGAAGAAAGACATCTCTCAGCAGAGGACAAGACATGCAACGCTATTTTTCATGATCATTGCCACAAAAATTTCTGCCCATCCCATCTCGGATTAGAACAAGTTCCCTTCATGGGGCATGAGCACATCATCAAGCCCCATTGCAAAGATTAAAGCTAAAACGATGAAAGACCAGTTTCAAAATGTATGACGAAGCAGGAGGATTTCGGGGGATTGTATTATATTCTACTGTTACGATTCAATCGGTAGCTGATGAATACAAGGGGCGAGGGTCAAATTTAGCTCTATCCGGATAAAGCCCAAAACCCCTCCATGTTGTTTTATCTCTCGGCCGTTTGGATTCCATGTTTATGTAATCTGTGGTCACTGATCAGTCTGCAGTGACGTATTGCCGGAGTCACTCTGGTGATGACGTCTCTGAAACATGAGACATGCCGTTTGCTGTGTAGTAATCAGTGTTTGGCAGTTTTAATCACAAGCTTTTTCTTGCCAAGCTCTTAAGCTTGTGGCAGTGTAAGGGAGCAGATTTAGCTTCATTCACTTATTTAAGGGACTATTAATATACAGTACTTTTTCCTCTTTTTTTTTTTTTAGCTTTGCCTCGTTCCGCCCTTTTCTCTCAAACTGAATATTTCACTAAGCTGAAGAGTTTTGCGGTAACTCGTCCTCAAAGTGCTAACACATCCACCCATCTCTCCATCCATCATCTTTGAAACTGTCCACTGTGACTCATCAGACTTCCAGTCTTTTTGGTGACAATCACGTTCCCATTGGACCCCTGTCTGTCAGGTGGAAAGGAACATTTAGTTTTTGTCTCCATGCTCATTCATCATTCACCAGTAGGTCTTCTGATGTCTTTTCATGTTCCCTGAAAACAGAGAGTTGTTAACATTTCTGAATATCCTCTGTTTGGATTCATTCCTGTGGCGAGCGTTGTAACTTCAAGCATCACATGTGGCTCTCAGTGTAGCAACGACTTAACGGTGCAGGTTGACCCGCGCCACCAGCTCTCAAACTCATGAGCATTTGTGCACAAAATCAATCAATCAATCTCTCTCTCTCTCTCTCTCTCTCTCTCTCTCTCTCTCTCTCTCTCTCTCTCTGTCTCTCTCTGTTTCTCTCTCGGTGTCTCTCGCTCTCTTTTTCTCCCTCCCTGCACTCCAACTGTGCCTGCAGAATGTACTTCCTCTTCTCTCGTCAGTAGAAATCCACAGCACATCACTGCCAGGTGAGACTCAGGTTCTCAGTGGAGACTCTTGACTTGGACTGAGTGGCGGTGGGATGGTTGGTGGTGGCAGAATGAATACGTAACACTGTATGAAATGAATTCCTATTGTTGGCGTATTCTGCCGCGAGGGTTAGAAGAACTTTCGCACTGAGCTGCACAGTCTGGGCCACACTTCACAGCGGTGGGGGTTTGGGAAAAACTGTTAGCAGCCTCCAGCATCCTGGAAGCAGAAGGGGGTTACACTGAAATAAGCAGAGGATCGGGGCGAAAAAAATGAAACAAGAATTGATTGTAAATAATGCGGACAAGGGTTTAAAATTGCCTAACTCTCGGAATTCCTCTCGGAAATATTGCTTGAAAGTTTGCCTTCACGCCTGAATTGAGTGTGAAATTGCAGGTGAGCCTGCAGCAGAGCCTCTCAGTGTACACACAAGAGGCCTATAAAAGGGCTATCTACAGTTGATTAACTTACTTGGAAAGTATTGTGTCCTTTTTTCTTAATTAAAATCTTTTTTAATAAGCCTGCAATTTCATTTTAACACAAGTGCCAGAAGCAACAATCATTTCTGTACCGCCTGTTATAAACCTGAAACCTTGTTCTGTCCTCCAGACCAGTTGTCACAAGACATGAACCAGATGTATAGAAGAACACAATGCATATTGACAAACTTTTGACGCATGCACGCACACGCTCTCTTATCTATCTTTGAATGCCTGCAGGGCTGCACTAAGTGACACGCAGCATCTGCTCTGCTTCGACGGACGGTTTAATTTTTCCATCAGACGGTTGCTCTTTCTCAACAGGTTACTCCGGCTCTCTTAAATAGTTTGGGCTACACGGTTTTTCTGTGTGCAACTGGTGAGCTAGAACGCCCCCATTCAGATGAAATGAAGACAGGTGGACGGCAATAAAGGCACCGTTGAGTTTCATCAACAAAGAAATCAGAGATTACGCTTGCAAAGTAGATTTCTCTCAAGGTTACGCCTGTGACCTCAAAAAGTATTCAGTGTACACCCTGAACAAACTAAAGTGTAATATATTACTGGGAATATTTTATTTTAATGCATTTACTTTTTGGATTTACGTTGGATGACCTTACAATGGGTGGAATTGGTGCTGCGGCGCCGCGGCTGAGTGTCTTTATCATCTGCCTTATCGGAGCCTCTAGCTTTAGCTGCCACCCCTAACCAGGTTTTCAGGGTTGACAGAGCATCAGATGTATGATTCTCCTAGTGTGCTGCATGTTTGTTGATCAATGCAAGAGAGGCATTTGGGAGAGGAAGCAGGCAAGGGGTTCGATAACACTGCGTGCGGTGTGTAATCTCATCTGAGAGGCTGTCATATCAGACAGGGCTGCTGCACTGACACGCCACGCTCTCCCAGTGGCAAATTAGATTGCTGCAATTAGATTGACGTGTGTGCTGCTCAAAGGCTGGAGCCTCTATAATCATGTCTGGACAGTGTGCATTTGACATTTGTTTGTGATTAGATTAATGTGTGCAAAGATGTTTTAATTGGCCCTTAAGTTTTTGTCACTTTGATAGTTTGTTGATATCCCCTGTGAAAGCCAGTCATCTCACATCTAAACCTATTTCCATTAGGAAATAATATATAAAGGGTCTGTTCCTTTTTAAAGTTCTTTTGAATTCTGACACCTTAACTAGACTTTGCCAAAGAAGACACATGTGATTTCAAGTCTCCATTGTACAAACATTTCACACAAGTAAACTCTGTCCCACACCTTTCTTCTACCGCAGGTGATCATCTTCGACGAACTATACTGGACCCGAAAATAATTACACAAAAAAAGATTATTGTTCATAACATTCTATTTCAAAACCAGAATTAACACCAAACAATGCTTTGCCAATTGAATTTGTGTACAAGTTGGGTTGCTGGTCTGCAAAAGTCGAATATGAAATAAATCAATATCAGTTCTCCATGAAGAGATTAGAGACTGATATTGTCTCCCTGTGCTCTGCTCATCATCAGCCGCCTCGTGCAACACGCAGAAGCGCTGATGGGCTTTGAAATAAAAGGACTCCTGCTCTCCGTGACTCTGGCTCAATCTGCTCCTCCTCTGAAGACCTCATAATGGAACAAATTTGTTTTGACTCTGGCTCTAATGTGCCTTGATCTATCAATTCTCTGTCCCTTCCTTTGTCTTCTTCCTTTGTGCTATCGCACTGGAAGGCACAAAGCACCATTAGATGCAGGTCTTTTTGTGGGGCAGATTGATTGTGTGATTACCGTCAGGGCGAACAAGGATAGAGATGGGGAGGGCGGCTGTCGGGTGAGTCTGGATGCAATCAGGACTGGTTGCCTCTAATTTTGTCCATGTGGTCCTTTACTGATGGGTAGGGAGAGCAGAAGTGGGATTTAAATGCACAGTACTGGTATCCATGGCAGCAAGGCGGTCATACAGATAAATCCACTGAACGAAGAACAGGTTTCCACTCAAATGTTCAGACACACAATACTGACCGCAAACTCTTGAACTAAATGTTCTTTTTCAAATCAAAGCAGTAAAATTGTTAATATTCAACTGGTCTCTTAACCAAGGCATCAGGGACTACAGAAAAAAATATATAAATAAAATAAATAGTATGATTATTGTGGATGGTTGAAAGCCACAGAGAATGTTGTAAATTGACCTTATGGTAGGATTGTTTTCTCAAGTTTGAACCTCAGCTTTTGAGCCAACAAGTCCTCCAAGTGCTCAGAAAAAGAAATTCAAAAAATAATTTCTATGATGACGAACAAAGAGAAATTATTAATTGATTAAAACAATTTCAGTAAGAGAAGTCAGAAGTGATTATTAGATTCTTGAACGCTACAAATAATTTCCTTTCTGTAAATCCAGATCCACGTTCCAGTGAAGTTCATAGCCGTGATAATTTATGGGAACATACCTCAAAGTGTATGAGTGTTTAGGAGTTTAAAAATCAGTGGTCAAGCAGCCTGTTTCTAGTATGGTTTCTGCCACCTCACTCATCATCTTCCACTGCTCTTGTCTGGACAGGCGTGCTACATCAATGTCTCACACACAACACAGCTATGCACATCCTTGACACAGGGTCGGCTTTCCTCATCCTTGTGATTGAAGCAATACTTCCCAGTAAAGACCTCTCCAAACAGCTCTGTCTCCTGTCAGGTGCTCTTCCAGGCTCTTATTACATACACCTCTTCTTCTGCGGTATTACTTGAGATTAGATATCCTTAAAGGTTGATTGGAGAACGTGAGATATGTTGCAATTTGTCGAGTGTAAAGAGAACAAATCGTGCAAAGCGAGGATTCAATTGAATGTCTAATGATCCCCATGTATGCACCCTTGTTCTGTGCAGCAGCAGGTACAGAAGTCTTTATGTTGATAATCAGTGGGATTAGGTTCCCCCCCCCTTACATCTAGCAAGCATAGAATCTGCAAGTAAGGATGTTATATTTGTTGGCTGCAGAAGGAGGACGGTCATGCCAGTTCCCTCCGATAGAGCCACTGTCAGTTTCTTCTGGCTTATCTTTGGATGGTTGCCAAACAGTTTGGGCCCTGCAGTCACACATAGTTTGTTGGGATGCCTGCAAACAGTCAGTGGTCCAGCAGCCTGTTTTCTGCCACTTCTTTGAGAGCTGTGCTGTTTTCTGAGCCGCTCCACCTCTCTTTTCATCTTCCACTGCTCTTGCCTGGACAGAGGTGCTATATCAATGTGTCACAGCTATGCATGCAGGGATTTTCATAGGATTTAAACAATGCATCTCAGTAAATAAGCAGCTAAAAAATGTAAATCGACGACTCCATATTGAAGCGCAGGTCAACGAGTAGTCTTTGCTCTCAGGCCTAAACCCGCACATTATGACAGCATGAAATGTATGAAAAGGATTTAAGTATTTAATTTTTCAAAGATAATTACGTCAGATCCAAATAAACGTGTTACTTGTTGATAGTTTAGTCATTGAAGTGGCGTCAAAATAAAGATTATAATCTCTAACACTTTTTAACCGAATCTTTTCACCCGCAAATCACGGAACGAGCTCGGCTGCGTTGTCATCAGCTGCGCCAACAATAAAGTCCTTTTCAATGATGACGTTTAATTGATTATTGATTTATATGATTTCCACGCAAGAAATCATGTATTGGAACTGTTGTTGCTTTCAAAAGCTAGCAAGTAATGCCGGCTAGTTTCCCAGACTGCTGCAGAAACATAATTTATTCCACAACGCCTTGATCATCAAAAGCAAATTTGCATTCCTGTTTTGAATAGTTTCTTCATTCACAAAGGCTGTCTTTATCTGTCAGACGGGCAGAATTGGATAAGTCTTCTTAATTAAACAACAAAATATGTTGTTTATCTTTTCCCTTCAGAACGGCATGTGTTTTCTGATCTCATGCCTCTTTTGGAAGGACAACACAACAACAATAACTGTGAAGAATACATCTAATAAACATATGCTTTGGTTGAGGCGGCCTTAGGTGAACCACAAACAAGACTTAGTTTGATTTGAGGAAATGATCGTGGTCTCGGTGGCGATTACTATAAGGTCAATGGTCATCATGGTTTCAATGGTAACCGTTTCATTACCTTAAGAGAACGGTTGTGGTCATGGTTACTAGCCAACCGTCGAATAAGCCTGAGTTAGAGCACATCCAGTCGATCCTCCCTTCGCAGCGGTTATTGATTATTCTTGATTTATTTGACATCCGCTCCTCAAGGAGACTAAAGCACACCGTTGGCATTGAGAGCCTTTTCAGAAAGGTCCATCTTGATTGATAGACATGACATTTCTCTCGCACTGGTTCACCTTACCCTTTTCATGTTCTACTCACCTAATCCCGCCTAATCCCACACCCTCTCAACTCGCTTTCTTGTCTTCCACTGTTGCCCCTTTGGCGCTCTCCATCAAAAATCCACTCCCCTACAGAGTCATCTGCTGAGTGCACTTCATCCACGCAGCTAACCTCGTGCCTCGAATGGCAAACGGCTACATATGGTTAACATCACACAGATACAACAGCTCGGTAACCCTGTCTCTCTGGTGCCAGATAGTATTAGCACTAACAAGATGCTCATTGCCCTGGCGATTGATGAGTAGATACTGGCAACCGCTAGTAACAGGGCAGCGTATTTAATGTGCATCCCAGCGTCTGCTTGAGTAATATTCACTTTGATAACGTTAACAGGGTGACTTATTGACCACATGTTTGATATGTTATTCTTTTGCTGTTTGTGCCATGAGTCACAAGCTCAAAAGAGAAGGGCATATTTAACATGCTTTACTCCTGTTTTCCCAATGAGTGTATTATAACATTTTATCTCTGAAATTGTATTATTCTGATCTGGTTTACTCTATTGCATCTTTATTGGCTTAGATTATGCCTTTAGATTATGGCTTATCAATGAAATTTACAACAAACAACTGATGGCATTTCAGAGATATCAGCATAAATATTAACATGCACATTGCACATTGTTTATTCTGGTGAAATGAAATTAGAGCGGAAATGTTGTTCCCCTGAAGGATTAAATCGAGGCGTGGTTTACCCTATATATATCCTATATATATATATATATATATATATATATATATATATATATATATATTCACACACTGTATATCAGTAGTCTGAGTGCTTGTGTGTACGTTTAGAGAAAGAGAGGAGGAGAAAGAGAGGCAAGTAATATCACAACACACAAACAGGCCTCAGTGAGTGAGTGATTGATCAAGCGGATTCGTCGTCTAATGTAACCCCCTGACCTACAATGACTGGCCTGTGATGATGAATGAACATCCACCAGCCAATGTCTCACTAATAGCTTTCTGTTACACACACACACACACACACGCACACACACACACACACACACACACACACGCCCAGTTCGTAATCCATCTTTATTCTGTGGATGATTTGTCATTCTTTACGAGCTGATATTTTATATTTTAAATGTTGCGTCGATTGACTGTAAGCCGAGTAAAATTTGATCAAACCCAAGACTCTACTTGATTTGTTGCATGGTTTTTGCAATAAAATGTCAATTAATTATCAAAATGTATTATGTGTATGTATGTGTAAAACGTTGAGCCTTAGTATGGTTTTAACATCACACTAAATGCATTATGAACACAATTAGAGTGCATAAGGAGATCCTAAACTAAAGCACATAAGTGTGTGCATGTTTGTCAATCTTTATATATGCACTCCTATTGCCCCTGTGTTTAGAGAATCCTCACAGCTCCTTTATTTGTAGAAAAGGACTACAGGAATAAATAGGGTCTTAGACCATGGAAGCCGAGGGAGAAAACCATGATGGATTGATCCGCTCTATCTATCCTCCGACTCAATCAATCATCTTAGCTTTGGTGCTTTTCTCAATAGGAATTTTCCACACTCGGCTTGCTTTCCCTGTGGCCACCGAGAGCTTGGCTACCTCTGGGGTTGGATAACCAGAGTGCATTAGATATATGAATACACCCTGTTTCTCAGTTGTCACCATCACTGTTTGTCATCGAGAGGAGATAAGGCTGCTGGGTAAGCAAAGAAAAAAAACAACATTTGAGTCCCATACGTCCTCTGTAACGTTATCAGAAGCAGAAAGCTTTTCTGATTTGATACACCAAAATACTTCTTGGACTGAATACAGTTAATATTAGCACAATGGCTAACAGCCTCGGCAGAGTCCTCTAGAGTTACTGGAAGAGGACTACATGTGTCTTGCCTCAGGCTAGCACTGCCCTCTCGCTGACAATATGAGGTGAACTGCGAGCAGGCAAACTACAGCAGGTGAGCTTTCAAAGGGTGGGGATGCTTGGTATAATTAATCTGAGTATTCAAAGGCCATGACGTGGCCACCTTGTCAGGAGCTTGGTATCGGGTACTGTAACACAATAAGAAAAATCTAATGAGGAGAAAGTAGTTTCCAGTCTTGTAATGAGGTTTTTAGAGGGATTTGCAACTCGCACAAAGCTCCAGTGTTTTTCTGCCTCTTAGACTATTAATAGTATGGGATTTATGGTTGAAGCATATGGCACCGATCATCCAGTCAATCCAAGTCATTGATCCCTGTCCTGCGTGCTCTTCGGCATCCGGGCTAACCTCTTCAGCTAATCCATGGAGGTTCGAAAGATAAGTTGAAAGAGGTCAGTGGTGGGGAGAGTTTTAATCTCATGCTGAGATGTAAGTATAGCTACAAATACTATAGGAACAGCTTGTCTTGTAGAGCGGATTCAAGTTGTCCATGAAAACTGGCTTTAACAAACCGACTGAAGGAGTTTGATGTTAAAATAATTATAAAGGCAACATTATAGTACCAAACAATTAGTGAATCAACAAATAGAAAAGTCCTCAACAACACCTCATTATTTTCAGTTAATTAACATCATGAAAAGAGCAGGAGAGACCAAATTGGTTATTGTTTGAATCATTTTTCATACTCATACATACACTTTATGGACTAAATAATGCACAGATTAAAATAAACAAAGTGATTATCAGTTGCAACGCTGCATACATTTTGTGCAACAAATCAGGAGCCGGAAAAATTGGCAAGAGTTTTGTCGCCCAAAGGTACGGTTACCATTTGCAGCATTTGTTGAGCTGTAACAATAACTCGTGATGAAAACTGAAGGACTTTGATGTGCCAGGTTGCTGCTCAGTTGCATCACATCAATCTCGCCATCTACTGTTGGCTACGTTATTCTCAGGGATGAACATGACGGTTTTTCATCACTTCTCATTTAATCAGGTCAGCTTCTACTTTTTTTTTCTCCTACTAATCTTCAATGTGAGCCCCTGAGCAGTGAGATTCACATTGTATTTAGCCACATTGTCTTGGTATTAAACTTCCAAAGCACAATTTGCCCTTTAACTCCCTTACAGTCATTCATGAAGGATAATGTTTATTTTTCCTTTGCGCCTAGTTGTCTCTGAAAGGCTCATTATTTGGTCATATGAGAATGAAAATAGGCCATGCAATCCCTCATAAGGCCATCAGCTTGGCATAAACACCCCTTAGTGTTTCTCATTTAGTTTGTGAAAAGAAATGAATTGCTTCCAATGAGATTCATAAAGACAGACACTCGGAGGAACTGTGTACACACAGATACACACACATACATATTTTACACACCACGAGTGTGACATTTACAGAATTAATGAAGGAAACACATACATCGAATGTAATCCAGGAGCAGCTGTTAAACGTTTGCTATAATCAAAGTGCATCAGTTCTTTTATCCCCCCTGGTGGTTGATTCCTAAATGATTCGACTTTCATGTCACAGAACAGTGACTGATGCTTTTGTAGCTGATGCTTTTCATCTGGTCCACACAGAGCTGTTTTACTATTAGCGTTCAGAATCACGACAGCAATTTCAAAAGCTTACCATACGAGGGACTTTAATGTTTTACTTTTTCATCACGAATGCTGTCAAGTTGCCGTTGCTAATCGACACATGAAGGTTTGGGGTTAAATCTGGGTACTTATCTACCTTCCAAGAATTTATGTAACAGTCAATTAACAAATGCAACTGTCAGCTATTCGTTGTTCTCACTACTTAATTTCCTTTCAAGAGTGTTTCTCTTCTCAATGTCACACAGTTACATTCACATTATGAAAAGTTACTACAAACCAACACCATCTGGGTGTGCTCATTCACTATCTCAAGGATTAGTGATTGAAGTACTGTAGTTTAGTGTCACTGTGAGGCACTATTACAACAAACACAGAAAAACACAACATGCTGTTAGCGTTTGATCAGTTTGCAACTTTAATATGAGAAGATAAAGTTATGTGAAGACCACGCAGAGAGAAAAGAGTTGGTAATGAGAGTTGGTGACAGAGGATTTTCTCTCATTCCTTGTAGATAATTTGTTGCCCGTTTTGGTTTAACATGTGATCGTCACTGCCTCTTGAAATACTTTTTCCCCTTTCACACCATTAATATCTCCACCATTCATCATTATTAAACATCTTATAGTTACTTAATAAATGGTTTATAATGCACTCTATTGAAGCTGTAAACAAATGCATATGATATTACGTAAGTGGTCATGGTTGTATATGAACGTGTTACCTATGAAGTTTAAAACATTTATCCTGAGCATCTCTTACACCTATAAATAAAATGTGCTTGACCACAAAATGCATTGAGGCTGAATGTGTGGTCGGCGACGCATTGTGACAATACTGAACACAAATGTAAATGCAACTGCGTTTATTTCACACACAACCACTACGTGAGCAGAAATGCACAACACGAGGGCTGTCAGAGTACCGGAGCTTCATTCCCATCAGCTTCAACAGCGAAAGTTCAAAGAGTCGACCGCTCTCTGCGCTCCTTGGGTCACTGACCAGAGAGGTCTGTTTGTGCTCATCACACCTTTTGTCTGCGCGATGGGAGACAAACCTCAGTCAGGCTGATGCCTCCGTGTAAGGCCGCGAGCCCTTGTGTAATGCAGCCCTCTCTGACAGTGTGACATCATTGTGAACACCAGAGACACACATTAATACCGGGTGTGAATGTAATCATGTCTAGGTAAGATATAAATATGACACTAACTGAGTTCTCTTCTGCATTTTGCAGGTGGCCTAAGAGGAGCCTCAATCATTGACTCACTGGACACACTATATATTATGGGACTGATGGAAGAATATAACGACGCCAAGGAGTGGGTGCAGACCAGCCTGGACTTAAACTCGGTAAGAATCGCATCCGACTGGTTGGACACATTTGAATTGTTATCATTTAGTTTTACCTCACTTTTTAAAAAGCCTCCGTCAGCTCGTGGGTAACCACTACATTAAGATAACGACGTCTTCAGCAGTGGCAGAGCATGCCGGATTGATTTGAAACCCTGCTATTGTGCTCCAACACCAACCTTGTGTCCACTGAGCTTGACACTTTTCCAAAGCTTGGGACATTCCAGCAGGAATCAAAAGCTTCCTGTGTGGCCACTGGCCACGCCATGTTACCAGCTGATGGGATTCTCTGCTTCTTTTAAAAGCCTTTGTGGGGCAGAACATGTAATAAATACAAGAAAGAGGAGAGGGGAAGGGTCTAAGTGATGTCTTTTTAGATAGAAAAAAATGGGGGAGGGAAGGCTAAAAGAGGCCACGGTACTTTCATTGATTAAGTCCGTAACGACGGGGTCGGGAACCACGGAGGGTTGCCAGGTCTGATATCATGTTGGGATTGGGCGCTGCAGAGAGAGCCGACCGGACATGTTTTGTGTGGTTTGCCGCGAACAGTCAAGTGCCAGTTTGCCTAAGATGTTATTTCTGGGCCTTGGGGCCATGTTTTCCACCCGTTATAATAAAGTGTGGTTTATGTAATGCCGTGTAATCACACAACGCTTACAAATTTGACTGTCATTATGACTGTCAACATCATACTGACAACACTAGGCAATAATTACACCAATTCCCTGCCTGTTATGACAAGGTGTCAGATGTTGCCACTGTGAAAAGATTTGTTTATTGAAAAAATTTGCCTCAATTAAAATTGAAAAACACTCATTTATTTTGGGTTTATTGGTGAGAAAACCATCTTGAATGTAGTTTGCGTGTGTGGCATAGTGCACTTAATGCCTCAGGTACATTTGAACAGCTCGCCATTGTGTGGGAATAGATACTATCAAGCCAGCAATTGTGCATGCTTATATATTCCACTGGGGAGCAGCCCCAGTATATAACCAGGACAAAAGCACACTAACAGTACATCTATAATGTGCTTTTATCTTGTGGCGCTAAGCAACATCTTGATCACCACCGATTTTGAAGCCATAAAAGATCCACAGTGAGCGTTAATTTCCCCAACACATCAAACGAAACCCTCAGTTTTTAGCTTCTACACGTCTCGCTCATGGCAGACACACACACACACACGCACACACACACACACACACACACACACACACAGGTTTGCTGTCTCCCTGTTAATGCAGATGACAGATAACTGTGAGAGAAGCAGTAGCTGCTGGCCGCGGCAGTCCTCACAGCCTGTAAGTGCAGACGGCCAGTAATGGCAGTCGCTGATAAACAGCCACACTGTCACCAATCATAAAGACAACAAACACAGATTCACACTTCACACTGCACTTTGTCGCGGGTGTGATCTGCCACGATCGGTCAACCTCACTCCCTCCTGCCTTCAGCGGCGGCCTCTGGGGGTCAAGTCCGGCATCTCCTCTGGCGCAAGGCGACATTACTTATTACTGGCAATTTTAGTTAATTCTCCAAATATGATATTTTTAAGGGTAAGTAATTCAAATGTCGTAGCATGATAGTAGTGATTTTCAGCACATTCATTCACATTTATGACTTTAATATGTCTTTTGCCAACATGGCAAATGAAGTTGAAATTGATCAGTGTAAAATTGAGCCACACACACACAAACACACACACACACAAACACTTGCACTACTGTACACAGATAAGCGTTTTTAGATATCAAATAACTGCAACACCTCAAAGGGTTTGCAGTACACTTGAGAAATATTGATGTGTCACAGGATATCATCATTTTGATACTGAACTTCTTCGTGCAGTTTGGAAATTTACCCCTGCCTCAAAAAAAAAAATACTCACTGGCTCCATATACACACTGTCAGATGCACTTGGTTCACCAAGCTTGCCAAGAGCCTCAGGATATTTTCTGGTGTCCTAATTTTATCGCAATACCACTTAAGGAAACATTCAGTATAAGAGCAATTGCTAGGAAGACGTAGCACTTAAAGTCAATAGTATTCTCATTTATAAACCCAAAATAAGGCATTCCTGCTCAATAAAAAAAAGAAAAGATGGTATGTTGGCTTTGGAGTGGAATCAAAGTGAGATTTGTCATTTGGATTGTAAATGTCATACTAATATTGTACATTTTACAATATAATTGGATAATTAAAATGTTGTTTGCAGAACTACTCCACCAGCCGAGCGTTGTTTTCAATGTGTTGCAAATATTACATTTATTTTAGATGAAATGAATTATATTCATATAAGATAACTCATGCAACTTTCCCTTTCTGATGTCTTCATGTGTGGGGTTACAGCCTTGTTTACCTTTGGGCCAGTGCTTAGTTGTGCACGAGAAATCCTGCATGGTGTCTCTTATTGTGAAAGGTTGCGTGTTCATACTAACCGGTTGACATTTAATCTTATTTTAGGGATAATAAAGTATATTCTCTGGGTCGAGGTTAAACTACAAAACAAATGTAAATACATATTCATAACTTACTTATGTAACTAACTGTTTATCAATTAAAACATTCATTGGACCAAACAGTGATCAGACAACAGTTGAAGCGGTCAGTTTTCACAGAACTCATTCTCATTCAGGTTTAGTTGGGCGACAAATTTGGAAACTCTGGGCCAGCCAAGTGAGCAAAAAGACATTCTTTGAAATGCGTCAACATATGACTTTAAAAGAAACGCCCGGCTCCTGATGCAGATCCTGACGAGCTGCTCGGCAGGCAGACTGGTCCGCTGCTAGAGCGGAGCCAATTACCAAAAGACAAAAGAAGCTCCAGATTGTTCAGTGATAGCTTTTGGCATATTTTCCCACAAGCTGTTGTTGCATAAAGCTTGAGGAAGGAGTTGGCATTGTCACAGCCAGTTAGCATTATGGGGGCTCTTCAGTCTGACATGCTATACAGTATGTTGCTGCATTATGAGGATCTTCACTCCGCAGTTTGGTCAGTGCTGTATGACTTTTAAACTATGGTCCAGTAATTTTCCTCCAGCTGGTCCTCAGACCTTATTTCATTTAAGAGAGAGTAATGAAGAAGGCTTAACGAGGACTCTAATATAGGATTGTATTTCCTCGTGACGCCTCCTAAATGTTATTACTCCTCGAGACCCCGTCCTCTTCCTCCTCCTCTTCCTCTTCTTCTTCTTTCATTTGCTGTTACTTCATAATTTTCTATATCAGTTATAATCTAGTTCTGCATTTCTCTTCCATCAGGAGCTGTATTAGATAAGGGTGCGATAAAACCACACAATGGGACTAGATCACAGTGATCATTTCACTCAAATCTTCTTTTTGGTCTTTCATCTGCTTTCTTTCATTCTGTTGTGATTTCAATACCCACATCTCGGCATGGCCAGATCCCCTACCAGGGTGGTGTGATTGGTTTATTGATGGATATGCGTTCCGCAAAGAGGATTTATTTTCAATATTCAATATTTGTTCTCTACATTCGTGCTATGTTTTTATCCTATTTTTTTAAAATGGGATTTAAAAAAGACAAAATGGATTTAAAGTAATAGTAGACGGTAGAAAAACATCCACTGCAGAGTGCGGAGGGGGACAAAACACACATTACCTGAGTTGTTACAGGTCATGGACCTTTGAGATGACTCACTCAGTGGTCCATGGAGGATTGAATGCAGGCACATGCTGTATGAAGGAGAGAAAAACAATGGAGATGACAATACAAAGGTACAAATAATAGCATTCAGACCATCATTTTTATTTATTTCAAAACATGACAAGCTTCTACGACGGGCTGCTACTCTCAAGCCGGTCATTTTCTCATAGCTGCTTGATGCAGCTGTGTAATGTCTTGGCTAATCATAAGGAACCTTTTAGGACTTAGAGGACACATGTTGATCTTCACTGCAATGTGTACAAGTCAGACAAAACAATGTATTTGCATATGACAACATTGGGAAATTGCGCTGGATATTTTCTGTATATTATAGTTTTTCTTTTTCTTTACAAATGTTTGATTGTTAAATCGAAAATGCAAAAGGAAGATTAGTCTTTTTAGAGAAATACCTGCTTAGCATTAATATATATTTAAAAGCTTTGTTCCTGTTACATTTTCAGTAGACACAATCAAAGTGTGTACTCTCTTCATTTGTTACTCTGTGTTATGACCCTGCACGCTAACTTTTACCTTTTGCTGCGGCCAACAGAACATTAGGGGCCACTAATAGTATTTCAGGTAACTTAGTTGTATCCTCTGCGGTAATGTGTATTTGCTGTCACTCTGAATCGGCTCAGAAGCAGAAGTGTGCACATCTTTCTCAGTACCTTGTGCATTGTAATGTTTTCTGTTTATAGATTAAACAGTCCCCCTGCGTGTTTGTTGATGATTCCCATGAAGCATCTTTAGAGTAAGTAGCAACATGCACTGGCAATAACTCCTGATGGACCATGGTGAGAATCTCCTGAGCCAAACCGGGGCAGCAAAGTGTCTGGATAATTAGCACAATCAGGCGAGACTCAAGTGAGTAGGAAGTCTCGTGGGTGTCATTGGGAGAGACTGGCGACAGGAAATGCTTTTTTTTTTCTTCTGCCATGGTTGTGCTGCATTTTTCTACCCGTGGGCAATGCAGTAGTGAGGTTGTGTAAGCACAACACAGTTTGTTGTGTTGGATTGGCCAAAAATGTAGTATAGACATCCGTGTCTCTTTAGTCACCCCTGTGTCCATATAGTCTTTCCATCATCAAGTAGCAAAAATTAGCACGCCAACCACCAAGATGGACAACATTTTACGTGCTATGTACGTCACATCGCCACGTTACCATCGTCAATGTGACATTCACTTGCTGTTTTGGTCACTTTCTGTGAGCTCGGCGGTGCTGAAGGAAGAAGGAAAGCGCAGTAGGGGCTGTGTTGGCAGCAGAATGAAGCAGAATATCAGAGTATTTTCTGGAAACTTTGGTTCACCTCTGCAAAATCCCAGAGTAGACAAAAAAAAAAGCAATCTCTCAAAGCTTCCCTGTGCAGCACATCTGTCAGCTTATGCCCGAAGAAGTTTGAGGCTCTCAATTTCATTACAGTCAAATGAAGTTTGCAACAAGATAAATCATGTCGATTGAAAATAGCTCAAGCATATCTGTCCTGTTATAATCCAGATGCAATTGACTTTTTGGTAGAATGAGCGCAGACACAGCTCATTGTTGTTGCTTGTATTCTGTTCAAACTCAGAAGGATGCTGGGCCCAGAGGCCAGAAAGAGCTCACAAGACACACTCCTTTCACAGAGCAGTGAAAGTTTGGTGAGAGCGTAGACTTGTGAGGAAGAGGAACTTCATCAAATTGTCTCGGAGATTGCCGGCAGCATTTCACCAACTATAAACAGTTCACTGTGTGTACTGAACCGCAACACACATGCACAACATCGCTGGAAATGGAGAGAAATGTACTTGCAACTATTTTGAGCATAATTGTTGACTCAGTTCAACTTTGCATATGCCTCAGGCAAATATCAAGGGCATGTGTTGGATTATTCCTAAAATATTTTAAGCAACCAAACATAGTCAGATTTTTCCATGATACTGTTTTTAACATTTGAAAAGCGGATATTCAGTGTCAAGACATTCTCGCCCATGTTTTGAATCTCAAAGCTTGCAGTGAGTTGTTAATGCATTGCTTTTTAAATGTACGCTCATGTTTGAGGACAGTATGGCGTGGCAAAAGCTCGTAAACGAGAGGACCGAGAGGTTGTTGATTACCACTGGGAAGCAGTTTTTTGACCCCTAATGACCTCATGTCTGCGCTAAACGAGACACGACTTGCTCCCAGTCATGCAGGCGTCTGAGGAAAACTGTAATTTTACGGTGTTGGAAGATTCTTCAGTGAAAACGCCGTGCCCCGGGGATGATGTCGAGCTGAGCTAGTGTCTGTCTCAGAGTGGAGAAGGCAGAGGACATTTTGGATGTGTGTTTTTCATCCTTTGTTATTTACCAACTTTTTTGACATAATTATTGCATTTTTCCCCCGTGGACTCTATCTGATAAAAGCATAATCAGACATAAAAATATTGCAGAATTTCAATGAATGACTTTAGGCCAACGCCAGAAGTCAGCCGTGAAAATGTCTTGAGTGACGTTTTTTGACCTTCAGAATTAACTCTTTATGACCGCGGCGTCTCGGAGGGAAGAATCTGCAAAATATTATTCCCTGAATCACCTTGGGCTCTGGGAAATAAGTTCCGGGCATATTTCACTACTTTCTAACATTTCTTTGGGCTAAAGCATTCAACAACTAATGGTCGTTACATAAAACATAATAGGAACTTTCTCGATTCACCACAGGAACCTCATATTAAGAAAATGAGGGGATTTGATTTTGGAGCACCTTCGCGCATAAATCTGCAAATGAACGTTTCATTCTTGCACCGTTGAAGTTACATGAAGACAAGTACATTGAAACAAATGTTTATAATCGATGCATTAATTAGCTCAGTTAACTACTTTGACGACATAACGGAGCATTTAATACAACAACCTGACCACGGCGGGACATCAGGCAGCTCAAGTGCCTCTCTTTACTCGCGGCAGTTTGGGAGCAAGCGTCCTGCGGTGCCGCTCAGACAAAGTGAAGGATGTGGCTCAGTCAGCAAGGCCAAATACAGTGGGAGGCCTGTGATGAGAGATGGCGGCTCCGAGTTACACACAGTCAGTAAGAGGGAAGATGGACTGCAGCGGGCTGAATAATAATAACGGCGAGTGAGAGTGGAGTCCCATGAGACCTGAGCATTATCATAGAGGGCTCGGTGGGGAGCTGCTGCAAAACCCCAGGAGAGCACAGAGACCTGTGCTCAGTACGCCGCTCTTTGGATTTTGCATGCGTGTTTGTTTGTGGATGCATAGAAAGAGCATCAAAGGACGAGACTCTGGAAATAGACAGATGCAGATCAGCACATTTTCTCGATGATGTGAAGGGAAAAGATTGAGCGGTGATGGGCTGGGTTGTAATTCGGCTATCATTTATCACTCTTGCATATTTGATTAATTATTCACCAGGCTCCTAATCTACAGTTTAATGCATTTAGTGGAGATGTTTACATTATGTCCTTGGTGACATAGCAGACATAAGCCACTGATTAACTACCAGATTTTAAAAGATAAGTGTTATCAAAGAAATAAAATGTAAATCATTACCTGATGAGATTCGAACCATTAGCTGATGGTTTATCTTAATGCCTCTCTGCTTGGACCATTCATTACGGCTTTATTGGTCTAGAATGGGAATAGGTGTTCACTGAAGCGTCTACCCCCAGCTTGCAAAGATGCATCATGGGAATGTAACAAGAGTGGAGCAGTCAAATAAAAGAAAAAGAGCTTGATGTATCGCAACTGATATCCATTACCGTCTAATGTCTGTCAGTTAAAATGCTATTTAAAAAATCTGAAACAGTCACTTTCCATTTCAAATTACCGCCACGGATGACGGCTTCAGAAAAAGAGACAAGACTTCAATTAAAAGGGGCTTCTCCCTGATGGCAGCACAAGCTCTTTTTGATTAGTTGAATGATTTATTTTATTTGCCAAGAGAAATGAGTCAGTCGCTTGGAACCTGCTCATATACTGTAATGACGAAAGAATGAAAAAAAAGACATTAACTCTGTTCAATAAGCCACTTTTAACAACAGTATTTTTTTTTTTAAAGCAATCTTGAAAATTAAAATATCCATGAACACAATTATGTAATTTGCCTCCACACATGTAGTCCAGTGTATTTGAACTCTGATCAAGCAATTTAATAATATCGTATCGCCCGCTTTTTTACAGCGAAGTTAAACATAGCTGTGTGGGCTCATTTTTTGTGAGGACCCCTTTTTCATGTATGCATGAAGTTATACGCTCCCTTCTCCATCAAAGAAGACTGTTAAGCATGCTCCAGAGGTTAGTGGTCATTAACGCTAATGTTGGAGACTGCTCTCGCAGCTTGGCTGCTGATCAAGACCGTAATTACTGTACTGTAAAAAAAGAAAAGGAAAAACAGCCATAGCTTTCCGTCGTGAAAGTAGCTGGGAGGAGACGAGCCGCCTTGGGGGAACTCCTCTGAGCAGAGGCAGCAGCTTCGGGTGTGCCGCATGCTAGACTGACAGAGATTAGAGTTGCTGGATCTAATTGGTCCCTTTCATGATTTTTCCATGTTTAATTAGCGATGTTAAGTTAAATCACAGCCTTAAGTGTGAATCACCAGCTTTGGTCGGCGTGGCAATCATCTACTTAATTTTTTTATCAGTGGCTCATCTGAGTTTTTTTTTTCGATTTTTTTTTTTTCTTCTGTCACATTAGGCTAATTTGGCTTTTGAAATGTTGGACACTTTTAAAAAACCTGGATCGAGTCTTCTTGCGCAGTGACAATGATGCCTCTTTATTAGCAGTAAATCATTACATTAGCGTCTGAGCAGGACACACCACTGGGCAGCAGTCCTCTCGGCTCCTTGGCACACAGCGGCACGGCAGCCATGCCAATCAGGCTCATGTCCCAGGCAAATCTGGGCCGAGTCCGATGACAATCTTTGCCACGGCTGTTGATGTCTGTTGAATACTCATCAACAGTGAAACGAGCATCAAACACTGTCAGAAGCGTTGCGTGGCGCCGGTGAAGCAGAACACTTACAAGGTACGACGGCAATGTACCCAACGAGTCATTAGACTCATTAATTAATGTTCTTTTTCTACCGTGGCTCCTCCTGCACAGCAATTACATTATGTTAAACAATTAAAATGCTAATTTTTGCAAATTTTAAATACCTGAAGTGCGGTATCCAGTTGCATGCTTAGTTTGAGACTATTTTCCTTCAAGTGATGTACTTTCCTTTTCTTTTTTTTATTGCACACCTGCATTCGGTTCATTTGAACAAAACATGTATCATGGGTTGTATTTTAGTTCTGGTCCAGGTTTGTGACTCTAACTGACACAAAGTAGGGTACAAGCACAGCAGACCACCATTTTAACAGTTTTTTACTGTCTCATTCTCCTGGTTACAAAAGGATTTACATACACGCACAGATTGATTGACTCTTTCTGAACGCTGTCCAAAACCAGAACATGAATTTATTCTTGGTTCACTCGGAAAAGGCCTTAGTTGAATTAGTTGGCGCCAGGGTCCGTTTCAGTGAAATATAGAAGTTTGGTGTAAAAGTGTCCATGCTCTGAGCAAGGTGACACAGAAGATACACATTCTCAGAGCTTCATTACGAATATATTTGTGTAAGTAAGAGGCTGTTTGCACTTTTAAGCTGTAAATTGCAATGCAGATTTGTTCTTGCTGTTGAGTAATCATCCTTCAGAAAGTCTTGTTTTCCTCTTACTGGCAGAGGTGGTTTCGCGCTTTTGTGTTTACTCTGACAACCTTGTGTTGCTTCCTAATTAGGTCCTCAGCTTGAGCACCGTGAAGAGAGACAAGGAAAAAAGAGTAAAAAAACAGGTGTTATTCACTATACCTGATTTCTTTGTCATGCTTGCTGCACTGTGCTTAAATGGGCCTCAAGGAGCAGAAGCACAGCCAGATTGAACTCTGTGATGCTGCATTTATTCTCTTGGTGGGAGAGGATAACTTTCACTCTTGCTTTTTTTTTGGGGAAAGAGCGGTTTAAGAGAACCACTTTTGAGTTTCTTCTAATTCATCTATAATTTATATGTAGAAAAATTAAACATACAACTTTTAAATGAAGTCTAAAACGGCATCAAACTGAATTGAACTGAGATGACACCACCAGTCACATTAAGACTTGAGTAAGGGAAATGGTTGATCAATAGCACAATAAAAGAAACTGAATTATTCATGTTGACATTTCACACAATTGTATTTGATCTTCTCTATATTGATTTTCTTCCTTTTTTCATCAGGAATATCACTTTGTGTTTTCAGCCTGATGAAAGCATCCGTTTTACCATACATTTTGAGAAACTTCATTAATCACTGCGACTGGAATGAAATAATGCATTTTAGCTTTCCCCCTTTTTGTCGCTGCGTTATTTGAATTATGAGAATAAAAATATACATTACGATATTCCAGTTTTTTAAATGAGCCAGATGTGTTTTTCCAATTACCAGCTGAAGTGCACAGCCCTAATAACTTTGAAAAGTTATATATTGTAAATTAAACTTGGACAATGAAAAGAAACAAATTAAAGTGCTTTTGTTTTGGACAAATACACAAACTGGATAACCCGGTTAAACTCGTCAGAGCCAAATCTAATCTACTGTGCTTTATTCAGCTTCACCTTCTGTGCAGGTAAATGCAGCATTTGTAAACAGCCTCTCGGAGAATCTTGATATTGTTTTTAATCTCAATATCTTGCTTGTGATGTGATGGTTGAATCGATCGATGTCAGCGAGAGTTCAAGTTGTGTTGTTTTTTGTGTGCTTTTTCTGAGCCCCGGGACTTTTTGTTGATTTAATGGAGATGCAAATCCAAACGGTTGCCCCATTTTCTCAGAAACAATGTGAAAAATAAATCGGATTAAAAATGCAAAAGTCAACAACACCCTTTTATAGGAAGTGTGCCTGTGGTGCTGTTCTTATCTGAATGCACCTTGTGGGATCTTCAGTGCATCGGCTTTCATTTTAAACTTGATGTATTGGCCCTGTACCAGGAAGTAAAAGTATGGTGAGCAGAACCTTTGTCAGCATTACTTGTCCCCCCACACTGTATCTCCTGCCTGTCTCGCTGAGTGCCACTGTCCCTGGTGATAAATAGACAGTCCATTCCTAATCACTGCCATCGTATTGCCATTACCGAACGGGCCACTCGTTTCAGGGTTGGCAAGACAGCTCAGCTGGCCTGCCAGAGGCGTCAGTGCTTTGTCTCAAGAAGTGTCACCAGTGTGCTGACTTCAGGGATGGAGCCAGCACCGTGGTTGTAAAGCAGTCCTGCTGTTATCACCTGATTTATAAAGCTCCATAACGCATAACAAGGACAATGCGCGTCTATGGAATAGTTTGACATTTCGGGCAGGAAATATGTTTATTCTCATGTATGCCAAGAGTTACAGGAGAAGATTGATACCACTGTCATGTCTGTACAACACACATCCAGCTGGAGCCAGCAGGTGGTTAGCTCAGCTTCTCATTAAGACTGGAATGAGGGGGAAACGGAGTCAGGCTCTGTGCCAAGATACCAAAATGCACCTACAGCACCTCTGAAGCGCCCTGATTTCATATTTAATGCCACAATAAACCAAGTGTTATTGCAATATATATATATATATATATATATATATATATATATATATATATATATATATATATATATATCTGCTGTCATTGCATTATCGTTGAATTACAATAGTAACAAAGTAATAATACTCAGAGGGTCACATATATATATATATACATATATATATATGTATGAGCCCCGTATAATATGTATATATTATATATATATATATATATAATATATATATATATATATATATACATATATATATTTAATATATATATATATGTATATATATATATATATATATATATATATGTATATATATATATATATATATATATATATATATATATATATATGTATATATATATATTAAATATTGTATTTATTTATATATATATATATATAAACATATTTATTCATTTTTATACATACGTATAAACATGTGTGTATATAAATATATTCCAATGTTTATTTATATATGTATGTGTGTATATATTTATCTATGTATACACTAATGTTCAAAAGTTTTATACACACACACACACACACATGCCAGTGACTCCCCAACCCTATGCTATTCTTCAGAGTGCAGCGAATTGCCCTCTCTGGCACCCAATTACAATTTCCTTATCATCCACACTTGAGATAGCAATTGCCTTCTCAATGGGTCTCCAAGAGCTCCAAACAACTTCAACCTTGAGCTCCTGTAAGCGGTAATAATTATGGTGATATATTTAAACACATTCAGTGTTACCTCTTGTTTCATGTAGAAAATACTCACAGGTATCTTCAGTTTTTTCGTACAGTAGTTGAAAGACAGACTTGCTAAACATATAACAAGTAAAGGCAATGTCTCCCACCATGAACAAAAACAGGTCGGTTACAATTAACTGTACTCTTGTATCTGCCATGATGTATTTAGCGTAACATCAAGCTTTCATCCAAATGCAGTGCAAATTTTAACCGGCTTCCCAGGGAATCAGTGAAAAATTATAATATTGACATTTGGGCTCATCAAGATAATTCTCCAGTCAGGTGCCATTAAATCTTTACAGAAGAAGATACTGCGAGATGACTGAATCGAAAGAGCCGCAGTCAAACCTCAAACTAACGAAACGGTTTGGGAAGCGCGATGGAAGTAGGATTGTCTCATTTTGTTTCTATTGATGCACAAACTTTCTCACCTCAGTCAAGCGTAAAAACTTAATTGCAAGATGCAATATTTTGACTTTTTCGTATTCAGAAATACATATAAAACAGACGGCTGGAAATACACTGATACTCACTAATAAACTGCTTTGAGTTGCTCTTTTTAGTTCGGTCATTATCTTTTCTACTTTCTTTCAATCGTTGTCAAGCTTTTCTCAGTGAAACACTTCAAACTCGTCTCCGGAGAGTAAATAAAAATATTTGAGAATTCAAGTTTTAAGTCATCTGAAAATAGTTCTGTAATGTATTTTTTTAACATTTAGAATTAATTAGGGTTTTTTCATGACACGTATTTCAACACTTTTTTTGAATGTACTCATGAGTTTTGCCATCTGTGTCCTTTAAGTACTGCGTGTTTGGTATTGTGTGACTACTCAATACTAACACTAGCTACATACCAGTATCCTGTGTCCAGAAACAAAGTTGGCTCATCAATGTGCTGCCATTATTGCCCAGGGCCTAGTTTCACACCTCTGAGTCACCACCCACCTCTCACTATACTAGTCTGGTGTTGCTCTGTGAAAAAACATCTCCAATCAGCACCTTAGTTGGTAGAACTATGGTTGCTCATCTTTTTCAGACGTAGCTGTTGAGCCTTCAGATGGATTCAAACTAAAAGATCTTAAAAAGATATTTTTTTACGGTGTTTTTTGATCTGTTTTTTTTTCTTCTCTGTTCTCTCCACGGGTGTAATCAAATGTGTAATCTATCACTGAGCACCTCTGGTTCTTTGGGAAATAAGTAGGAGAAATGTGATGCGTACTATTTAGTTTTTTTCTCCTGTTTTCCTCCTCCGAACAGTTAAAGCACCAAATGTTCTCAACATTCAACTGAGTATTTTCTGTATAACATAATGTTAATTCTCCTTTTTTTCTTCTTAATACGTTAGTCACAGTGATACTGTGTAGGTTGTCTTTTAATTTTTAATTGATTCACAGAGATTTCACAGTTTACAGGAGAATGCAGCTCAAGGGGTCTCAAAGGGCAGTTAGTCTATCAGCTGTCACAGTTATTTAATACATTTACTACAAAAACTCACGTCTAAGTAATTTTAACTGTTTATGTGGACTACAATGTTATAACTTTCCCATAAACCCCACTGTGCCGCTTTACCGCTGACTGAGGCCTTTGCTGAAAATGACAGTTAACAATTTGATCTCTTTCTTGCTTCAACAGAACGGTGAGGCGTCCCTCTTTGAGGTGAACATCCGTTACGTTGGCGGCTTGCTGGCGGCGTACTACCTGACAGGAGAGGAGGTAAGATTAATAGATGTCTGTTATCCCTCAGCTCTGGGGAGATCTGCGGCTTCCTTTATCCCCAACCATCGCCGCCGTTTGAATGATGAGCAGGCTTGCCGATGGGTGCAACTTCATGTGTGCCACGTTAAGTATTGTATAATTTTTCTTTAGCCAGTTGCTGTCATTTTTTTTTCCAGCTAGCTGAATTAAAAAAAAGTAACGCGATATTCCTGAGCAAAATTATTTTCTGTACTCTGATGATGGAGGGAAGCTCAAGATCACACTGTTGAGACAACTGAGAATATACGATGCTCTGTAAATCAATTCACTTTTTCTTTCTGGCTTTATTTTTGTCGCAATTTGTCCCCAACTGCAACAACAAAGCGTGTTGAAATACTCTTCCTTCTCCGAGAGGCTTCCTAAGCCTCCTCAGCCTCGTCTTATTGGTAGTTATCCAAGAACTTCATGTGTTATGTTCAGTAACATTGAGGAAATGGCTCAAAGCAAAACATCTGAAATGGGTGTACAGATTTGGGGAAAACATTTTGTAACTCTGTCTGAAAGAGGTGCAGGAGAACAAGGGTCAGTTAGTAGAACATGCATGACAGTTAAGTCATTTAAGAATTTAAAATAACAGGCTTGTTACCAGACCTTTTTATTTGATTTGAGTTTTTTCAATGTGAGTATTCTCTACCTTATTTCGTGGGTATATTGCTCCATCTTAGAAAGTTAAAAGAAAAGTCAAAAACACTTAATAATCAGCCCAAAGTATATGTGTATATATATATATATATATATATATATATATATATATATATATATATATATATATATATATATATATCTGCTGTCATTGCATTATCGTTGAATTACAATAGTAACAAAGTAATAATACTCAGAGGGTCATTGGGTCAAATCCTTTGTGAGTGAATGAGAATCGCTCTTCTCTGTTTGAAGAATGTGTCCTTGAAGAAGCCGCAGCGGCCACAATGAAGTGCGAAGGGCTGTGGTTACAATTGACAGCAACCAGGTGTGAAGCTTTGAAACTTTTATGAGCGTGAAGCTCGTCCTTGTCAGAAGAGACGAATGAACATCCTGGAAGCCTTGGCTGCATAAATAGAGTTTTGAAAATGGCCTGTGATAACCACACAGCACAAATGGGTCCAGTTCATTATCAATGCATTGTGGAGGCCGACGTGTCAGCCTAATGAGCATCCGCCCGGAGCAGCCTCCCGGAGCGTACACTCAGCGTACTCGCCGCGGCTGTAATGTTTTGAACGGCACTCAGTCGAAGAGGCTAAAAACTGTGACGAAGCAGAATTAATGTAAAGAGGATTCAGTGACATATAAACACTCAAGTCGGTTTAATGGACATTGATTTGCAAGCCGAGCGAGTTGAAGGGAGAGCAGCATTACATTCACCACCAATGCCGGATGAGTGAAATGTGACTACATTACTGGAGCAGAATATATTGTTGAATCCATTATCCCACATTCGCGTGCCAGTAATGCCATGCGAAGAAATGTTCTTTTATTTTATTCACTGAGCCATGGAAAGTTCTTTAGATGGCAAAGATAATGACATGCTCTAATAGGAATGTATGTGCGTGCAAAGAAACAGTGTGTTGTCCATAAAGTTTGCTTTATCTCGCTGTCACACAAGGACATTAGTGCCAAATAGTCTGAGTGAAGAAAACCTGTTGAAGAGAAAGAGCAGCTACCCTTTAACACCTTTACATAGTTTAGCAAGGATTACATTATACACTGCTGCCTTTTACTTCTGGTCCAGTTTGTGATTCTACCGGATTATTGCCAACAAATAAAAGAGTAAAAATGAAGCCATATGCATTGACAGGTAAATGTCAGGAAATCAAATTCTTCAAGGTCTTTGTGTGTGTGTATCATCTTCTGTGGTGTTGAACAACGAGAACTGACTCGTTGGTTGTGACTGTAGTTGGATTTTGATGTCGTAAATGGTGACAAACAGGTAGAAGGAGAATGGAAGACAATTTTGCACCGTAATATGACAGGGATGATTGTATGATTGCTACATTTCATTAAATCTGTATTGGGAAACAGCTAAAACACACAGAGTAGGTCACAAGCTCATTACGCCTCTATTTATACTCACTTTCTGATCAATTAGGGAATCACAGTGCAGGAATGCCCACATGTCAACATTGTTACCAAATGATCTTATATCATGTGAACATATAGTTTAATCTGAGTTTACAAGCACCACACCCGCAAACGGGGAAATGCTGCAAAGTGGATTTGAACTGAATCAAATGGGTAAAAGCAACCTCAATAAATCATTCTCCCTTTCACCACACTGGAGACATTATTGTGGTGGTTATTAGAGTTTCCATCATCTCTGTTGCTCACAAAGTTTTGCTCAGACAACTGTCGGCCGGCCTAGTCTTTGCGTTTGGACTTTCAGTACGTTGTGCTCCATCTTTCTTATGAGATGGAGCACAGCGTCTCAGTCGTCAGACGGATGTATCAATACCCTTTACCCCGGCAGGGTTATCCATCACAAGGCTCACTTGTGCGCCTTTTTTGAAGGGTCCCTGAGAGACAGATTTATAGCTACCTGATCCCAGCAGCCCCCCCCCCCCATCCTCCCATCATCCCTCCTCTCCCACACTCTCCCATTAGGGTCTTTTCCTCAGAGTCTGCTGCTCCATCCGAATGATAAAACCGACAGATTGAAGGTCTGTCGCTGCTGCAGAGACTTAAATCAACCGAGATACACTGTGGAAGACTATTACGAGATTGTGCATCCAGTTTGACCAGAGGACATTGGGCAGCTGGTGCCTCTGTAAATGATTGCTGGGGAGCCAACGGGTGCTGATTATGGCTCCTCGCGGGATGCAGTTTTGCCGGTGAAGTGCTTGAAGCAGAACTGGAGCAACACCTGACTATTAATAACCTCCTGTTGTTTTGACTGTGTGTGTGTGTACTATTTATATATGTGTTTTCATGGGGCCCCAGGAGGATCATGGTTAGTCTTTATGTCCTCAAGTTAAACGTCTTGTTCAATCGAGTCTGGCCGCAGCTTCTTTTGATGCTCTTTCATCTTTCACCGTCACACACTCCTGGCCCAGCCGAACGGCCCTAACAGAAGAGGCAATTACAGTACTGCAGGTGTTAGATGCAAGTGTCCTTCTGTGATGAGCCCACCTGTATGGCTATTTATTGATACCTGAAGGCTGCATTACCAACTTCTCTGTTAATTGTCTTTTGATTCATTGTTTAATTGTTAATCTTTGGCATTCAATTTGACCGACGAAACAGGGCCAGGCTTAGAGTTTCAAGCAATACTGAGCCACAGAGGAAAATAACAATGACACATAGGAAAAAGGGATATTAGGTGGAGGATGAAGGAGAGATAAAAGGAAATTTGCAGATATTCCCTCTGCTGTGTGCGCCCGTAGCTCCCCGCTCACCTGCCGGCAAAAGTCATCAGCGTGCGTACCGCCCACGCTGCCGTGACAAAGAGGCAGTTTAAAACATAAGGTTTTTGCCCACTGATATCCAAACACACATTTCTCCCCATGTCCACTCACTCACTCACTCACTCACTCTCTCTCTCTCTCTCTCTCTCTCTCTCTCTCTCTCTCTCTCTCTCTCTCTCTCTCTCTCTCTCTCTCTCTCTCTCTCTCTCTCTTCATGTTGCTCATGTTAGCCAACACGTCCACAAACAGTGTAGTGAAGTTGTATATGAACGCTGTGGCTATCCAGTTAGCCTAAGCCAGTGTTTTTCAACCTTTTTTCAGCTGCGGCACATTTTCAACGACCAAAAAAGTTGCAAAACGTCACATTGTAGCATATTACATCATATATGCTAAGTCAATTTTTGCGCTACCTATTGTCATAAAAGAGTATTTCATTACTAGGCCAGCCACTATATTGCTGGCTCGGACGCTCAACAATGGAAAATTATTTGCGGCAACTAAATAATATTTTTTTGGACCGATTAAGTAAAATTGAACATTTTCCAAGGGCGCACCTGACGATCTCTCTTTACAGAGTTTTGATACAAAAAATACGCTGATACAGATTTCTTTTTACGTGTATTTCAATTCAGTTCATTTGTCATGTACTAAGCAATAGATGCATCTATCCCCATCCCTGTCTTAAGAAGCTGTGCTCTTATCATAGAGCCTTTCTTATGTTTGAAATACTGGTTCAGTATGGCTCTCCATGTGTACATGTGTATTAGCATGAGTGCATGTTTTCAGGTGCTTTTGCATATATTCTATTAGCCCCTTTCTTCACCTCCATATAAGAACATGCATGTGTGTACAGTATGTAAACTCAACCTCAATTTCTCAACTGCATGCCGACATGCAGTCCTCGGTGTGCGTTTCATTTGTAAGTGTCCATTTATATGCATATAGATGTCTGTGGTGGTGAGACCTTGTGTCATCCCATCCCTTAGCGAGAACAGAGAACCGTGGAGGGAGAAAGGAAAAGGGGGTGAATTTAATCAGCCTTGTGTGAAAATTGCTCGTGGGCTGAGCTGAAGCAGCAGAGAAAGAGGGAGGCAGCAGCCGGCAGAGGAGAAGACAAACGTGTGTTCATAAGCTCATCAGTGAGAGGAAGAGATGAAGAGAGATGAAGTGGGAGAAGGAGCGAGGGATCAGGAAAGGTGAGAAAAAGAAGACGTGCGGTCATATGCTCATCAGCAAATGTGAGAGTGTATAAGGAGGTGATACAGAGTGGCAGGAGGAGAGGGAAGGAACAGCGTATGGAAGATATGAAGGAGTGGAAGATGCCATAAGTAGTATTCCTCGGTGGGGAGGGACAAAGGGTTCAAGAAAACTAATTTATCTAATTTTATATTGGCTACTTTTCGGGAGATACAGACGTTGAAAGTTTTATAGGACAGAAAGAGAAAAATCCTCTTGTGTAAAATGAAGACATAATTATTTTGAATAAACTGTATTTCCATTACAATAACATTTGATTTCCACTGCATTGTTAATGTAATAACACTGTCAGATTTTTCCACAGTTTTTATGACAATGCTTCTCTAAGCTGTTTAGATGCATAGGGGGAAATAATGGAAGTGTTCAGTATAGAAGTTGTAGAGACAGAGGTTATTGGTATATTTTCAGTATGGAAATTTGGACAAACTTACAAAGTACTGTTGCATGAATATTGTTGCGCGTTAAACTACGCAACGGTTTTAAAGCGAAGAGACATTTACTTGCAGATGTCCCTCAAGCTGCACCACCTTCCAAATCCATTCTGTTTAATCTTTATAAAGAAATAACTTTTTGTCAAATGCCGCAGTTTTCTGTTGTGCAAATACACTGCCTGGCCCAAAATAAAGTCGCCACCTGGATTCAACTACTACTGCCTGCTGTACCAGCCTGTGGGGGCAGTGCTGTGATCTGGGGTTGCTGCAGTTGCTCAGGTCTAGGTTCAGCAACGACCAGGTTCAGCAATCACCAGGTTATTCCATCAATGGATTTTTCTTCCCTGATGGCACGGTCATATTCCAAGATGACAATGCCAGGATCCATCGGGCTCAAATTGTGAAAGAGTGGTTCAGGGTGCATGAGACATCATTCGCACACATGGAGTCCAGACCTTAACCCCATTGAGAATCATTGAGATGTGCTGGAGAAGGCTTTGCGCAGCGGTCAGACTCTACCATCATCAATACAAGATCTTGGTGAGAAATGAATGCAACACTGGATGGAAATAAATCTTGTGACATTGCAGAAGACTATCGAAACAATGCCACACCGAATGTGTGCCGTAATCAAAGCTAATCAAAGGCGGTCCAACGAAATATTAGTGTGTGACCTTTTTTTTTTGGTGGCGTCTTTTTTTTGGCTTGGCAGTGTATGTCATCTTCAGTACCAGCATGCATGGCATTGAAATAGATATTCAGCCAACAACTTGAATAATACGAGGCAGCTGTGGCTCAGCAGGTAGAGCGAAACGTCCATTAATCACAAGATTGATGGTTAGATCCCCAGCTCCTCGTGTCAAAGCGTCCTTGGGCAAGACTCTAAACCTTGAATTGCTGTGGAAGAGGAAGGGAAAACAGAAAATACTAGGGGGAAAAACTCTGAATTCATAACATACTTTGCCAAAAGATGAAGATTGGTCTTTTAAGAGTTCCCGGGTACTGACTGCTGATTGTTTGGCCAATGACAATCTATCAGTCAGGGCAATTTTTATTCATATTTTTCTCTACTCTAGCTTGCAACTGCAGTTCACCTGTTCTGAGAAGCAGGAACCGGCAGCAGGTAATGCTAGACAGCTGTCAGCCCCTCTGTATATGACAGACATGTCGGTGCACATGCATATGTTTTATTTACACATAGCCAAAAACTGACTACAGCTTAGGACGTATACAGAATATGAAGCAAGAGTTAGTCTGTTGTTGCGTTAACAGTTATTCAGTGCGTCAATAGACTTCATTAAGACAGACAGATGGGGAGGAGAGTCATGAGAAGCAAGTGGAGAGGCGGAAGGGGAAAGCATGCACAAACAAAGAAAGGAGAAGAAAGACAAATGCTAAGCCAGAGAGAGAGATGAGGGGGGAGTGGGAACATAAATGAGAGGAAAAAGGAGAAAGACATACTGTAAATAGAGAGGAGTATATGTATTATGTATAATTGGTGGCAGCCATATTATGGACCTCATTTTACCCGGCTGTCACGCCAACAAAGAAAGGTCAAAGCCCTTGTTCTAAAAATAATCTTCACACCGCTGCGCAAATCAAGGCATATGTTTTCTGAGAATTAAAATTCTACCCTGGTTCCCCTTGGGAGGAAATAAACACTTTTCTCATCTCGTCACCTGCTTCTGAGTCGACCGCCATTTTTACCTGTTTCTGGGATGAGGGAGAAACTGTGACTGTTGGAAGGAAAAGGGCACGAGTCTAACCTTTTCTACGTATAAGCACTGGAGCTGCAACGTACTGTGACATTCCAGGTTGGTTTGTTATCTACTTTAGTGGATAAACTTTAATCTTTATTTATGTCCCAGTGGCATCACAGTATATATACCACAATTTAAAATATGTTTCTTTGTGAGGGAATGGTGAGTGAGGGGTATAGTGTTTTGTTCTAGTCAATGTTGTTTTTCTGTCTAATTTGGATGACCCATTTCTGTCTCCAAACATGGTTTTATTTTAGGTCATAACACAGGACAGCGCTCACACACAGACAATATGAACATTACACATATCACGACGAGAAATATGCAGTCAATTGAAAACTCCCATCAGAGATGACAGTTTCTTTCTCTGTTTTCTACTTTGACGTTTATTTTCTTCTTTTTTTTCTCTGTCACAGCACCTTTTGGTTGCCGAGGCAGATTCAGTTGTCATGTTGGTTTACAGTGTGTGCAGCTTGTTTTAACGGGAACACAGTTTGTCCTGAGACTGAAGGATTTGACCTTTACTCTCCTGCTTAGAACAACGTGCAGAACAAGTTGATATTCACAATGCAGCGAATGTCGATCAGCTTGTCTCAATCTCAAGCTGATATGCAGGAAGTCATTCCGGCAGCGTCTCCAGAAAAATATCCAAGTCCCCTGACCTTTTTTGAAGCAATGCGGCTGAATTCCAAATGATAAAGTTAAATAGAGATTAGTTTTTTAAAAAAAAGTTTAAGTTTATATTATGATATACGCATCATACATTTTTTTTTAATGTTGTGAAATTGATATATTGAAATTGCAAATATATATTCAACCCTCTGGGCTGTGTTTTCATTATGATGTATGGCAGGACCAAAATTGCATTTTTGTTTTTTTGGGATGCCTAAGCTTTTCTCTGCATGTTTGACATTTTCTCAGTATAGAGACTGACCCACAGGTGGTCATCGTTCAAAATGTTCCAAACATTATACAAATCAAATGATATCTAACAAGAAGCAGAATCATCACGGGACAGTGGACTATCTCTGAGCAATTACATTTCACATGGTATCAAAACAACACTAAACATCTTATTTCACATTAATTTCATACATGGTACACGATGGCGAATTCTGCACCTCAGGCTCAGGGGCATCAGAGTGCTTTTAAAGGAAAAGATCATTCGCTTAGTCATGAATGATACCAGGCCCCACCACACCTTCTGGTGATGTTCCATCCTAATTTGACCTCTTTTCCTACTGCGCTGAAGTTGCACCCTTCGCCCCTGGCTTCCATATTACCAAATGTCAGCTGCCAGGCCGTATTATGCACCTACGCCGTGCAACACGGACTGTGTGCTGTGTCCCACGGAATCAAAAACATGTGATCTGAATTATGTTTTTACAGAAGCATGGGTGCAATTACATCCTTTTCATCTGTTGTTATCAGCTTGGTGGAACTGGACTTTTGTATTCTTGTCTCTTCCTTCTTGCAGGTTTGTAGCTCGGCCGAGTTTAAAAGGCTGCTCTGCATGCAGCGTTACGTCTCCTCACCTCAATTCTGTCTCTGATTAATGCAGCACGTCGTCCACGATAGCGTTTCAGTTCTAGACCTGCTCTGGTATCTCTTGGACTTCCTCTTTCAACAAATTATTGTTCAAAATCATGCACCATAATTAATACAGTTCAGCATTCATACTGAAGTATGATTATGCCTAACGTCCCCTGTGTTTGAGCTTAAGCAGCCAATGAGAGCCCACTGTGCCTATCTGCTTCAACTCATCTTCCTCCCATCACCCACTGCAGCAGACAGCAACAGAGATATGATATCCTCCCAGCTGTGACCGTGTGTCCCAGTGGAGATAAATTAATGCCAGGTGATTTTATTCTTTTTCCACGGTGCAGTCGGTTACTGTATATGGGAAGCCAATTGAATAAACCTGAGCCTCAGTGGTCCAGCGGGTGTTGATATTCATCAGTGGGCAAGGAGAGGATCGCTTTAAAGAAGGGAATGCTCTCCTGCAAGTTGAAGGGTACTGTGCCTTTTCCAGCTCCCCATCCCCCATCGCACTGGGCTGCCTCTTACATAAGCCGTGCTGAGAGGCATAGAAAATTGGAAAAATATAGTCTGTTTGAAATTGGAGATACAGGATACATTGTACCAACATTGGTGATCTCCTGACGCTTCCATTAGCGCCACCATCAGGTCAAAATTTGAAGGTGTCCATTCCTGCAAACTTGTCACGTTTCCGTCAGCCTCAGCACTTAGTACTGGTTTTATCTGGCTTCAGAGCTGCATGCAACTGATCGATACCAGCTAAAAGACTTTTGAGTACAAGGATATGCAATCTAGCCGTTGATGTACTATAAGTTAAATAGTGATGGTTTTATGACCTAATTGGAATACACAGTTTCCTTCACATTAGCACTTTATATTCTTCTAAACTGACATTTCCTTCTAATTGCAACATACCCGATGTCAAACTCACTCGTGTTTCTTTTTATACCACAAGGCTTGCCTTCTGCAAATGTTAGCTAATTAGGAATGTTTTGCTTTGCACCATAAAAACAGGAATACATTTGCACAAAGCCTGGTAGTGCATACTGTATTACAATAGCTTTAACAATGTGTTCGGGGGGGGGGGAATGAATTACAAAACTCGCTCCTGCGTGCCTGTATTGCCTCTCCGTACGTGTGGTCTGCTGCCTGTGTGAGAGCAGCGGCTGCCTTTGCATTTTCGCTGTTTGTTGTCCTTCTGCTGAAGAGCCGAAAAGTGGTCTTGGAGGAAATTAAATTTCCTTAGATCTAACTGGATCATCATAATCGCAGGGTAACCTGCCGCTGTCGTTCCAGCTGCAGGCTTAGTCGTGAAAGGAAAGCTCCTCATCCCAAACCCTCATTCTGCTCTGTGTACAAACACCTAATCCCATTTGTGCAGAGTTAGAATAACTGTGCGCCACTCCTCTTATACACCTTTCGCTTGAATTATGGAATTAAGAGGCACTGGATTAGAACAACATCTCATAACCAGCCGCTCACACATCTTGTATTATAGCTTGTTCAAATGTTGTCCTTTATGCACCAGAGTGTCCCGCGTATTTAATAATATCTTGTACAGCCGTGTAATAATAATTCACTCACTGAATGAACCTGTCACTCAAAAATAAGACCGTAGCTTGTTGGCAGCCATGCTGGGTCTCGTAGGATACGTTTCTGTGAATCTTTGGATTACATTATTAAGAAGAACAGGAATAGTGTTTTTATGCAGTAAAAATTACACAAGAACTTCACTTTTCTGCATATTGATGCGTCTCCGCTTTCTCTCAATCAGTCTATTAGTTTTCTCTTTGCATGAGCCCCTCTTCTTGTCTTCATATTTTAGTGGTACATAACATTCTTGCTGGAGTAATTGGACTCAGCCTGGAGGAGCTTTGGCACAGGTCCAAATGAGTCCAAACCTCAATAGAAGCCCTGCTGAGAAACTGATGAAATTTGTGTGCTTTTTTTCCCTTTCCACAAGTCACGCCAGTCAGTAAAGACCAGGCCAAACAAATTAAATCCAGGGGATCATTAGGCTGTTCTTAATGATGTCAGTCTGGTGGCATCCAGGCCTTTTCATGCAGACTTTGCATAGCTCACAGTCCCAAGGTTGTATTTATAAGCTTCACTGCTCCTCTCTGTCCATCTGCAATTAAAGGAGAAAGGGGTCTTTTCATGCCTGGAAGGATGAACTGAAGACATTTGAGCAATCCAAGACTTCAATATCTGCTTTTGATTGACAGCCTAGAAAGTGTTACTATTTCACCAGAGGCAAGTATTGCTTTTAGATGTTTTTCCAAGCTCAAAGACAGAAGAATTAGATTTAGTGAAAGCGGCCCCATTATTGCCTCAGTACACTTTACAGCATTATTTAAGGGGTCAATGAGCTGGCTTTTAACAGTGAGAGTATCGATCGCGGTGACTTTGGCTGCAATCAATGCCTTCCTGGAAATGGAGAGTGTGTGTGTGGTGGGACTGGTGGCTGATTTGTTGCTGGAGAGCTTGAAAGACTTGGTGATGCATACAGATCATGTAGTTTACGGTAAAATTACTTAGTGACGCATGCAGATCAGGTAGTTTACATATTTATGGTCGAATACATAAAGAAGAACAAAAGAACTGTTCTTGTTAGCGGTCAGAGTTTATGAAGCGATGGCAGACTTGAAGGCTGCAGCCTCTGAATGTGTTCGACCCTACACTGCTTGTCTACTTTCATTTGTATTAGACATATTGCGGTCCCATTTTCCCCACACCGCTTCTGATACTTGAGCCATACCAGTG
This sequence comes from Clinocottus analis, assembly GCF_023055335.1. NCBI lineage: Eukaryota > Metazoa > Chordata > Actinopteri > Perciformes > Cottidae > Clinocottus > Clinocottus analis. The sequence goes on along the minus strand of NW_027176251.1, from coordinate 10,176,986 downwards.
TGTTAAAAAAAAAAGAAGCAGTTATTATTATTTTATAGCAAGTTGTGTACTACTAACCCGGTGTTGATGCTATCGGTATTGTATGGTCTGGCTCAGGTAAATCTTTTGTAAAGCATGAACAAATGAATATTGCCAAATTGCTGACATTTTTCCCGCTCTGGCTCAGGTTTCACTCTTGCACCCTGGCGATCAGTTGAAGTCTCAAGTAAATAAGCTGATGCATGATATTTTAACTTGATTCAGGCTGTGGAGGCATTTCAGACTCAGATATCCGTATCGGAATAACTTATGCTTGTAATGTATTGTATTTTCCAACATGTCTGTTCATATTTTTTTAATTCAGAGTGAGTTGATGAGTTGTGTAGACGCCTAACAAATATCAAGTGTGAAATTAGGACAGCAAACAGGGTATTGAAGTTTGGCCAGGAGTGTTTGCTATTGTTTAGTCGAAGCTGAAATGAAATCGAGAAACATGGCAATTTGAAATGATTACACTTGTTGTGCAAGCCTAAACAAACACCATAGCTCAGGCAACCGAGAGGGTAGTTTGAATTCAGACAATGTTGGCCATAACAGCTTTTTATTCAAATCAAGACCCTGTGGAATTGGTTGGGTGGCGGCCTCTCTAAATATGAGCGAGAAAGATAAATGTTTGTGCAAGCGTGAATTTGCACATCTTTGTTTGTGTGTGTGTCTGTGTGTGTGTGTGTGTGTCTGTGCGTGTGTGTGTGTGTGTGTGTGCATGTATTGTTTGTCTCCAAAACAATAACTCTTCACCAAATATGAAAGAAGCAGCACATTGAATATGATGTCCCGCACCCCAAAAAACATCCACACAGTGCCACAAAGGAGCGTCTGAACAGGAGAGAGGACAGCCGCAGCCTCGCAACAAACAAGCTGGTACTGAACTGCGAAGATTGTTGACAGCCAAGTTGATTCAAAGTGGATTTTCGGTCAAGAGGAAGACTTGAGCTACAATATTGCCACAGATGCAGCATGTCAACAATATGAAAAATCGTCCAATTTTGCCTAGAAGACTAAGTCTGTCTTATTGAATTCCATTTGGGCTGAATAATGTCTGCGTGCCGTCCCCAGTGCAGCGATACGGCACAAACAGCCGCGGCTTTTCAATTCCAGATGTAATTGAGTGTGTGTTTTTCATGAAGCTGCAGTGGCCATTAATTGAGCACATAAAAAGCAGCACATTAATTGTGGGACAGGTTAGAAAGCCTACTTGCAGTAATCAATTAGATAATAAATAATGAATGAAATCTCCTCATTCGCAGCCTGGGGAAATTCAATTATTTATCATACTCACTTGTTCCCTGGAGGAACCTCCACGTCTGTGTAACAGCTCAGGTAAATTATTGGCTTAACATCTTTACCACAGACGACTGCAGGATCATGTGTGGAGCAGCGAGCCGTCAGCCCCCAATGCACACACACACACACATACAAACACACACGCAGGTACATAGAGAGAAACGCCCATGCACACACACTCAAACATTAAAACATTATCCTGATCCCAGGCGGAGGCGGTAATTGATCTGTTTCTTCATATTTAGTTTAACACAACTAGCTAATGAGCCGGGCCTCTTAGCAGTCAAGCAAGCAGCGATTTGGAAGCACTCCCCTCGGATCTGATGATTGGGGAGGATGAACGGCTGTCAGGGTCGGGCCAACTGCTCCTCGCTCTTCCTCACCAACAAATAGCCCGTTCCCCGGCTTCAATGTGTCATTACGGCTGCAGTGCATGTACTTTTGCTCGCTGTGCGAGTAATGGAGCCCGGTCTCGCCGCTGCTGAGATGTCCTTCACCCGTCAATCAAAAGGACGTGTCCAGACACGGTTCCTGATGCAATGATGATATACTGTCTCGTGTAAAAAATGAGTTTGTTCCAAAGTTGCGGTCATGACTTGCAACATTGAGTTGTCTCCGCTCGAAGTCTATTTTCTCCCCCTTAGTTCTCTACCTTTTTTTTTTTATTATCTCATTTCTGCCCATTTTCCTCTTTTCAGCTTTATCTTCTTTTTCTTTATTTGTAGCATTGGTCCAAGACCCTGCCAGCTGAATGCATGGCTTCTCTCTCCCCCTTTTGTGTTCTCCAGTAGTGGTGTAACTCTAAGCTGCACACGACGTGAGGTTGCCCTGGGATAAAGGAGTTGGCTCACAAACTCCACCTGAGGTATTTACGCTTCACAGTGCGTTTGAGGAAAGGGGGGACGCAAACGGAGCGTCCCGCCCGGGCCTGAGGGAGAGTCTGTGTTCACAGCCTCCCTTTAGCAAGGGGAGTTAATAAATCTTAGTGTTGGGTTGACAGAGTTCGCTTTCTCAATCTCTCACTCCGTTCTCCCCCTCTGGCATTGAAGATCACATACTGTACACAACCAATCAAAGCACAAAATCTGATGAACGGAGCAGGACAAACGTGTGTCCTCGCTCAGTTCTCTTGCTCCCCTTCAATCTTTACAATCAGCCTTTCTTGACTCAGAGTTCACGGTCCCTCGTGGCTGCACGAGGCAAAACCATTCACACAGAAACCTCTCCAGGGCTTTTTCAAAGACAGCTTCCATCCTCGACACTGCCATAAATTATAATCCTGTTTCCTGTTTATGTAAATTAAATATTGTTCCTCTCCAACGCTCTTTTTATCTGCTCACATGAATCTCATTGGTATTTTTCTGTCACCTCAGTTATCTGCTGCGGTGCCGCAGTCCACCTAGATGAAGGGATGAGATCAGAGAATAGACTTTTCTACTGCGATTGATCGCTCTCAGGCACTACCGCAAATTGATCTATTTGATTTGATTCTCTTGCTTTTAATACTCACAATCCCGCGGTGCGGTTCGTGTCTTGGTGAGGCCGAGCGTGGCCATCGGTTGACTGATGGCTCGCCGCCGCCGCCGCCGCTGTGGACATGCAGCTCGCGTCGCACGGCTCATGAGCTGCCTGTGTTACAGCTCGACGGTCGAGGTCTGATTGATGCCAGAGAACACATTTACTTATGGCAAGCACATATCACACTGTAATGACTGCAAAACTGCCCTGCCTAGGAAAAGCAAACGCTCAAAGAAAATCAATCCTGAGTGTTTTACAACTATAACCCTGCAACAGCCAGTGCCGGGGTTTGGAAAGCCATTCGCCCATCAGTCACAAGCCACAGTCGAGGCTTACAGTCTGCCTGCCTAGTCATGCAGGAAATACAATATCTGTGTGTTCACGCTGTACTTTATAATCCCAAGGAAGGGGTGTAGTGTACAACGCATGTACAGTATTCTCTCAAAACAATTTGCAGCTTCACATTTACAGTTACATACAGCTTGTGGTCTGACACATGCTGCACACACGGGTGTGAATCAGAAAAAACAACACTTGCACAGTGTTGGGAAATCAGTATAAAAAGCATAGAAGCCATTCTGTCCCTGCAATTGATAAGACCTAGTTTGTGTTCTCACACTGTACTGCAGTGTATTCAGGTAGAGCTAAAACAATTGATTCATCATTTGCTATACCGTTTAATTTGCAACTATTGAAGTATTTTTTTTCTTGCAAAAATGTCAACTTTTCATCTGTTTAAGTGTTGATTTGCTACTTTCCTTTAGATAGTGTGATAACAAACTGAACGTGTTTAAGAGTTAAACGTTCCCTTGAGGAGACTGTGAAGGCCGTCTTTTCCATTATATAGACCAATCACAGCAAGTCATCACAAAAGTAATTTGCCGAATAATCAATAACTAAAAAATCTTTAGTTGCAGGCCTAGTTTGAGCTATGTGCTGTGTTTCTGCTGTTAGTCTGTATGGTAAGTGTGTGTGCAAAGTACAACATATTGCAAGCTAACACACTCCCCTCTCTCAATCTCAACCAAAAATCAAACCTCATTTAGCTTCAATGTATTGCTGGCTGGTGTCCATCATGTCATTATTCATGTTTTGTGTTTTATTTTTGATGAATCATTGTGCCTAAAAGGTTTCTTTGTAAACATTACAAACATTAATCACACTCAACCTTGTGAAGTCGACAGTATTTAGTGCCTTCTCAAGTATAAATTGCTTGTTTAATGTAAATACAGACCTCATTTGTCCTTTTCTTGTTTTTCTTTGCATAGTCCTTTTTTTATCATTGGCTTTGCAGATATCTTCATTTTGCCGTGTGGGTCATTTGTTTGATTGTTTACTCTTGGGAAGCCTCACAATACAAGCTGCCCTTTTCCAACTGGGAGGTGTAAACCTCCCACAAGCAGATTTTAACGGCAGTTGCTCAGGTAAAACATGAATATCAGTCATTTACTGTCCGTGTTCAGACGTTTTGAAGCCTTGGAAACCATCCTCTTCGTACTTGTAGGAAGTGTGCTGCCGTATGTGCATGACATTCGTATTAGACGATATTCTGCTACCTTCTGTCTGCGATAATGTACAGGTGAAGATGAATGCCGACTTTACAAAAAGGATTTTGTATTCACGCTCTGCAGTGGCTCGGGGATAGTGAACCCATCACTCTGAGAAGGTTAGAAATGGGATTATACTGCATTCTGACTGTCGGGGTGAAAGGAAGTTTGATATATTGGTTAATATGCATGCAGGCTTAAGTTAACAGTGTAGCCTGTTCCCAAGTGGAGAGGTGTGTGGATCAGGTATTACTCTGCTGAAATCCCAGAACTGGTCTTTTCTGGAAAGTAGGACAACTTCTTTTTCTGCAGGAAGGTATTTTATCACCAGGTGACAGTATCCAGGTGGCAGACGTCACGCTTTGTGGGTACAAATGTGAAGCAAACAAATTGAACCTTAAAAGTGAGGGCTCAGATTATGGCACCGTGGATGTGCACGCTGACGTGTCTCTATAGACTAAATACAAACTGGCAGAAATACACAAAGCCTTTACACACACACACATAAGCCCAAAAAAAGAACCTGCGTGTGGGAAGAAAGACGGAAGTGAAAAATCTATTATTTGTGGCTTCAGTTTTAATTTAACAGCTGGGATATTGTTAAAAAACATGCTTGCTGTTGCATTTATTCATTCTTACAAGTTAGGACGTATGACACAAGACCTTGTACCTTAGTTTTGCATGTGTCGATGCATACATGAGGTGCTGATTATGTGCCTTAAAGTGTGGCCAAAATTTCACAAAGCCATTTGATTTCTGTGGAACAGAAAGTGTTCAGCTGTTTTTTTTCTTGCGCAATTAAATCTAATCTGGTCTAAATAATACACAAAGACAGAAAGAAAGAGTTAATGAATGAAAAGTGCTTAAGATGTTTATTTCTCAGAGACATGAAATAACTTTACTGTCATTAATGTGGCAGGAAGTTGGAGATGTGTTTACGTGTGTTTGGACAGAAAGCAAAGTACATGTTTGTCCATTTAGGCAGCATGACATTTGGGGGGAAGGCAAGTTAAAAATATTTCTCAAACAAAAAGGAAAATAATGCGCGCAGAAATTTGGCTTTACAATATGTCTGAACACGCATACGCTAACAGAAACTCAACACCGCATTAATCATGTGTCAGAGCAGAAAGGATTGTTTACTTCCTGTTTAATACGGCCTGTCCTCAATGGGAAGCATTTATTGGGCTTTTTGGCAGAGATGCATATGAGGAATAACTGCAGAATCATAGAAATGTGTGTGATGCTGTTTATTGAACTCAAGCCGGCTGAAAATAAAGTTACTTTTTGCCTTCAACATATATTTTCTGCCCCGAGTGACATGCAAAAATATTGGAACCAGGAATGAATGAGGATCAAAATCGATAAGCAGAATAGGGATTGATCAAATCTGAAGCAATAACTCTTATCGGTCTCTTCCTCCTTGTTTCTTTTGTGGAGCAGCATCAGTCCAGCGGGCAGATTGTACATGGCTTTGGTTCCCAGCTGGTCTGGGTCTGATTAACACGGGGAGAGGGGCCCGGGTATCGCTCCATCAGGGGCCGCTGATCGGGGGCCCGTTAATGTGGCGGTGCAGTTGAACGGTCTGAAGCTTCAACCGTCCTTCCTGTCGCTCCTCTACAGACGTACAAATACAGAACTAAAGGCTATTTTCTTCAATTAATTCTCATTGAGCTTGCAAAGCAGACACGAAAAAGACGGCAAGATGAAAAACAAAATCAATGAATTGATTAAACGATATAAAAAGGAAACTGAAATGCAAAAAAATAAATAGTTTGAGATGAAATGAAGTCAGCTGGGCACTGCAATGCTGTTATGATTATCTTAATGGTAATGTTAGGTTAAGACTAAAATTGTGATGGCCAATATATTTTCTTCCATTTAATGAGATAAAAGTAATCGTTATTTGCAGCATTAACGACAACACTAAAATCAAGACAAAGTAAGCTAAGAATAGAGACGATGATGTCGTACATTTAAACTCCCTTTGCACGCTATTCCACGTGAAGGATTTACGTCTCTATCCTCTGTGCTTGGGACAGACAGCAGATACTGTGCTTTGAGATAGTAGCTTTCATAATTAATCATTCTAATAATTAACTTTCTTCAGTCAACTATTTGACGAATGACCTACATCCACAATCTTAACCCAGAGACAACGTTTGCATTCCTTTCCATCGCTCGTTCTCCATCTTTCTCTGCCCCTGACAGACCTTCTGACACACACACACACACACACACACACACACACACACACACACACACACACACACATGCTGATGAACACTGTGGTGCTTTCTGACATGAGCTCGCAATGTGAGCTGGCAGGTGTCAGTCAAATGTTCCCATTAAGATGGAAATGATGAATTCACTAAACAGGAAGTGGTGTTTGACGGGACGGGAGCTGGATCTACTCGTCTCACGCTGACATTTTCAATCAGTAGGCGGCCGGCATCGTCCCACAGCGGACACCCGATTCAGTTTGAGATGAAGTAAGGTGCAGGGAGAAGGATTCATTTCTGTAGTTCATCTGCTTTAAACCGTAATTGGACAATTTGTTTTTGCAGCTGCAGTAAAAACAATAATTGCCAGTGTAGCCATTGTGACTGTCTACATTTCCATAATTACTGTAATAAAAGCATGATTTCGGCCCCCAATTATCATAATGGTCGCTGCTATTCCCAAAACTACTGTACTTGTCTTAGAATTTTTAATCACCTAATGATCAAAGGGATGAAAAAAAGCTGAAGTGAAAGTGAGTTCACAGTCGCTTGTCTTCCTCGCTGTCTTCCTCGCTTGCTCTACCTGTATCCATGGCAACCTAAAGGCAGAACATTAGACAAGATTAAGGGAAGTGGAAGACGAGATTCGGGGCATATATGTGTTGATGTCTTCACATTGCATAAAAGAAGTCGGCAGCTGTTGAGTGTTACCCATGATGCTCTGGGACACCTCTCTGCCAGTGGCCGCTTCACTTTCTTTTTCCTTTTTTCTTTATTATTTTTGCATTGTGACATTTTTTAAAAAGCGTCCGACATCTCAAAGGAAAATGCATCCACTTCATCCCCCGTACCCTCCATATGGGATCAGACTTTTCAAGCGTTTTTGATGCCATGCTTTGTTTTGTTTTTATTCCCTTGAAGTAAGAAACTTGCCAGCTCCTTCAGAAGATGCGTGTGACCTTAGTTCACCGTGACGGTTACAGTCAGCAGAATCTCAATGTGAGTTGTATAAAACTGTCTAGAACAATAATTATCATCCCAATAAATGAGTAAAACCCATGTTCAGTTCTTGGAACCAGGACTTTTTTTCCTAATCTGTAGTTTTTTCTACTACACTGAAAATATAATCTTCCCTTCCTCAGCATCTGGACTTCCTGAAGGGATCTCAGGGTTAAATGGGAGGAGTCGTGAGTGGACAGCAGATCAAATATATTTATGCTTCATAAAGTTGAGCTTTTGTTTAATCTCGTCTCTTTATGTTCTCATGAATTGCAACCCTTAAGAAATTATTAAAATGACTCCACATTGTGTTGAACTGTGGTGGACTGTAGCAGTCCTGAGCAGTGCTTCCCAACCGTTTTGTCCTGCCACCCCTTAAACTGAAGCAAAGTGTATTTGTAAACTCTTTATTAAAGATATTTTTTTTTTCTTTGTGTTTTTTTTATGATCTAAAGAGGTTAAATGAGCCCTTCCCGAACCCAACACTGTTGATTACAATAGATTCATTACTTTCGTTTGTGTACAGTATGGCTGAAAATAATGATTATTTCCTTTATTGATTACTCTATTGATTATTTTCTAAATTCATCGATAAATTATCATCATATCATCATAATATCCCAGAACACAAGCTGATGTTGAAATTGTTGTTGTCCAACCAACAGTCCAGATTCAAAATAGGTTTGATTGATGAAAACAAAGACAATCGATCCTCACTTGAGAAGTTGGAACTAACACATGCCATGTAATATTCAGTTAATCTGCTAATCATATAGTAGTTTATATGTGTATATATATATATATATATATATATATATATATATATATATATATATATATATATATATTTGTGTAACATTTGTATCCTTTCTGTTAATTTGTGTCCTCTCAGATTGACCCCCTCGCCCCTGTGGTGTCCTCATGTCCAGGCTGTGAACCGTTCACACGGCGTCTGTTCAAATTAAAAGTAAAACGTATGAGCATCCCCTTAGACATGATCTTTCCATCCTGTAATTACACCCCAGGAGCCCACGGAAAAAAAACACCGCCGTTCTGCCCGGCTTCACCTGCTTCCTCCACATCATTTACTCAGTGAACATGTCAATCCTCTGCTACCAATTCCGCCACTGTTTCTGCTCCCCTTGAGCTCATTTGCCACCAATTCCTCTCCCATCATCCAAACTGTTTTTTTGTGGGCCAAGATTGGACCTATTTCTTTCAGCACGACATTTCATTACATCCAAGAAATGAACACATGGTGACCTCGGCTCAGCTCCAGGCATCCATATCAGGTCATGGCTTCCTCTCTCTCTTTCTGAGGACATTTTTTATGTTTTTACAGCCAACTGACAGAGAGAGAGCTGTGGCTGCACAATCAACGCTCTCAAAATGATATCAATCAGACTCAATCAGGGCTCTTTCCTTTGAAGTCGCATGCTAATTTGGGCCTTAATGAACCCCATCTAAGAAGGATTTTGTCGCCAGCCCTGTGATTGCATTGATCAAGTTAACCTGCGTTGTAACTCAGTGGGGGAAACATGTCTTGATTTGCCTGTCAGACGCTCATGGGGAGAAAATGTCCTCGCAGCTTCAAAGTGGAGAAGCTGGCTGCAGTCGGCAAAGGCTAGCAGTGACTGGGCAGAGCGCCATCATAGTGAGGCAGGGAAGTGCTTTCTTTTGGTGCCAAACAGTGTTTTGGCTCCATCCATATCCTCACATTTTGCTCATGGAGCACCGACATGAAGTCTGGCACTCACTCAAGGTATTGCGGAGAAGTTACCTCTCTCTCTCCGTTGCTTCTTAAACTTTTGACCGCTCCCCTCAGTTCTTCTCTAGCTTTCTCTATTGTGTTAGAGGACGCGTTCAGATCACTTTTAAAGGTAAGTTCCACAATACAAGAATACTACAACAAAAGTCAGAATTGTTTAATCTACAGGTACTTGTACAAGGTGTGTTCTTGTATTTAATGTGTTGTACTATTGTATGAATATCATTTATGTATCAACAAGGTATGTAACCTTGTCTTATGGTAATTAAAAAAAAGGCAGGAACGGTTCACAACCACCTATTTATGAGAAAGTAAGTGTGTCTGTAATATTCATTAGAGAGAGTGAGATGACGAGGAAGATGAGAAAAGGAGACCAACGCTTTTCTTTTTATATAATGAAGCTGTAATTGTGAAGCTGTGCACTCATGTCCAGTTACTGTCAGACACTCAGGCCACTTTAATTGCCTTCCGCAGGTGAAAACAGGTCCTCCTCTCGGAAAACTACTGAATCCGAACGTCAAAGGGCCTCTCCGTTGTTTTTATATTCTGACTTTTCAAGTTTGGGCGAACAGTTAAGCTGTTTCAGTGGCTGGCTGCTAATTGGGATGTTTGAGGCGATGGCAAATTGGTGGATCGGAGGTCTAAGAAGTCTCACTGAGAGGGAACAACAAAGAGAGAAAGAGAAGGCAAGTGACAAATGGAGCCACGGTGAGCCGGTTCGTAGCTGCCAAGCAGGTAGCTGCCCACACAATGTGACACATCTGCCACCTCAAACTGGGTGCTCACAGGAGCTGCCAGCTACCATTCCTGCTTTTTCTTCTCTCACATAGTCCTACAAAGACAGGTGAGCCCTTCCCTCATGCCACTGCTGTTTGAAATAAGCCGTAGCAGTGCCAGGTGCTGCTGCAAAGAAAGAAAGAAAAGGAAAAGGAAATGTTCAGCCTCCTGTGTGGACATTGCTGTGGCAGGAGTGACAGCACACCTTCCCAGGAGATACCTTGGCTCTGCTATTGTCACGACTGTGGACACAGCAAGTCTCTGCAGTCCTCTGAAATTAATACAAGCTGACCAGCAGCCTGCTCTCACAGCCTCGGTGGGGACGGCTGGCTTATTCCGGGCGACAGAACCTGTGACTTCTCTCAACAGAGCCTGGGCGTCCTGACCGGGCCGAGACATTAACGAACGCCACTCTGCATGAAGCGCTCTCCTGATCACTGCTGACTTTGGCTGAGATAAGCAAAAAAAAAAAAAACACACCGAGGTGACTTTCACAGGCGCTCCTACTTGTCCTTTTCAAAGAATATAAGCACATCTATATCCATGAACGAGCACTTCATTTATTCCCCTGACACTTTCTCGTGAAGCTTCACAAACACAGTCACACTCTTCTGTGCAGGATTTGCTCTGTTGTAACTGAATGGCAAATAATTGGTAATGTAGCGCTGCGTTAAGCTGATTGTTTTCTACGCGTCAGTAAATAACATTTAAACAGCTGACTCCCAATGCAGGGCCAACCACTGATCCTCATAACGGCACTCACTCAGATGTGACAAATCCAACCAAAACACACACCCACACACACTTTGATGAGGGCTAAAGTCGGCCCCTTTTTGCAGCTCCGTGTTGTTCCACTGGCTCATAGATTGAGGACCTCCTGATGCGATCGACAGCTGTCTCTCAGCCGAGTGGCGAGCTGATGGCCGCCTTGTGTTGTTCGGCCTCAGTGTTGCCCGTCAGGGTCAGCCCCCATCACCCAGCCTCTTAATGTGTAATGCTGCTCACAGACGGTGGGCTGCCTGTGAACGGTGGTGTTGGTCAGTTTTCTCCCTGTCCATGGCCCCAAGACTTCGGTTCACACTGATTTTTAAAACGTCTTTTCACTGTGTGATCAGCCTGCTCACCTTCAGGAGGAAAAGGCGTAGTTGTTTATTTGATCTGACCGAGCTGACAAATGTGTTCTGCTCCAGAGAGATTATTGATTTAGTGCATCACAATCTGAGTCTCTGAGCAATTTAGTGTTCCTGCATTCGCTCTTGCATCTACCCCCTTCTCCTCTTGCTTTTAAAACTTGATGCATCCAATAAAGCTGTGTAGGATCACAACTAAAACTCGACTCATAATTAAGGATGTGTTTACACAGTCAAAAACAAAACACAAAGACTGAAGTAGGCATCCACACTCTTTAAAAGACATTTGCAAAGTCTTTTAAACAAATGTTATCATTGTATTGTATTTGCTTGAAAAATCCAATCCTCTGCTTGCACTGGCTGAATCCAATAAAAGCAAAGAAGAAGTGCAATTGATGGGTCAACATCTGCAAGCTTCTCCAACATTATTAGAGCATTCATTTCATTTGTTGTTATTAAAGAGAGAAATATCATCAGTGGTTTAGCAGACTTTACAAAGTACTTCACAAAAGAGTGTAAGATGAAAAGAGCATATGTTCTTTTGTGCAGACCATAGTTTACTATCATGCAAACGTTTCTCTTTATATTTCCCTTTTCCATCCATCTTCACACTTCTTCCCCTCCTCATCGTGGCGCTTGGTGAGCAGTAACATTTAATTAGCATCAAAAGGCAGAGACCCATGCAATATCTATGAGCTGTGACATTTGTGGCAGGACAGAGATCTCTCAGAAGACCCCGGGGCCTCGCACATCCACGAGTCTGGGGAATATCAGACACACTCACCATCTTTTAAGAATGTTCAGCCCAGCGTCTGCAGCCCAAAGATATCCCTGTTCTTGTGATAGGTCAAAACTCCAAGCACTCCTCTTACGGAGAAGAGTGTCAGAATGATTCATGTTTATTTATGTTGTTCGTCATGCCTGCAGCTGTCTTCTTTTTTTTCAGAGCAATTTTTTTTTTCTAGTTAGTGACCTGACTGCGTTTCTCTTGGTTTGTCCAAAATGTGAATTGCGTTTGTGCAAAATCAACAACCCCCTCGAGGAAAACCTTGACCAAACATTATTGGCTTGTTGCAGGAGAAATGGCGAGGCACCAGTGACCACAGTATTACAGGTGCTAATCTCAGGTGGAAAAGCTACAAGCCAGATGCCCTCAAGCATGGCTCCGCTCTGGCATTGCTTCAGTGGGCACACATTCAATTCTGCACCTTTGTTACCGGGACTGTCACCCATGCTTTGTCCTGATGTAGTCAAACTTGAATTGTTCAGGCTCTGCATGTCCAGACTTTTTAATTCTTCGGATCAAAATTACGTAGAAAGTATTCAGTGATGGAACAGAATTGAGAATGAAAGGAAAGCGTAGTGCAGAATGTGCAGCAGCAGTTATGAAATGTAAGACAGTTTAACATTTTGCTCATACAAGTGACCTCTTTTCTCTTCGGGCTTAGAATAGCTCCACTGTATTTATTTGTTTTTTCTCACTCGCAGTGCCTGAATCCTGCACCTGGGTCTTTTGGCAGGAGTGAAGCAAATCTGTTCAGCTTTCCTAACATTATTTTGCCTTCACATTGATGAAGCATGTCCAACCCCAAACAGAAATCCTCTTTACTGCCGGAGCAGTGTGTCTGAACTCGAGTCTGGAATTGTGTTGATGTGTGCCAGTGTGGAGACAGAGGAGTGGCAGCAGGATGGATGCCACCCCCCCGGTGAGAAAATGAGTGGAATCGCAGCGTTTTCCACCGCGCTGACACCCAAGACAGATGGAGCTAGCGAAAACTGCAGCGCGGCTCCAGCCAAAACCATGGCAACAGCATGTACGCGGCAACAGGAAGCCTGCCAGGCCAATCGGAGAGGAGAATGCATTGCCATCTAAGTAGGTCCCCGAGGTAGACTCAGAGAGGATGATAGTCTCACGGATGGAGGTCGGTGCTGAGAGAATCAAGAGGATGCACCGTAACGCTCGTGGAGGATCGAGTGGAATATAATGCCATATGCCACATATCCTCAGGGTATTTTTTGATATGGGCTGCAACTAGCATTTTAGATCACTGGCAAAATGGCATGTCATCACTAATGCCTCTGTGTAGTGCTGTTAAGCAGAAGCTGACAAAAGCCTGAAGGCATGTCTCTGGTTGATGTGTTTTTCCAGAGTTTACGTACACAGTGTTTTGTATTTCTCTACGCTTGCCTGCAGGGATTCGGCATTTTTCTCCTCAGAGCAGAAGATCGCCCGCACAAAAGCGAGAACAACAGATAGAGATTGTCCCACTCAAAGACACTTGAGAACGCTTGACCTCAGGCCTTGTAACAGAATGACAGTCTTGAGTTCCCTGCACTCAGTGAACCACCTTGTTGACCAAGGGCTAGTTGTCAAAATGTGATTTTTACAATAATTCACGTGTCTGAATTCACTAAAGAAAAGTACCAGCAGGCTTGTAGTGGGTGGACACAATTTTCTCTGCTGTGGTGGAAAACCCTAACAGCAATATCACATCATCCACGTCAGATGTGAAAGCACGTGGTGTAATGTGGGAGGCCAAGGTAAATGTCATAAAACATGTTCTCATTGCATAGCAAGGGGGGAAAGAAAACAAGGTCGCAAAGATTGAACATCAAAACTGCTCTTTTATTAATAGAATTTGTGGTTGGTGCCTGTTTTTGTATTAGTTTCAAGTTCAAAATGTCTGAGACTGAAACTGAATGCGACCCCTTCATGCCCCCTTTTATTTTTACAGTTCTCAGATCAGTCCTGTTCTACCACATTTTCTGACATTACTGTCGTGTCTGCAGAAGTGCAGGCTGAGCTTAATTTATGTGTCAAAAAACACCGTCTTACTCGTCTTGCTCTGCAGCAATGTGACACCTTTTGATACGACTCACACTCTCGTATGAGACGGATCAAACATGCATTGACAAAATTACAGTATAATTGTATAAATTACCATCTCAAATAGTTTCTTGTACTGAGGTAATGCCTCTGCCTTATCCCCTTTTTTAATTAAGAAGAATCCAGTTTGTCCTTGTTCCTTTATTAAACTATTAATGTTTTTTTTTTTTAAATATATGACATTGCATGTCTATTGTCGGCATGTCTATCATTTTAACAAGTGAACCTTTGCTCTCAACCCATTTGCAGAACTTATGAAACTGAGTTTTTGGAGTGTCTTACTCGTTTCAATTTTCTAGGAAAAGCAGGGACATTTGGTTAGTCTGAATGGCGGTTATCTACGCTAGGCAGACTGTGCACTGTGTTAAGCTGAATTGCCTTTTCTTCACGGACTCTATGGAGGTTTGATGATTATGTAGACGTTTTTAAGGCCGATAGATTACACTGACTTTTTGTCATTTACGGCAGCAACTTTACTCCACAGACACTGCAGTTAAACTACAGCATGTGCCGCATTGGCTGACACATCTGAGCGGACATAGTCTACATGATGTCACAAGAGGCTCTGGAGAGCCGCTGTGAAGCTCAAAGTGGGTGTCTCCAGCCATCGCCATCGTAACAATGATGACGCAGCATAACTTCCAGCTAATCCGAAAAAGAGGTGGATTGTCTGTTCTGCTGAGGTGACCCGGTCGCTAGCGGGGTGCAATCTGAGTTAGCACCCACCTGTCACTCAAACTAGCCACGCCCCTTAATGAAGCCCAACTTGATTGTATGCTTAGTTCTGCTGTAAAGTTGGGCGTTTCAACGTGGAGGTGCATTGGGATTGACTATTTGTTGGCAGCCAGCATCAAATGGCCATTTGAGAAAACTGCAGTTCTTTACACTTTCACGTTGGCTTTCTTTTTCAGCACCGTTGGTCGTCGCATGGCTGTGCCTCTTAGCCGCCGCTGACCACACAAACACATCCAGCAGAAGCCCCAATGAGGGATTTGTGCCATTAAACACTAATCTCTGAAAGCATGCTATATGGCATCTTAATCTACAGATGAAGAGAACAGACACATTTTCAAGCAAACATCTCTCTCTCTCTCTCTCTCTCTCTCTCTCTCTCTCTCTCTCTGTCCCTCTCGCTCTCTCTCTCTCTCTCTCTCTCTCTCTCTCTCTCTCTCTCTCTCTCTCTCTCTCTCTCTCTCTGGCTTCCCCACTCAGTCGCTCCCCCACATGCGTGGCATCGCAGTGGCCATATCCTCCACTGAGTCGAGTCTTTGATGAAGCAGGCGATGCTTTGAAGCCCAGCTCTGCCATCAGGAGCTTTTAAAGAAGCCCCATTTATCTCTCTCTCACACTCTTTTACTCCAAAAACAACTTGCTCGTATCGCCATCTGAACCACAGAAGCATGCAAGGCCACACAGATAACCCAAATCTGATCATGCTCATTTTTGCCTTGCCTCCTGTAATCCCAGTCGAGGATGTAGACATAAACCACCTTCCCGCTCTCTCTCTCTGTCTCTCCCACTGTGGCTATGACTTCTTTATCTTCTGCATTTTGCCCCTCCCTCACTGCATTGTGTTCCTCCAATCTCATTACCACTCGCGTACAATCCGCTGGCTCTATTCTCACAGATCATGTTTATCTCTTTGGGATAGTGAACAACAGGTATTTGCAATTATATTTATTGTCCAGAGTTGGTGTGGATATTTTCGTACGGATGAATTTAGAGACATTTCTTTTCTGTACACTTGTTCACACCTTGGTATTTATTTGTGGTAAAGAATGACAGCTCTTTCTTGTAATCTGTGTGATTTTAGTCTCCAGAGGATAAAAACTCCTGACTTTGATGATCTTCTGACTTTTTCATGCACCATCAGTTCTAGTTGTTGACTCATTCTGTACAATATCTAAACATCTACTTGATGGAATGGCACAAAATGTTATGCAGACTGTCACTGTTCCTAATGGATGAATTGTAAAACATGTGATCCTTTGACCACTCAAGGATTGAAATCCTTTGGTGAAATTTCAACTTGCCTAATACTTTGGTTCATGACCTGCAAAATAAAAGACTAAGAGGCAAATGTACTAACCTTTTCCATCTCGGACACAGCAATGAGCTTTCCTCTTCTTCAAAATGCACAGAAGATATCTCAAGCCAGTCACACATTTAGAGTTTAGTGACCGCATGGCCTGCCCTCTAGCACCTCCCTAAGGACAAACTTGTAATCCACTACTTCTTTGTGCAGTTTCTGTCTTGAGGAGTAAAATGAATAGTGGAGCATCTGGGTGAATCTCGCCAGGCTTCAAAGTTTGAGGTTTTGTTTATGATTGCAAGTTGCTGACAGAATATAAAAAAAATGATGTGTTAAAACTTAAATCCATCACCCACACTGTCTCACACTGTCTCACACTGTCTCAGTCATTTGCATGTAACAGACAGTCTCAGGCATTTTTTTCTCTCATAGACTTTAACAAGATCTCTCAGATTTCTTGCAGTTGCTCTGGGAGTATTGTCTGCCGGTGCCCACACAGGAAGGTACCTCTTAGTTCTTCTGTCTGGCTGAGTGGGCCACGAGGTGCCTGTTGTCCTCCTACGCCGGGCCTGGGAGACTCTGTCATGGCCCTAATGAGAACTGGACCTGACATGCTCTCCAACCAAGGCTCGACTCTTCCTGTTCTTCGTCCCCAGTAATGATGGCACTGAGGTTATGGCAGCAGGCCTATTGCAAGCTGAATTATTGATGGGACACTAGGTCCGTCTGGTCTGTTGCTATACGGAGATGGTTGATCTTGTATGACATCCGTCAATGCAAACAAGTGTACAAGTGTAGTTATGTGACAGGAAATCTCTTTTATTTTTCCTGTGTGGGGCTTTGAGAGAGTGATGCTCAGGGGGAGCTGATGATGTCCAGTGTGCCGACAGTATTATCTCTCAAGGTGTGTAGAATGACAATGGCTCACTGTGATTTGCTGTGACAGGCTGATCCACATGGCTCCACAAATCCAACACCATTTTATAATAGAGTGTCCCTGTATTATTATTTTTTTAAAGAGTGGAACATGGGTAGGATTAACTCCTCCCCCCTCTCCTTCTTTCATGTCATGCAGGCATGGTATTGCGATAAAATTGCACAAAACAATCAGCTTCGGATGAAAAACAGCGTAGCCTGATTTCCCAAAGAAAAAAAGAAAGAAGCATACAGTGCCACTCGGTGGCTACCCTGTAATATGAAAAGATTATATTGTAGTTGAAACATCCTAATAATGGCCATTTATGTGTACGACAACCAATCAACTGCATCTTCACAAGCATCCATAATCCTGTGTGGCAGGAAATAGGTTTTGTTTCTGGCATTTGCACACACAGGGCAGATATAATGGCGTGTTTTCATTCTCAGTAATTAGGCTCTGGGTAAGATAGAGAGCTGGAGCACAAGGCACAGAGTATACGTGCACTGTAATTGCATCATTGGATGGAAAGGAATAACAGTAACTGTGACTGCTGTATTATACAGTAGCAGCAGTCGGCAAACTGTGAAATGATTTGTATAAGCCCAGTTTAGTGGGTCAAAGGGAGGGGTAGAAAGAAAGTGGGTGGTCATGTGCTTGAGAGAAGAACGCTTAAGCTGATGAACATTGCTTAACAATATAGCTGTAATGTGGACTAATTTAGAGCTGCTTCCTTCCAGCGGGGGCTTGATTGAGCAGCCGCCACTTGTTTGTTTTTCCATTTGGGCTTTGGTGGATACTCCCATTTTACTGCTGCGTTTGTTTTCCGAGCAGTCCTCATGTCTAATTTATTGGATCTGCTTTAGCACGTTCGCCTACTCGCTCTCCGGCGATGCTATGCTGCATAAATTATGCAGAGTACTTTTCGTCTCCGACAGCGGGCTGACGTGGGACTGCGTGCTGCAAGTTAGCAGTCAGTGTTCAAGACATCTACGTCACTCTGCCAGCTTCGCTGATTGAGACTTTGAAACCAGTTGCAGGCACACAATTACAGCTTAGTGAAATAAAATAGAATAAGATTCTGATCTGCGAAGAAATGAACGACATGGAGGGAATAAAATGTCATATTTATATTTATATTACATTTATATTATATTTGCGCCATATTTCTGCTTATAGTAATGGAGGAGAACCTACTGTATAATAGAGAGTGTTTGCCGTCCTGACTTTGAATATTCAACATGAATTTCACGCACCAGTGATGCTGCTCAATACAGCCGTCATCTGGAGCGGAATATTCCGGATGCAGGATAAAGCTTGCTCAAAGGCAACAATGTTGTTCACAGACTTGTTGAACCGTGGTCGAGTGAGGGTGCTGCGACCTGTGGACTTGTGCTTCACACTCAGCTCGCACCAGCAGCTTGTGAAATGAAGAACAAAATCAATGTGCAAGAAAAGGTGTCCTCCTGTCAGTTTTGTCAGATCCGGCTGAAAGGGTATAAATACCGGGGAGGATGATTGAAGCTGAGACTTTTGATACTCCTTCCAATCTGTGGTGACAACACCCAGCATTGAGATACCTGAATCTGTTTCTGTTGAATATTCCCCTCGTTCTCCCGACAGGCCCATCCATGAAGATACAGAGAAAAGAATCCTAATAATGGTCGATGCCGCTGAGAGGGAAACTAAACAAACCAGACGCAGCCGCTGCTTATAAAGAATCGACTTTTTGTTCCTGTTGCTCTGAGAAAATGAGCATCCTATTATGGCCTCAGCAGAATTAAATAGTAGATATATTTCAGCCAGCAGCACCGTTAAACCATGTTTTAGCATCAATGTGTGTGCTTGTGGGTGTGGGCAGAGTTTAAAACTTGAAACCTTGAATTAATATTCCTCAGAAATAACGATGCACAAAAAAAACACCCACATAGTGCAGACATGCGCCCGCAGGTGGACAGTTTAAGTTCAGGTGAAGTTTTGGTCAGCATTTTCATTTGAGAGCCTCTTCTCACATGTGTTTGTATCTCTCTTTATCTCTTACCTAAAGGGATAGTTTGGAAAAACAGGGAGCAGCACCAACAGCAAAGCAATGTGCTGCTGTGGATGGAGAAATCAACTTTAAGTGTACACTGTATTATTTTTAATTTACCCTGCTTTATCTTGCCGCCTGACGACCTTTTCTGAGAGGGGAATTTAACTTCAATTGGCATCTCAGTGATTTTAGGGTTGTATCACCATTTTCAGATTCTTCGGGAGGTTTTTTCTATTTGAGTTTTCTCTCTCTCTCTCTCTCTGTCTCTCTCTCTCTCTCTCTCTCTCTCTCTCTCTCTATCTCTCTCTCTCTCTCTCTCTCTCTCTCTCTCTCTCTCCGGTTTGAGAATTATGAAGGCTGCGTCGGCATAAGTGAACGTTTTGACAGCATTTAGGATGCAAATTCCTCTCTCTACACAGCATGAAGACCATTTGCACTGGAGCCAGAGGTCTTAGCAGAGGTATATGAACATAAATAGTCCTATGTAACATAATAATGTACAAAATATTAAATATATATATATATATATATATATTAATAGTTAGCATAATTATTTTCACATAAACATTGCGCTGAGCCTTCACATTATACATTGTATTTACAATGTCAGTACATTTGACTAAAATACAGACTTCACTTCTTGTATTAAGTGTTAATGTGCCGCACAAAACACAGATGTAGGGTAATTTCTAAATCACATGAGGTCAGCTGGTGATAGTCCTGTCCAAAAAGGGCTCATGTTTAACGTTTTGTATTTTGTTTAGTTTCCATATCTTTTTTCTTATGTTGCTAAAATACATTTAGCTGCTGCTGAAAACAAAACTTGAATGTTTTAATGAGAGCGACGAGAGACCAGATCCATTTTACATCTAAATAAGCATTGAGGTTAAATGAAATATAATTTATCTGCGAGTATTTGGATTACCGACAAGTTGTTCAAGTGATTTCCCAGCTGCTCGGTTGTGAGGATCTTCTGTTTTTCTTTGTCTCATGTGAAAGTAAAGTCAATATTTTTAAGATTGTTGGGTGGACAGGACATTTCAAAACGTCCCCTTTTAGGACGTTGTCTTTAATATCTTTTGCCTTTCACCACAGGGTGATGGCACAAATATCAGCAGATTTAAAAAATGAGTCTTTTTCTGTGTCTCATCCACAGGTATTAGCGGTCATCACAAGCTCTCTATTGCTCTCTAAATGACAACAGTAGGGCTCAAGTTCCTCCTCCGGTGTTGACTGAGCTGTCTGCGTCCTTAGCTACTTAAGAATCAGAATAAGCTTTAATGGCCGTGTACATTCTCACATACATGGAATTTGACGCTGGATTCTGCGCTTCGTACTTCTTTTTAGTTATTTATAAAAGGATCAAGCTGAAAAGGCGATGAGAAAAGAACAGTGGACTTGCATGTTGTTTTGAGATAGTGATGGAGGCAGAAGAGGTTAGTTTGCAGAAATATGTTCATAAGCTGCGAAATGCAATTATTTATCTGTCGTCTTAAGAAAAACACCTATTTTATCCAGCAGCAAAGATTCTCAAATGTCACCCGCTGAGATTTTAGATTTATTTATAGATTTATTTTTGGAGCAAAGGAACCTGAAGGGACTTCAAATAAACTCTACGTTGCAGAGGCAACTGGTTGCTACACCGGACTTGTAAAAAGACAGTATTATGCATGCACTCTTCATGTGCTTTGGTCTCAGAAATAGAGAAGATGATCAAGGAAACCACAAACCTTCCTCAGAAGCTGAGATGGAATTTGTCTTGGCACTGGGGATATGTTTCCCCATGACACTGCTGCTTACCGTCCATTTCTCAGCTTCAGCAGATCAGGTTTTCTGCTTTCTCTGTCTCCGACAAACATTTTAGCAAAGTGAATGAAGAGGAGGTGATGATAGGTACAAACGATAAGGCTTTGTACTTGCATTTAAAGCCCACCTTTTTACATCAAATCAGTGCCACTGCTAATGACGGATTTGTGCAGCTGATGAAGCTCTCAGCTGGCTGTTGAAACCCATCAGCAGCTCGTCTCACAGTTAGTTAGTTATTGCCACTTTATGTATTCTCCGTGTCCGTCACCTGTCCAATGAGACTCAGGGATGACCTCGAGGTGAGGAATGAAAGGAAAAACTGGTGAGACATAATAGATTGTTTGTCAAGCCAAAAATAAATGAGGAGTAGTGAAGCAAGACACTGAGCTCTAATTCAGCTTTAAAGATAAAGTGGGAAAAGGTGTATATATTTATAATTATGATACATTTTTTTAATAAAAATACAAAAAAAACACAATGCATCAATAAGTATTAAGGATTGCCTTTGAAGCCAAAGTATTATTCAGTGCTACAGACCTCTATTGTTGTCCAAAAACAGAGATATACACACTTCTGTTAATACACACACTTCTGTTAATATGTGTCATTGTAAAGTGGTGTGAGTTTTAGATATTTAGGGAAAAGTGCACGGTTTAGTTGTTTTTTTTCCCAAAAGTAGTGGGATTGAAACAGGGTGGTAGCTCACTGTCGCTTGTTAATTCTAGCAGAATCCAGAGCAGCCTCGGCCTAATGTGTGTGTTTGTGTGTTCACTCCCTCTCAAGTCCCCTGGCTCTCTATTTTATCAGAAACAGCACTAATGACCCTCTGCCTGGTCCCATCTCTTCTCATTGGTCCTTTCTACCAGCGCCGCTGCTCGAGCACACACACAAACAAACACACACACACACACACAAACAAACACACACTTTCAAAGCACACGTAGTTCAAAACAAACACATACAGACATGCTGGGTTTACATCATATCAAATTTCACTGCAGAAATTTACTTTAAATTGTGTAATTGTGCGCTTTTAAATGAAACAGCACACACACACACACACACACAAAAACACATTTTTGGGAAATATGGCACCCAAACACTTGCGTCAAGAAGCAGGGGCAGCAGATTATATTGCACTCATTAATTCTTGTTTGCCTGTTTATGAATTACTTGATTAATTATAGCAAACCCCTTTGGCTGGCATCTGCTCTGTGATTTACTGTACGCAGCATACAAGTTAAATTAAGGGCCGTGTTCATAAATCTGTCTTCACTGACACCAATGCTCCCTTGTGCCACACCAAGAGCCTCCTCCGCCACGCAAACTTTATTACTGAAGTGCTACTCGAATTGCACTTTGTGTGTTTGTACCGCCTCCCCATCCATCCAACAATACAAAGCTATCAAGAACATTTGAGATTGGTTTTATCTACCATATATATATATATATATATATATATATATATAGGTTGTTTTTTTTACTTTGGTTCTTCTGATAAGATGGCTGAATGGTGGAAGTCAGCAAAGAACAACATTGATCTGATGTGACAGGCGACAGGTCGCTCTCTTCCCTTTCAGCTGGAATTCCCTGTCGAGTTGCGGAAAAGGAGGCTGGACACAAATGGTTTTTCCATCAGCTCTTAACCGCTGAAGACTCGTTTCAGGCATGCAGGCATCTCTCCCATGGCAAACTTTGTCAGAGTCCAGTGGAGAAACACTTTGAGAAACATTTCGAGGTCTGCCACTTCTGTTTACCAGTAAAACCTCTCAATTCTCGCCTCAGGGAACAAACAAACCCGAGAAAACAGCCCCGATGCGCTCTTCCCTGTGGGGGGGAAGTACCCACATTCAAATCTGTTATTCAGGAAGGCACATACACTGTGATGGAAACAGTTGTTTCTTCGTTTCCGGACAAAATTAACTAGTATTATTCACAGGGGAAAGCCCCATGATTGACATGTCTGTGTGTCAGCAGAGGGTTGCACCTAAAGGTACTGTTACTCTGCAATTACTTCAAACTTTATTTACAACGTTTTCTTATGAATACACTCAAAAATACACAAGCACCAGCAGGCTGGTTGTTACGTGCTGATTTTGGAAACAAAGTGTCGGCAACGTCTCGGTGTAAGTATTAAAAGCAGTATACAGACACGCCTCTCAACGTTCCTCAGACGGGAATAAATCCTGCATTTATTGAGAACGAGTGCTCTCGTGGTTATTTACGGTAGCTGGAAGGTGTGTGCAGTACACATGTGCATGATAATGGAGGAGCATGTCACCCAGTGCAAAGATGTGGCTCACTGATTAGCGTTTGTATTTTATATGTTTTTGGACAATAATGGAGGTCTGTGGCGCAGAATATGATTCATATAATGCTTTGGCTGCACAGGCAATACCTAATTAATAGCTATTGATTCATTGTTCTTTTATGTTTGGAGACAAATAGTAGACACATGTCCCAAATAAATATAGTGCACTATTTAGTAAATTAAGTGATTTAAGAAATGGCGCAACAAATCTGATCGAGCCCTGTACTGCTTCAAGGGAACAGGAGGTAATGGAAGATCTTGTTCAATATGCTGCTTTATTTGTCAGGTAGATATTCGACCTGTGCAACAGAAAACATCTTTTGACAGCATCCGTGAGAATATCTTTAGAAAACTGCACTTTGGAAGCCGCAGTTGTCAATTCAACTTGTTTGTTCACTCATTCAATCATCCGATTTATTTACTTTGCAACTATTTTGCAACCCTTGGTCTTGACAGTGAGAGTATGTGATGCAGTGTTTTTGTAAAGCTGTGAAAATCCGACCGTGCTCACTCTCGACTCCAATGACATGCGTGAGCGTTTCATGCAAAGGCTCATGGGTGGGTTTAAAGAGGACGCTGCTTGCTACTGGCTGTGAAATAGGCATGTTAAAGAGTGTTAGTCTTTCGAATAGTCAAATGTACATTTGAAAGGTTTTTTGAAATGTATGCAAATACTAGATGTGTGTCAAGGTATGACGGGTTGAGAAAAAGAGGATATTTAAAAATGATTTCCCCAAACTGCAGCAAAGGATACCTTACTATGAATAAATACACAATACATGTCCAGTCATACTTTGCTACTACAGTCTGCTTTCACGGTGATTAGAAATTATAATAATACTAATCGTACATTGTATTTGTGTAGTGCTTTAAAAGGTACTCAAAGGCACTTTACATGGTAAAACATGTAAAGTGCAATAGTGAATGCCAGCGGTTTCTACCATCTGATTGCAATGTGTTTTCTGTTCGACCTCCACAATATTTCTGCCGAGTCACTCCACACAGCCGCCTTTCTGGCTGCCCTTCGTCCTGACTATGTTTTCGCTCCGTACAACATGTCTGTCTCTTCTCAATCACTCAGTCTCTCTCTCTCTCTCTCTCTCTCTCTCTCTCTCTCTCTCTCACTCTATCTCTCTCTCTCTCTCTCCCTCTCTCTCTCTCCCTCTCTCGTCTCCAGGGCTTTCTTGTCTCTCGTACACATCTCCCCCTTTCCTCTCTCCTCTGCTACCTTTGTCTCCTCAGACGTCTCTTTCTTTGTCAGTGTTTCAATATCTTTCTCAACTGCCTTCATTTTCTTTCT
The DNA here is from genome assembly GCF_023055335.1 of Clinocottus analis. Taxonomy (NCBI): domain Eukaryota; kingdom Metazoa; phylum Chordata; class Actinopteri; order Perciformes; family Cottidae; genus Clinocottus; species Clinocottus analis. The sequence goes on along the minus strand of NW_027176251.1, from coordinate 10,152,418 downwards.
TTTTATTCTTCTTTCAAACATTGGTTCCACTGGCTAATGGAGGGTTGGTGACTGATAATACAGCTCATAAGCTGATACATTAACTTTGCCTCAGCCTTGGCCTCGGGGAGTCTGGCCCAGTGGAGATGAAGATGGGGAGGAAGAGCGGTTTTAAATGGACTGATGTAGATTGCATCGATGAGATTGCTTTTAATCCTTCTGCAGTTCTGTTGTAGCAGGTCTTACGTTTCACATAATTACTTTTGGACCGGAAATGTGTGCAGATGTGTATGTGTGTGTGTATATATATATATATATATATATATATATATATATATATATATATATATATATATATATATATATATATATATATATATATATATATATATATGTGTGTGTGTGTGTGTGTTTGTATATTAACCAGGTTGCCTTCTTCTGTCATTTCTGTCCAGATGTACAAAACTAAAGTCATGGAACTGGGGGAGAAGCTGCTGCCTGCCTTCAACACGCCAACAGGAATCCCCCGAGGAGTCATCAACCTGGGGAGGTGAGTCTCAGCACCAGCCTTCACCTCCAAAAGTCCTCCATCCTGATAAAAGGCGATATCAAGTTATTATCCTGGCTGGCATAAATCGGCGCATGCATTACATTCATCCTAGCGACCAGAGCCAGGGCTCGATGGAGGAAACGTGAGCCGAGTTGGGAGTGAGAGATGTAAACAACTGCGGAATAAGCCAATAGTGTATTCAAGCTTCTTCTGAATCCTCGGTTAAGTTACAAACCACAACACTGAACTTTAACTTTCAGATTATTTTGATGTATCATGATGCCCCGAGGCTCTACAACAAAATAAGATGGAAAAAGAAGAAATGTTCTAAAAGAAGAAAGCAGATTCATCGTCACTTCATAACATCATAACAAGAAAGCAGATTCATCGTCGCTTCATAACAAAATGCAGCTCCACACGAATTTTGAGAAATCACACCACATTTTCTGTGCATAAATACGAGATGAGATTAAGAAAAGAAAATTATGAAAAGAATATGTCCCACAGAGGCCCACAGTCTCTGTTTATTGACAATAGAGCAGCTGCAGGCTGAGCTTTACAATGACCATAATATTTGGATAAGAATTAATCTGTGTTACTCATTAGAGGGTCATGAATAATATGAGCTTGTATTTAAATGAGTTGTGTTAATTTGTAATCTGTTCCAAACCATTACCTTTCTAATCTAAAAATCTTTACTGGCACGATCTTGTTAATGCCACGGTCACGCAACACGACATCAAGCTATTTTCATATTTCATGTTTTCTGATCGTGAATCTCTCCGTGTTTGGATTTTGGTTTGATTCTCTTAAGCAAGAGTGCCGAAGTGCATTGTGCCTCTCGTTTTTTGATTTAACACTTTTTGAGTGAGAAAGAAGATTCTGACAAAGTGATGCCGATAACAGCACCGTGTCAGTGACTGTGACAGTCAAATTATCCTCGCTAGCCGACATACCCACAGCCCGACTTTATCTCTGTTACATGCACGAACACCAGCGGAACAAGTTTACTTCATGATTCAGTTTGATGAAGTGTCCTGTGAAAATATTGCAATAAATCAAACTCCTTTTTTTTTCTTCGAATCTCTGTTTTTGAAGATTTCTTCAAATCTTCCCGTGTATCCTCTCATTGCTCAATCTTATTTCATAAAATACTTCCTGGCGCTTCTGTCATCCACCTGCCACCACTTGCCAGCCAAGCTGGACAGCTGCTGGCGAATTTAATTACCTTTTTCTACAGTTAATTCCTGCTACATGACCAACATGGGCCTGTGCTGCAGATGGGCAGGAGGCACCAGGCTGCCCATACTGCGGTCATGTGGGGTGCATGGAGCAACATGTTGTGCAGACACACACACAAGCATATTCACTCTACAGACACACACACACACACACACACACACACACACACACACGTGTCACTTGAGAAGAACATATGCATAGTGTAACAGAACACAAGCAGGCAGTCTGCACACAGGGGAGTTCAGTTCTGCAGCACAGCCTGTGCTTTTGACTCCATATGGAAATTATTTTCTTATATAAGTGAAGGGGTCCTGTGCATTGCATGGTGTTATGAGTCTTTTTCTGCATGTGTGTGTGTTATTGTGATTTGTCAAACATCTGCAGGTGTCTATTACATCTGCGCTGGTACAATACATCAGATGTCCAAAAGATGAAAGCATGCACTAGATCTCTCTTTTTTTGCTGAAAAGATTGGAGAAAAGCAAATCGAAGTCGGTGTCTTTTTACCGGCACATTGTCTAGTTCCTGCTTCTCAATTCGGGATTTATTTTTTATATGTTCTACATTTCTAATGGAGAGATTGCCATTTGGTTGTGGAGCTCTGAAACCCCATCTGCTCAGCGTAGCCTCAGCAGTGGTGCTAGGCAGGAGAGGCCAGATCCATAATTCCTAGAGTTTTCTTTGTATGCATTGCAAACCTTCATAGTGAAAGATCGCAGTTGTATTGATACGTGTTTGTGTTGCAAGACAACATCAAACATTTGAATCATTTTAGCACCTCTGTTAAGATACAGAAAACTGCCAATTAGCCCAACATATTATGTGTCATTTTTGCATTTCTTTTGTACTTTCTACACCTCATTATTTTTCTGATAGCTTTGGACAAGTGTGAGCGTGTGTTTGTCAAAAGAGGTGAAAAGAAGTTAATCGCTCATCTTTCCCAACACACATAAACACACGATCTGCACCTCCCCTTTGATTCTCAGATTGATTCTTCTTAAAGGACGAATCAGATGTGACTCGAGCCAGAGCTACTAATGATGTAGCCCCCAAACTTTTAATGGATGCATTCATCAGAGTGTCAAACTCTTTGACTCGCACACCACCCACCTTTTTTTTTGTATTTCCCTCCATCGTATTCCCTTCTTACAAATTCAGTTCAATTCATTACCGGATGTCTCCAGCGGAGGATATGTAAAGTCATTCTACTGGTACAGTCTGCCTCAAGTAATCACAGCCATGTAGTAGTGCACCGTCTCAGAGACCACACTTTAACTGAGAATTAGATTTACAGAGTGATATTACCCACACAGACTTGAGGAAATAAAACTGAATGGTCTCATGTGAACGAAAGAACAAAATATTCACATTTTAGAAGCTGGAACTTTCTAAATTGTTGCTAAACAATACTCATGGTTTATTTGACTAATTGTTTCAGCCTTGGTGTTGCACAAAGTTGAATAAGAGTGCGTTTAGGAAGATGATACATGGTCCAACCCTGAAAACCACAAATGACAACAGCTGAATGTGGAAAAGGATCGATACACTCTGGATGGAATGCATTATACACATCTCTGGAGACATGAACCAGATTAGTTTATTGATTTCCATCTGAAAAGAGAATTAAAAAAAATCAGATCCGTCTGTTATGATGCATTAAGCACAGACAGAAGAAGAGAGGCGCTCTGAATGGGCGGCTTTCCGTAACATTGTTCGATGTAATACCTAGGAAAAAAACACTTTTGAAGGTACAAGTAATACTGCAGCTGAGGATCATATGAAGCACGAGCTTCCTGTAAAACATGTCTCACTTGAACATCACATGTAGCAAGTGAGACAGCAACTCAGAAGATTGTGCTGCATTTAGATAAATCATTTGGATCTCCGGACTGCATTCATGCACTTTCGGTGCTAAAATATTACATTTATTTTATTTTTGGAAATATCAGGACATAGCAGCTGTCATACACACAGCATGAGAGAAGCTATTTTGGAGTTTTGGAGTTTTCTTTTGCATATTCCTTTCAACTACACTTTTCTTCTCCTCCTGTAGATTTTTAACTCGACATACTGTAATTATATTTGTAACTATAACACATATATTTTAATGAGTGAACATTGTTGCTTTCAAGAAGTAAGTCATGCCTTTTTCAGGTGTCAAAAAATTTAAAAAAAGGGTTGTGATAAATCTGTTAAATCTGGGACTCCCTACTGTTGATGTAACGAAGCACACAAAACTAATGACAGATAAAAGGTAAGCTGGGCTCTTGACTTACAGGCGTGTTAATCATTATGTTGTAGCTTCAGGTTTCCCTTTCTCCACCTTTTAGAGAAAACCAGCATACGTCTGCTTACTGTGTGTTTGACGGCATGAACACCAACACAGCTGCACCTACAGTGTGAAGAGACACTGATCAAACATGTTACCTGATGATTCATTGTGTTAAATTGCACATATGCAATAATCGTATAAAAGTGTTGGTCCTTGAAGACGCTGGTGTGTAACAGCCATGAGACTTAGTCTACTTGTTTGGTGATTGTTGCAGTGGCACCAGTTGGAGTTGGGGCTGGGCCTCAGCCGGGAGCAGCATCCTGGCTGAGTTCGGGACTCTCCATCTTGAATTTGTTCATCTCACGGAGCTCTCCAGGAATCCCATCTACACAGAGAAGGTTTGATTTTTACAGTATATTTCCAGTTTTACTTTGCCTGACTATTCTACTGAGGTCTGACCATGGATTGGGAGTGTAGTATTCTGATATCCATTGTTCCCTGGTGTCTTTGCAGGTGATGAACATCAGAAAACTACTGAACAAGATTGAAAAACCCCACGGCCTGTACCCCAACTTCCTCAGTCCAGTCAGCGGCAACTGGGTCCAACGTAAGTACTGTTTGCTGTGGACGGCTCCTTCGTTCTGGAGATTGTTGTAATATTATGGGACATTTCGGTTGTAGAGTTTAATTTGCAGTGAAGGACAAGGTCAATGGCATTCTTGCATTATTATTAGAATAAAAAAGGTTTACATGACCTTGGTAACAAATCACTCTGAGCTGCCTTAAGGGAAGGTCAGTCTTGTTACCTAGTAAGTCTTACAATAATCATGTTTTCCCAATGTGGGATCAGAGTAAACGATTTAGAGTTCATTGAATGTCATTTCCCGTTTTTGACTCTTTCAGTTGGCTTTCATACCAATGACAGACCTTGAGTCACCTCACGTGTCAAAGCTCTTCTGGCTGCTCATCTATGTCACCCACCCAGCCGTCTATTTCCTTTCATTTTTAATATCAGGCTCATAGCAATGGCAATATACTCCCATTGCTCTGGGTTATTAAAATTATAATGAATTCAATTACTTCAGGAAATTGGATCTTTCCGATCTACCTGAAAGGAGTTTTTTTTATTTTTTAAATAATGCCATAAGACAACGCTGGGACTGAAACGGTGGTAATCTGCATGATTGCAGAGGCTAATTGTTGTGTGGGAGTTTGTATAGAAATGAAACTGTATATATGTATTGCAACAAAATAAAATAAATATTGGCTTCCCACCTCACCCTCTTTTGTCTATGTCAAGGACAAACACAGCAGCCCTGTGATAACCTTGTGGGGGAGTCAGCAAACGTGTGTGTGCTTTCAAAGAGCATGAGTGGATGGAGGAAGGCTTGCAGCATGCACGCCTCCGATGCAATATCATATTCATCTTTATGAGTTTAAACGTGGACTCACAGTTACCACTCAAAAACTAAGTGTTTTACATAATTAAAAATGTTCTCCCATCAGTGATCATGTAACTTGATCATGCGGACCACGAACTAACCAGAAAAGCCCAAAATGAATGAGAAAATATAGAAAATGGAGTTTATTTGGGGATATTTTAAGACTGCAGTGTGAATGAAATAACAGAGTTTCCTGTAGGGTTCACACAGTTAAATGTAAGACTTGGGACCTTTTAATACCACATATGGCACAATTTAATAAATGTTTCCTCATTATACTGGCCAGTGTGAAAGTATTATGGAAACCATAATGATACAGCTGAGAATTATTTGATATTTGATCATATTTATTGAGTCCTTCCTAGCAGTAAACGATCATACCTAATGGGATATTACATTAAAATATTGCAATCTTGATGAATGCCATTACATTAATGTATATATTAACCAAGGAAATGATTTATTCATATATTTGCACATTATGAGACAATTCACTTCCTAGCTACTGAAGCTAGCAGTAGTGGCGGTGCTGACTGAACAACCTGATGTACTCACAAACTGTAGAGACCTGCAGATAACCTGAATACAGGCGTGTATGTGACCCTGCTGAATATTTTTCATACAGATCTGTTTCCGTCCTATTTTCCGTTCTTAGATCACGTTTCCATCGGCGGCCTCGGGGATAGTTTCTACGAGTACCTGATCAAATCATATCTGATGTCAGACAAGAGGGACGAGGACGCAAAGAAAATGTACTACAGCGCGCTGGAGGTATGGAGATATGAATCATACATTTCACGCTTAGGCATGGCTCCATTAGATGAAATGATAATAGGTGCATTCATCTGCATATGCCTGCAATCAAAGAAAGTGTACAAAGTGCTTCACACTCATCACAAACAGAGAGTGTGAGGCAAATAGTGAATGCACAGCCGGTGCGTTGCTTAATGTTTCAAGGGATAGTTGGAAGTCTGAGTTCATTCATCTGCAAAGGTGACTGTGTTTTTTCATTAAGAAATTGAACATAGTCAGTTACAGAAATATTCTCCACGGCTTTATTCAGACTTTAATAAAATGAGCCAATGACGAGGTATAAGTCTGTTCTTTGTCCTCACAAAGGCTGCATTCATTAAAGATGGGTTTTTAACAAGTATTGTGCAGTTTAAGCCATAATTAATGACCATGGTGAGCTTGACTACTGGAAGCTTGAGCGATGAGGGTCGCTGAGTGAATCCCCTAATAAAATGTCTCATCAATTATATCATTTGACATTATTAGAGAGCTGGCTGTTTTTTTAAACCTGACACATTCACAAGCACTGAGAGGCACAATATTAAGTTGGTTTATAGTTCCTATATATACCTGTGGGCTTGGTGTGTGTGTATGTGTGTGCGTGCGTGCGTGTGCATGCACCGTGCATGCATGTGTGTGTGTGTCTGCGTTTGCTGATACTGCTGGCACTGTTTTTAACCCGCATCGAGAGGGAAGAAGTGAAAAAGGACACAGCTTTAATCACTCTTTGGGAATATTCAATCTTGTGCTGCTGTTAATATGCGTTAATAGGACAGCATAAATATCTGACTTGTTCAGTAAGTTTTCTAACTCATTAACAGTGCTGTCTTGACTTTTAAGCAAAAGTGATGCCGGCGGCAATTAGGAAATTGGACCTATGTGTTAAAATGCCATAACATTTACATACCGATGTGCATGTCTGAAAGTGTCTAGACTGCTCTTAATAATGACCTTATAGTGCAAAGCAAAGTGCCCTTTTGTCTCCATTTTTATGCCTAAAGGTTGAGATGATTCTCTCTTCTTTTGACACTCAGTGGATCCTATTCACAAGTGGATGTAGGGCTGTAATGGATGCTTTAATTCAAAGCACCATACCGTGATTATATACAGCGCTCTCAGTGGAAAAGTCTTAAGGCAAAGGAATGAAATTAATATCGAAAAGGAAAGCTTCCTGCTACTACATATTGTAACTAGACAGCAACTGACTCATGTATTTATAAACTGTCATGTAAAATTGGAGAACTACCTGCAGAAAAAAACCTGCACAGTATACACATACATAAAAAAAACACCGGAATCCATCTGTTTTGGTCTTGAATGGAGATAATGTCAGAGTAAAGCACATTACAACTGGTTACAATTACTAGATCACAGACAATAACTTAAAATTGCCACTGAGATTTCCTCAGTTCTCATCAGAGGGTGAAGCCAGAGGCATAACTGCTAATTACAGACTGTCCTTCTCTCCTGGGACTTGATATTTAAATGGCCAGGGACACCCGTCCTACCAGATTAAGTTATAAACTGTGTGTTTGTACAGAACTCTGAGGTGAAGGTGCAGCACAACTCATTATCTTTGGCATTCAAATGAAAGTAGATTACTCATTAAACATTATTGAATGAGAGCACATGTTCCAATTAGACTATGCCATGATTACAACTAACAACAGCTAATTAGCAGTAAATTATCAGCTCTCAAGAATGTTTTTTTCTTCTTCTGAGAACGTATTTATAAGCTTTCTTAGAATACACGTGTGTTTTGTACTCAGCTGGTTTCCTTTTTATCAACCCTCATTTAGCATGAAAGGTTTCTCTCACAGAGCTGTGGTAGGAGGGACTTGTTACATGCAGCATAAAATACTACATACTACGGTACTGATTGTCACCATCCAGTAAATGGCCATTAAAACATCCCACTCCACAAACCAAATGCTCTTCACATATACATCTGAAAGAGGAGGTATTGTTTTTCCGAGCACATCCTAAAAGAGTTGTTCCGAAATCAGATGAATGATTGGACCTGAGATTAGAAAGGGGATTTACACTTTAATTACCTGCACTTTGTGGTGTGTTGCTGCTGAATAACACAATGCTGGTTTCAAATGCAAAATGAGCACGGAATAGATGAGAACGAGAAAAAGAGAGAGAATGATGATTTGTAAAAAAAAAAAAAAGATATCTCATGAGATGTCCTTCTGTTATGTTCCGGCTTATAAAACAAGTGCTGACAGGAAACACGGCTGCAAAAAGGCAGACATTTAAACACTTTTCTTTATAAAAACATCGCCCTTTGATTTTTTTTCTGCCTCGTCCATTGTTTTTTTCTTTATTTATTAAATAATCTGTACTGTCCTCTTCAGGCTATCGGATAAAATCCCTCAAAGATTTGCTTTACTGTTACGCAACATATTTTTATAATGTATCATATAAATGCAGACGTTTACAGTGTAGCAGCCATGTTGCACTCATCTCCCTGTTTAACGAGTGTCCACATATACACACCTTTCTAGAAAACAGGTAATTAGCTGTTAGTTGTACTCATGGAATAGTCTAATTGGAACATGTGCTCGATAGAACATGGGAAGTTGCATCTGTCAGATCCAAACTCAATTTTGTGTTCATGGCCTCCTTGCAGCACAGTCAGATCTTGGGGAGTTGTGGTTATTTGTTGGGTTCATTGAGCACAAGCTACCACAGTTACGTCATCAACAAAACTACTACAAAACCTAGTAATCGTATTCAGTTGTAATCTTGAATTAATGCTGGTTTAAATACTCCTGACGTTGTGTTGCTTGCAGGCTATTGAAGCTAATCTGGTGCAAAAGTCCCCCGGTGGTCTCACCTACATGGCAGAGTGGAGAGGAGGGATCCTGGACCACAAGATGGGCCACCTGGCCTGCTTCTCCGGGGGCATGATCGGCATCGGGGCTGACGATGGCGCGCCGGAGAAGAGGCAACACTTCCTGGACCTGGCTGCTGAGATCACACACACATGCCACGAGAGCTACACTCGCTCAGGTGAGTGGAAATGTCAGGAATGCTGAAGAGGGCCACGTCGAGCTCTGAGAGGCTGGACGATCGTTCAGGTCTGGAGGCTCAACGACGTGCAGGAGAAGGGCAGCAGATGAGTTACTTGAAATATATATATATATATATATATATATATATATATATATATATATATATATATATATATATATATATATTTATTTATTTTCTTCTTAGTATTCAGGATTCAATACTTTTTTGCTTCATCATTTAGTTTTAAGTAATAGAAATGGAACCAAAATAAAACGAAGACCTTAATCCAGCCGTACCCAGCTTATTTCTTCTTCTAAAACAAGGATATATGCTTGCTTTGCATGATAGCATCTCAAAATAATGAATTTGTAGATTCAATGTTTTTATTTGCAAAACATGACTCACATCACCTTGGTGTGTTGTCTAAGTCAGAAATACTAGTTTTCTTATTAAACTACATTTGAAAATAATCCAACCTTTGCCCAACGCTTTATGAAAAAAACAAATTCTGAGGTTGCTGAATTCCAATGAGAGATCTTCTGGTTGAGTAGCAAATCAATGTTTAATTATTTGTTTAGTCACATCAAATCATTGTATTGTTTATCTTGCTTCCTATCATACAAACTCATAAGTCATTTCTACTTGGTGTTCATACTCTTTGGATCCAATTAATTGCCTATTATAAGAAATAAGCTGATGCTCGATCACTGTTGTGGTTCACTTTATCCGTCTCTCTTAAGAGAGCTTATGGCATTCAGAATGCAATATTGTAAATTAAAAAGGCCTCAGGCGTTTCAATTTTGCCCCGACTCAAAATGAGAATCGCTCTTAGTGGCTTCACCTCACCAGAGAGACAACAGGCTTAATAATGAGAGGCGAAAAAGTCCATGATTATTCTCCAATGTCGCACAGCTGTAGGCAGCAGCAGACATGGAGGTGTCTGTAAGTGCTAGATACTGATAATCACATTTTATTATAAATCAGCAGGAAGAATGAAAAGAAAATAGACGAGAGAAAATGGGGATACAGTATTGAAGAGTAATAAAAACTAAGTCCACAGGCAAATTTACTGCGGCTCCAATCTATAAATGAGATCGAGTAGATCAGTTGCCATCGACATACTCAGGAGAAAAATGCAATAGAGAATAAAACGGGAGAGTCAGGTTCCAGCAACAAGCCTGACTTAATTTTTTGGAAAGGCTGTTGTTTGATCTCTACTCCTCCCTGGCATCTGTCTTGGCCTTGACAATAATCTCCTTTGCTAATTTCAAGCTTCTTTTTTCACCACTGTTGGGTGAGCTGTAAGGATTCATCCTCAAGTGTTCACTCGCCTTCGCTTCTCCAGTAAGATAACGTGACTCATCACATAACAGGTTCCTTGATACGCTTTGAATACGTTTGATCTTCAGACCCAAAAGACTTCTCTTTCATAGTCATCCACCAGGTTTCTATTCACTCATTAAAAGGGACTGGATGGTGCTGAGCAGCTGTTGAATTAGCAGTCTGCAGCAGAGGGAGAGAGAGAAGATTTGCTATTGCACGTGCATAAAGTGGCTGCTCCTTAGCTTTGACTTACATAGTGAAACCTTGAAGACTTTCCTCCTGCTGCTGCTCCTGGATATCTGCCACCTTCACAGCAACAGACCAATGCTGGAAGATGGAGGTCTCATGGGAAGCAGCAGGACAATGTTATTGGTTTCAGAGAAAAGGTGGTAATAGAATTGTCATGTTTTAGCTTTGTGCTTTTCTACTATGAACTGATGTATAATAGAGTAAATTAAAAAAAACTCAGAGCATGAATCACTTAGAGCCATCATCTCGTATTCTAACTAATGTTCAAAAATAGGAACAAATATATCTATTTGATCTGTAATCATTAATGATCAGCGGGGAATTAACAGAAATCAGTAGGCTGGATTTTGTGTACAAAAAGCAAGTGGGTTAGAAAACTGGTTGGTAAAAAATATACAATGATACATCACACATATAACGTTCATACATATCAAAATGTATTTTGCCATAAAAAGGTTGCCATTCAGTTCCCAAAGCGGGTAAAAAAATTTTTTCAAAATGTACTTCTAAATTGTGCTTGACACAGGCGTACTATTCCTCTGATGAACTTGTGGAAAAATTGACTGTGTTATCTGCGATGCGAGTTACCGATGATCCTCTGCTGACTCAGCGTGAGCATTCCCATCACAAGTTCAAAACAGGCTGTCAGGAGGCAGGAAGTGGGATTAGGAATCAGATTTATGTAATGAAAAGTGTTTCAGTCGGAGAGGAGAGCCCCTGAGCTGAGCTGTGGAGGTACAGGTCTGGCATAGCTGTTGCATGATGTGCTGACCACGTTGGTGCATTTTAATCACAGTATCATGTGGCGCATCAATAATAACTCTGACAACAACCCAATACAGAACGTGGCACAGTAGCTGACAAAGAAAAGTAGCGATGCATTAAGAAGAAGAAAAGTTAGACTCCAAAACACAGATGTAAATAATTCTGGGGGGAAAAAATAAGAGGATGGCAGACGTAGTTCATATAGCTGATCGCAACCTGGATGTAGATTTGTCATATCTAGTTATTTAGTTGACTCGCATAATTGCAACTCGAAACAGAACTAAACAGATCAAATGTGTACGATGTAACACAGACATGGACCTTGGTTTAGACTTCCAGATGTGAAAAAAACGCAGACACAGTGCGTCTGTGCCTGTTTAACGCACTCAGCTGGTGATAACTGATGGATTTAACCTGTTTGTGCATCAGGATATCTTTGCAGCTGGGCCGCTTATTCGGCTCGACTGACGAGAGGTCAATGCCACGTTGCCGGAACAGCTGTGGTCGCATCGGAGTAGTTTCACAGAGAACCTGCTCGCTCCAACACGGCCCAATTTGCCAAGCCGCTTCACGGCGGATGGCTAAATTCTCAAATGAAAAGCAAGAGAAGAAAACAATATCTGAGCAAATCGATAAGCAGAAACAGAATGTCAGTCTCGTCATAATACACTTTCCACTTCAAACATGTTTCTGAGACGTTGCTATGCCGATGCTCCTGTCCTGACCACGGCAAGAATAGATTCCTTTGTGCGGTATCATGAATAGAAGCTCTTTGCCGCGCAGCATTGAATTGTGGTATAAATATAAAGAAAGAATGGGGAAGAGTAAGAAGGAAGAAAGAGAGAAGCAACACACCATCTGGAAGGCTGGCGAGGGTCTATTTGTTTAACCTTGAGCTCTTTTTTTTAAACTCACAATAAGTGAATTGTCTTTGTGATGTTTTGTTCTTCTGCAAAAGAAAGAATATCAGTCAGTGTGCTCGTATTTTTTATTTAGACTTTTTTCTTTTTTTTAATCCTCTGTTTCGTTTTTCTTCGCCCCCGTCAGCCACCAAACTGGGACCCGAGGCGTTCAGATTCGACGGCGGAGGAGAAGCAACCGCAACCAGGCTGAGCGACCGATATTACATCCTACGACCAGAAGTCATCGAGAGCTACATGTACATGTGGAGACTGACCCACGACCCCAAGTACAGAGAGTGGGGTTGGGAAGCTGTTGAGGTGAGATTCTCCAACAAAGCCAAGATGACCACTTGAAAATGTATTTTACCTCTTAATTTTTCAAAATTTGAACACAGACATTTCATCACACCAAACAAAACAGTCTTCTTCTCTAAAAAACAATTTTTTATATATTTGTCTTTCTTAGTTATGTTCATTCTTATTCTTGTTTATTATGTCATACCGTTTTGGCCCAAATAAAAGACCTTTTTTCTGGTAATTTCATTCGATAAAGTGGTTGTCATATTTTATTCCACAAGTAAATGCACATGCTAACAACATCTGAATAGTCAGGACCTGTTGTGCCTCCGTGAGGCTGGAAGCGTTCTTCAGATAAAACAACCACATATAAATGTCCAATGTTCAGGCCAGCGTGGTAAAAAGACTAATTTGACAATTCCACCTTATTTTTAAGTGGGTTATACTCTATACTTCTCTCTTAGGAGTACCTTGGACTCTGATTTTATAAATTGTACTCACCTATTATGTCAAGCCCCTTTAACACCCTTAATTACCCCGAGCCAGCTTCCTTGATGTTGTACGGCACTATATATATATACTTGTAAATCAAGCAATCTCCCCTGGCAGGAGGTGAAGGTTGAGTTAATGTGGCAATAGACAGGACATTAGCTGGAGTAAACTGTAACGGGGTGACATGATAGATTTAGCATTAATTTAGTGTGCACAGAAGTGGAGAGATCAGGCTGACGAGTTTGACGGGCCTTTAATTATCGGGCACAAAGGTTGAAAGTGGCGCACAACGCTTCCCTTCAGGAACATCAAGCATTAACACATCGGGGTCTTTGTTAATTAGCACATATAAGCCAGCCCTTTGTAACAGGGGTAATGCTGTGCTAATCCGCTTGGCTAGCTCAGCCACTCACCATTAGCCCCTTGTCAGATTCAGCATTGCTTGGGCTTCAGTTGTGCAGCCGGCTAAAGGGCTTGACATGTTCCATCCTTTACTCTTGTTTTAGTGGTACATTGGCACGTAAAGGATTTTCTGTCGCTGCACTATAATATATCAGAGGAACAGTGTTTTACTCAAATGGTTTCCTCTCTACAGTTTGTAGGATAAATGGTCCCCCCACAGTGCAGAAGAGAAAAGACAGTTATGTGAGAGCTGATTGAGTTAGTGAATAAATATACATGAATAAATGGATGAAGTAATATTGATTTAGTTTGTACAATCAAGCTGGCAACTGTGAGAAGTGGTCTTTAACTTGTTCTGGGGGGAAAAAAGGTTTTGAAGTTGTTTGCATTGTAACGGGCTCTCTTCCTGTCAGGCCCTGGAGCAACACTGCAGAGTGGAGTCTGGCTTCTCCGGGATCCGTGACGTTTACACCCTGACAGCCAGCCACGATAACATGCAGCAGAGCTTCTTCCTCTCAGAGACACTCAAGTAAGTCCTGTTTCCTCACGACATCTCCTGTGGCAAACTAAATAAAAAATCTGCATACATGATACCATCATATATATATAAAGAAAGTAATAATAATAATTCTTAAAAGCTGGGAAGGAATCTGTACCTTTTTGATCTGTTATCTAATTCACTGTCGGGCGATCCCATCACACACTCGGTATTCTGAAATAGGCCATTCTGCATAATGGTGACTTTTACTTTTGGTACTTTAAGTTTATTTTAATGCTAATACTTTTGTACTTTATTATTATTGTTGACGTAAAGACAATCACAAATGCTTGCCGTCTTCCTGAGAGCCTGCTGCTAGCGGCACATTTAGTGAGTCGGTCACTAAATGTGCAGCCGATCCCAGCTGTCTATGGGCGAAGGTTTCTCCCTGGACGTATCGCCAGCTTATCGCAAGTCACATATAGAGATAGACAACCATCCAGGCTTATGGGCAATTTTACAATTACTAAACTGAGAACATGCAAACTCAATACAGATTATATTGTACTTCATTGCTGCTCCGAGTACTCGCAGATTTATTCAAATGAATTAGCACTGAAGTCTCCAGGTCTGCATCGGAAAAAAAATTACGCCGCAATGGTTTTCTTGCAGACATTTATATTACCACCCTAAATTCTGTTCATTTTAAAGTGCAACGCATCATCCTGGTGCACTTTGTGCGCAAAATGAAGAGGCTCGCTCAAACAAATGGGAGGGATGGGTAGCGTTAGAATTGTATTGTCATCTTCAATCTAATGATGAAACATGTCACAGAGTATATTAGGCTTTAACGACACACAGGCGCGCAAACATACACTTTTCTTGTCAGTAGAATCAATTCATTGTTTTGTTTTTTAGTTTGACTGAGATAAATATAGATAGTGTCTACCCGTATTCTTTAAATGTGAAGATACAGGAAAAACGGCTGTAATGGATGAGTAAGTGCTTGGCCTCTCTGTTTCTTTCTACCTGAACAATCCTGTTGAGAAGTTGTTTGTCAGCATTTTTTACGTGAGGCAGTATGGTCAGAGTAATCGGGTAACACAAGTATTTGGTCAGCGTATTTATTCTGATCCGAATATTCATGCAGCAGGACAGTGACTAGGTTTCCCCTGCAACTCAAACCAAATGGCTCACTTATTTTAAGTGTATTAGCTCATAGTGCATATATTTTACTATAGCAAGCTTGACCCATGTACCGAAGGTCCTATTCACAATAATTTTGTTGATGAGTTAAAACTATTGATATTTTATGAATGAAAGTTTAAACGAGAGTTGCAATCCTCGAGAGTGAAGACGTGTCACTCTGATGGATTTATTGGAACCAAAGAAAGCAGAAGTAAAGTATTCAACGAGCCAAGGTTTGGATTAAATTAAACTGTGAACTATGTCTTCCTGTCTGCTCAGGTATCTGTACCTGCTCTTCTCCGATGACGACCTTCTCCCACTGGAGGACTGGGTCTTAAATACAGAAGCCCATCCGCTGCCCATCATCCGCAAGAGCTGCCTGCAGGACGAAGCGACACAGGATAAGACGGTCTCCGAATGAGGCTGAACACGACCAACAACCAAGACAGACACATTTGCACAGTTCATGTGTTCACACAGAGTCACACCAATATGGCAAACACCAATTAAATGCAGGTTCAGAGTCTTTCCAGGAGCGTGTTATGGACTCTCAATTCCTTTCCAGTAAAGGACGCCGTCGTTTTACGCTGTGATTGTACATCCTTTCTCCGGGGTTACTTCCTGCTGGCAATTCTTTTTTCGTGAACAATCAAGACAAACATGACTTTCATGAAAAGAGCACCTTTTTCTTTCCTTCTTTCCTCCGTGAGGAAACCAGTAGAACTTGCAGACCCCAATGTAGTGGGAGGAGGGTTGAACTACGGGCCATATTGTTAGAAAGAGAGAGAAACGTATTGAAGACCACTTGAGTTTTGCTCTTTGAGTTTGTTGTTTCGTTGATCTTAAGTGATGAATGATTTCCTTATATTGTCATTGCATCTTTTCCTTTGTGAGTACACTCTTTGACCAAAGGTTTCTTTGCATTTCTATTTCCCTCTTTCCAGTAATGTGTTTTTTGGTGGGTTTTGACTAAAAGTAAAAATTTACAACGAGGCTTGAATTGTAATGAATATTGATTATGTACAGACAAACACAACAATGTCATTCTCAAATTCACCTCCAAACCAATGTTGATGTCATGTTTCTTACTGAAACAAGCTTGAATGAATTTCTTAAAGGTTCGGAGGTGTCAGGAAAGTGGCAGTGTCTTATGCATCCAGGGACAATTAAACAAAGAATGATGTTGGGTTGAGTTTCCATTGTATGCTTGGGTTATTTTGTGAATAGGACAAAGCGTTCTCAGTCCTCTCAGCCTTTCAAATCAAAGTAACAAATGGAGTCCTGTCCGTTCTGTGGCTGTAATACATGCATTAAGGGAAAAGAACACATTTGCGCCAGCTCCAAATGGGTTTTCCTGTTTCTGTTGTAGTTATTCTGCTTCACCCTGCCTTTACATGTGAATCCATACAGCTGCCAATACTGACGTTAAAGGCTGTGAGCCCGGGAGTGGAGAGATTTCATTTCCATCACTGTTCTATTCATCACTGCTGTCCCGCACAGTTGTGGAGCGAATGTGCTGTACATACAGATGAAGCGAACGACCCCTGTATGAGCTTGTCTTGATTTTAATTTGTGATCTTTTTTTTTTTAAACTTTGTGGTTATTTTTTTCTCTGGATTCTCTTTTGATTTGCTTCCCTCAGGTGTTTCAGTAAAAAAAAAAAAAAAAAACTAAAATATTCTGACTTTTAAGTCTAGTTATCGCTGATATTAATTATTATTACTTATTCTTACTGTTTGATTTAACTTTCATTGTTGGATATTTTCAAATACTGATAAAAAGACCTGTGCAACTTTGTACATTTAAAACAATCATAGTTGTTTTGTGTGTGTGTGCTTTCTTTATCTTCTTTTTTTAATCAGCCTTGTTTGCTTACAAATTAGATAGAAAGTGAAAAATAAAAAAATGCCCTTTTTTAAAAGTATTTTACAGCAGGTTGCTACAATAAGTAAGAAGGACACAGGCAGTGACTCACAAAAAGGGAAAGAAACTACTTATTTGCTGCTTACGTTAGTTTCAGTATTTCCTTTCAAGAAGCTGGTTACAGATCTAATTGAAGGCGGATGTCTCAGGGATGTTGAAAGTTCCAGCAATCACACCGAGAAAATGACTCATGGGGTTTAACTACTGCGCCTCTCTCATGGTGTCAGCCCAACAAAGAACGTAATACCTTCCTCCCCAAATGATTTGACTCTAGCTGCTGTCTTTTGAATCCTAATGTCAGTGTGATAGCTTAAAGTGATTTTGCATTTGCTTTCAATATAATCATATAATCATCATTCATTATTGACACGGTTGACATTTAGCAGTCAAATGTCATGGATCTAGTTACATTAATCTTATCACCTTAAAAGAATAACTAATGTAAAGGTGTTGTGTGTTTAAATTCTAAGGGCAAATGTTCCCAACATTGAGGCCTGCAGCACTCTGCTGCAGGCCAGGACTTCTTCCCTGGAGCAAAGGTGTGATAATTAAAAGAAGGGCTGACGTGAAGGGCGCTAGTTGTACACATGAGCTCGCCTGGAGACATAAATAGGAGGATCACAGTCCATTTGAATGCAGCTGAGACTGATAGTGAAGGACAAATGCTAAAGATAATCCGCTACCCTCTGCACAGTCCCCGACAAGCCGGGCAAGGAGGCAGAAGCCCAGACGACACGTCTGTGTCTGTGGGACCGCTGTCTGGCTTGGCAAGAGACCTTCCATCAATGTGGAACGGAGGGGGAAGAGAAGAGCCGGCGCTATCTCTCTGCCACAGTCGTCCTCCAGCTGTCCCAAGCAGGGCAGCAGCTTTACAGGGAATAACAGGCACGCCATGGAGATCTGGTTCAAGTATTACTTCATTTCAAAACGCTTTCTACTCCACCTACTCACAGTTTCAACTGCCCACTGGTCAAGGACAAAGGAACAACATACAACACATTGTTTTCAAGCTTAGCCAGAAAATTCTCAATCGTGTTTTTAAAGTCTGATGCACTTTAATGACGGTTTTTTGACTCACTATATCGTAACGTTTTATGAGTTCTTTTTGAAAAGCCATATATTTTTTCTACTTTGACTCTTTTATTAATACTATAATATGATTGTTTTAGACACACTGTCAAATGTATTTTTAAGAATTTTTGGACATACTTTAAACATTCTAGTATGACATTTTCTGACTTATATTATGACTATAAGATACTATACGGTTACTTTTTTATGAGTAAATATAATACATGTATATTACTTACAATAAAACAGTATGTTACTTACCAGAAACAGTTTTCTCAGAAAATCCTCACTGTGGTTACGATCCACTATTTTAACCTCAATGCAATGAAGACGGATATCAAAAAATGCAATGTGCATGGTCACAATAAAGTCCACAAGTCTATACTTCAGCTAAAGTACGTCAGTGGGACGGTAAGATATTTCACCTACCGTACAAGAAAGGTTGATTCTAATAATTTCTGGCATCTTCTAAGCTGTCAATATCTGCAGAGAGCAGTAAGTGCTGTGTCACAGACGAGGCAGCATTGACAAATTAATGTTCACGACAGTGGGTAATATACGTGACAATTAGTACTACTAGTAATACTCCACTCATGAGGCTCCTCAATGCCTTTGAACATTTGAACACTGAATTGACAAAGAGGACGAGCCACTACAGAACAATCACACTGTTGAGATGGCAAAATCAGCACGGAGGCATTAAAATACAGCTATCACACGCATTTTCAATTATTATTGTCATAAACTTGCCATACTTATATTTCTTCAAATAAGAACAGTTTGAAGAGATCTTTTGGACTTGAAAGATTTTGAAGTACCAACTAAATTCACATTACATCTCATATTTACAGTTCATCAAGGTGTACCGCTTTGTCAGTTACAATAAATTATAATATGTTATCGTTTTATACTAACAGAATATGGTTTAAGGTGTAATTATAAAGTTTACGCTACATCTTTGGAAAGGTACAGGCAAATAAAAGTGACACAGTGTGAAAAATGTTTTCCCAAAATGTTTTTGATGTCATAAAACCTTCAGTGGATGTCTAATCACCTTTTTGGCCCCTAGCCTCTTTTAAGTTCCTCCTGTTACATTGTTCTTGTTAAAATCTCCCTCCAAACTGAGTTTAGTATGCAAACTAATATTTTTCAGTGGTAGGGGTGAACATTTCTAAATGAAATACAGTACTTTACTATCACCAATATTGTTGTGAGGTTTTCCACAGAAAACCTGGTTATTTCTAGTAAGGCCTTCTTCCACTTTAGTTTAGAAAACCAAATGTTTTTACCCCTTATAATCTGGAAAGTGGAAGTTAACGGCTGTATTTCTTAAGAAAACTTTAGAAGACAGAACCTTTACAGAAAAGCAATAGAAAGCATCCTGATTGGAAGCTTACATGCGATGTGCCCAACCCAGGACATGAAGGCTTTACAGCGGGTGACCAAAACTGCCCAAAACATCATTGGGACCAATCTAAAGAGCATTAAGGAAATTGGTGGAGAGCCCAAAGGATATTAAAATACAATATGCATCCTAGCCACAGGGTGTTCACGCTGGGTAAATATTAGTTGCTGTACTGACAAACTTTAGCGCAGCTTCTTTCATGAAACCCCTAAATTCATCCTCAACCCTTATCCACAAATTATAGTATTGCATTTTCTTGACAGCAGACCTTATATACTTCACAGACCTGCTTTACAGCAACAATAAATTAACCTTGTACCAATGATGTAGCTCCATCAACTCTTGCTTGCTTTGTTCAGAAACCTCCTAGTGACCTTCACGAAGAAGACCTCAAGCACAAAGCTGCCGAATGCAACAAGTCGACATTCCAGTTTGTAGATACATGCAGGCCGTCTACCGGTCAATTCTCAGCCATCCTACTTCTGACCCGCAGGCTGTCGTGTTATTTTTATAAGTATTAGCAGCTGATTAGGCAGTTGGGTTTGCCTTTTGGGTTCTAACAAGATGTTGGGCCAGCAGATGAGGCCGGCCTGGCGAACCTTCAAGTGTTGGCAATGCGGAGTAGAACGGGATTTTCCAGCAAGCACACAGTCGAGCAGCACAGCACCATGTCTGAAGGCTGAGGCATCTGTTTAGTTCACACATGTGCATGTGCAAAATGTTCAGAAACATACACTCCAGGGCTGGCTGTGGTTACACTTTTCAATGCGACTTTTGTAATCGGATGTGCCAGATTGGAACTGCGTTTGACGCTCAATGCAACCTGTCCCCTCAGAACAGATATATTTTGTTGAAAGGAGCAGTTGTAAAACGGTGAATGAACACATTTCATTTCCTATCAATTCTCTTTCTCACTGCAGTGTTAGCAGACTGTTATTGGAAAATATATGCAAACCAAGTTTCACTAATTTGTTTAAAGACACATTTTCGGATACATTTGAACCATATCTCTTGTATTTATTTCATACAGTAAAAGCAGGATAAACCAGGTTTTCACCAGGAGAACCGTATCACAGACTGTGCATCTCAGCTGTGCTCCAGACCGGGTGTTCCTCCTCTCTTTAATGTGTGGGCTGGCTGATCGGATCCCAACACGAGTGAGTTCCAATCTCAGAGCGCATATACTTGTAAATTAATGCACCCTGGCATTATAGGATGACAAAAAAATACATTGAAAAGACAAATGCAACCACAACGTTAGACTTAACACAACAGCACACAGCCAAAAATATATTTCACACTTGTTCTTTCACAGCATTTATTTTAAAAAAATCTTAAAATGTTCAATGGATGAATGGAAAGATAAGCTTTTTGTATTCCTACACGTTATCTTACTGGAATGTATAATTGAATATGAATATTAAATGACAACATGGCCGGACTAGCCTCATTTCTCTAAATCAGAATTGAGTTAGTAATTCAAATTATAACAAAGAAGCATGGGTTCCCATATTATCCGGATTATCCATTCATTTATTTTTTTGCTCATCAAATGCATTAAACACTACTTTCTCAAACATTAAAAGAAATAAAAGAATATTACAGCTGACCCACTCACTTTCCAGTGTAAAAAACTATTTTGGGAAACCCTGTCTGGAAGTCAATCTGTATATAGGATCTCTTCAGTAACAAATACATCATCTGTTCTGCTTTTTAGGATTTCTTCACCCAAAACAATGTGTCTGCATCTGAGAGAACTATTACAATCAGCAATAAAATCTTCTTACACTTCACAAAATTAAGCAAGGTACTTCACCATCAGCTATACAGAGTAACAAGACCTATTTTGCAAAACACTCCATATTGTCTTCCCTTCCTTCCTTTTTACCAGCGAGCCTGAGAGAAAATAACTCCGGTTAACAAACCATGAAATTGTGCTGACAAGACCCGAGAGGTAGGAAAAGAACAAAAGAAGGGAGGAACAGGAGTTGAAATTTAAGTCTTAATTTGAAAGGCCTCATTCCAATAAATTAAATGTTCACGACCTGAAATATTTTGGAAAACTAACTGCAGGCATTATGTGTCCAACTTACTGAACTATTCTTTAAAAAGTTATTCACTCACTGTTTGTTTTTCCTTTGTCAGAATGTGACATTCCAGGTGAGATGTGTGTGTGTGTGTGTGTGTGTGTGTGTGTGTGTGTGTGTGTGTGTGTGTGTGTGTGTGTGTGTGTGTGTGTGTGTGTGTTTGTTTGTTTTGAGAGCTGCGTAAGAAGACATTGTTGTTCCGGAATACATCAAAAGGATTTTGAAGCAAACTCTTTCATTTCATCCAAAGGTCGAAGTAGGTGGTTTTACAATATAGGATAAGGAGACTGAACCTGTCGCGGCACTGTTTTTGTCACTGGAGAAGACAAAGAAAAGCTGGCTTGTCTGTTTTTTATCTGCTGTTTGTGCTCAGGCATTTTCCTCACCTGATGTCAGAAATATAGTTTGAAAGAAGACAATGATGGATGTTCTTTTGACAAAAGAACACTTAGTTTAGCTTGTGTTTATCCGTAGTACCTTTACTTTGAAGTACAGAGAAAATAGTTTCAGTGTAATTTAAATTTTAAAAAAAAAAATCAAGGAAATGCAAAGGAAATGCAACTAGAAGTGGAGGACTTATTAATTGCAGTGAAAATCACGATGTGACAGGGGCAACAAAAAAAACAACCCTGGAAACTAATCGGGGTTCACAGAGTTGAAGTAGACCAAAAATAAGCAAGAGTTCCCAGAACACTTCAATCCTTTGCATTTTAAATATGGACTGTCATCCACGACCACTGAGGCTAAAATCTAAGAGTTGGGTCTCTTCTACAAATGCTGTCTCTTCCTCCATATTTCATGATTTCAACCTATATTTAATAGTGTTTCTCTTTTTTATTGCCTAACTTTACAGTCAGACACATTCACATCTGGGAGTGGCGGAAAACTACAACGTGTTACAATTGGACAGAACAGCTGCATCCCAATGGTAATCAATTAAAGCATCTTTTAAGGATGGATTTTATGCACACAAACATCCCCATGTCTCTGCTTTTGCCTCTTTACCACTACAGGGGGCCCAAATTCCTCCACTACCAGGCCTATTGCCAGGGCCAGGACCACTCTGGGTATGCCCAGCGTGGGAAACAGGCAACGGGCATCACGCCAACCCAAGCTGAGCCTCCAAGCTGCTTCTCATCCCTCACCGCTGTGGCGGTATGATGAAAGAAATACATTTACATTAATCACGTCGCCATGCTTCTCCAAGCACTTTTCCTTTCTGTTGTCTATTTCTTCATAGAAAAAAAGAGCACACAAGACATCTTAAATTAGGATAGATCTTTTTCTTAAACCGGTGAACAGAAGAAGAGCTATTTTGAAGTTTGTGGCTGTTAATATTCTGATCTTCCCAGAAAACAACAACTGTCAGGGATTAGTTTGAGTCACCAAAGGACAGAGGAAACTAGTAACCAGTACAGCTCTAATAGTTCACCATTACAGTAGTAGGAGCGGTGCTACTGTATATTGTTCTCCGGTAAAACGTTATTGTAAAATACAGCCTTAATTGTATGACATTGACTGCAACTAAATATTATTTTCATCAACAATTACGAAGCAAATAATGTATTGATTCATTGATTCATTGTTTGGTTTACAAAACTTCAGATTTGATTTTAATGGATTCTTATGGCAAAAACTTCTCTTCAACTACTAGTTGTATGTCTGACCATTTAATCATATAATCATAGCCTAGATCAATTCATATAGCGAAGATATGTTACCTATAATAGCCTTTTGTTTTAGGCCTCAGTTTTTTAAATAGCTTACCCAACCAAAAGTCTAAAACCACAAACACCTTCATTTTACAATAATACAAGGATAAGAAGCAAAGTCTGACATTTAACGTTTAGCATATTTGCTTTTAAAATGTCTCAAATGACAGATTAATTATCAAAAAAAGACTCACCAAATAATTGTTTTCCTACTGCTGACAGACCTAGTGGTGTAATTTGTTTTAAGTGTTCCCTCTTTACACTTTGGGACAACTTTGGAGATAATAAACATATGTATTGGCAGTGGACCGATACATTCAACCTGGATTGACTGCTTGTCTGCTTTGTTGCTTCTGCAATTGAATATAGTGTATTAATTAGAGCTATCAATTGACTGGAGGGTGCTTCCATTTCACACACTGACGTGGTGAGCTGAGGATTCTCATAGGAACTATCAGCACGGTAAAATACAACAACATAATTAACTTATCTTGGGCATCCACAAAACAGACATTATAGCTTTTTAATGTTAACATAATCATCTGATCGTTATCATAACAGCCTGAGTGTAAAAATAAGTTTATCCTACTCCAGATATGAAATCACAGCTGTGGTTTAATTACTTTCCATGATTTTTAAACTTGTTATGGCTGATCTCTGGATTTGCATGGCTATAGCACACTATACAGCTGGTCACCAATGGAACTCATATTTCTTGTTTTGGGTTTAACGCGACACATTTGCATCGTTCTTGCTGTGAGTATTCATGCAGAGACATTTAGGATTAAATTAAACATTTTAGGATTAATGCTATATTTTGTGGTCATTTGGCAAAATTGCAATTGTTTGGAACATACTGAGGAGATAGACAGACAAGGCTGGTGGATGATGCTGAAAAAAGTGCTTTTAGACTGTTGGTTGGATAGCGTGTCACCTTTTCTAGTCTTCCGACCGCTCAAAGCGCTTTAGCACTACACAACATAATTCACCCATTCACACACTAATGGGAGGAACCACCATGCAAGGTGCCACGGGAGCAATTTTAGGGTTAAGTGTCTCGCTCAAGGACACATCGACATGGGACAGCGCAGTCGAGGATCGAACCACCGATCCTCTGATTGAAGGACGACCCTGCTCACCACTAAGCTTGTTTGGCCTTTCTTGTTTCACTAAGTTTATGAATATATTGTGAATATAATTGCCTAACAAAACAACAACAAAAAGTTTATTTAGGTACTTTTTTGCCATAAAAACTGGAACCATCTCTTGAACCATTACAACTGACTGAAGTCAAAATGATCAAAGCTGTTTTCTGTCAAAAAGAAAACTAACTGTCCAAGACAAGGAGAGAGTGTCTGACAATCAGACCTTGCACATACATTTATAGCAATATTGAAGTATTATCCTAATCTTAGCAAATCTCCTTTTGCAAAAGCAGATGGTAATTATCAGTCAGACTGCAGTGAGTGATGACTTGGCTCAGTTAGTCTCCACTCTGGATGCGAGTGAAGTCCTCCAGTGTGTTTAAAACATGTCCTCAGTTAGAGTGACAGGCAGCCAGCTGGCTGTTTCTTTTAAAACAATTGTTACCCTCACAAAGAGAGTTTATAACTCTCCATATATTTTAATATGACTGTTAGAGGCAGATGAATTCACATGTTTTGGTCCAATGTGACTAAAGCACATTTAGAAATGAAGCAAGATGCTCGTGGAGGATGATCTATACTTCACTGACTTGTGAGCCGTCCTGGTAGATTACACTACTGTGTAAATAGCAATGTCCTGTCCTGCTCAATATGCAGTGTTCAGTCTTTTGGATCTCTTACAGGAACAATTACATCATTTTGGATTCAAAAATGCAATCTGAAGACAGTCAGCGGATATGAGTCGCTGTGTTTTCCAAGAATGCAGCAACACGTCTATGAAATATCATTTAAATAAAGATTTCCCTTCTGGGTGCCCACGTGATTGAACCGTGTTTTCAACTGAATATGCAGATAAGAGATCGACTGACCTCTAACTGAGCTAGTTTATTAGGCAAAAGCCAAATGTAAATTATCCTAACATACTTGGCATAATCACCTTTTAATTCTCCATTATGATTTTTAGTGTTCCAATTTCCCTTTATCTGTTAAATGTCCCACCCTTTAGCCAACATTTTGTTGATTAGCTGTGAGGTACTTGATTAATATTCCCGGCATGTAGCTCTGAAATGGATGTGCAGTTGGAAATAAAATCTACAGAGACTGTCAGTATTATTTGGAAATATACAAAACATAAACAATACACAAGTCAAATCACACATGTGGTCTGCAGAGAGCCTGCAATGACACTTCAAGTTCATTTTATTTTTTAAGAAAGGCAAAGATATTATTGTTTACTCTGAATCATAAAATGAAATAATTTGGATGACTATCAGCCCACGCTCACATCTTGCTAATTGCCCATGAAGTCATTTCCATAAATAATATCTCCTGTTTATTACAGAGGCCCAATCTGTCACACGGGAGTAATCAAATGAGCACAGTGACTTTGAGCAATCGCACTTACGGTCTTTTATTGGAATACTCCACCACAAAGCAAATGAAGTGCAGTCCTGCAGCTCATAACACACTTATCATTTCAACAGTTAACATATTCCCTTCAGCTCAGGCTCATACTGAACATCAAAGACTTTTCACTGAGCTATCAGGGCTTTAGGGATGACAGTGTTGGTTTGTTGGGACCCTACTTTGGTCCACATTAAAATACTTTTAACTATTTGAATAATTGCCATGAAAGTTTGTACATACATGAATGTTGTCAAGTTGTGCATAAAGAACAGTGTACACTAGTCCAGTTAACTGAAACATTAACGGTTGCTTTATCTACTTATGTGATAGATATACAAATGTCAATTAGACGGTAATCTGCTCTCCTTTACCACGGTTGGCTTTTCACCAGAGAGCTGTGTTGTTTATCACAGGGGAAATTGGTGTGTGAATATGGAAAATAATTTGGGCGCACCAACGAGCGACTCTGTGCTCAGACGCACGTGAATGGAAAAATACATGGAATCGATAAACTCAAGGCAAACTGATATTATTTTCAAAGCGTGTGTCCAAATCATTCTGGTGCCTTTCATGAGTTTATCTGCTGCTAACTGTTGCTTTGACTATTCAAAATAACAAACATTGTCACACTGTTAATAACTTCTTCTTCTCTTCCCGTCAGATACATATTTAAGAATCTGTGAATCATTGGTTTGTGTGTTGAATACATGAAGCTCCCTGCAGAGGTTGACCAGCAGCGAGACAGAGTTATAAAATATTAATAATAATTATATTAAAATATGATAAATCATTTTAATAATATTTGAATATGAGTACAACATATTATAGTTCATATTAATATTAGTGGTCATCATTTTAATTGTGTTAAGATATATCTTATGGGTCACTTTGGAAAAAGAAGAATGAATATGTTTAACAGAATAATTACGTTTCATTTTCATTTTAAAAGTGTCATACAATCGGATGCTAGCTGCTGCCTTGGTAAAAGTGTTGGGTATCAGCTGACATGAACTAGCATGACTAAGTAACATCCTAGATTTCAAATAGCACTGGTTAAACAGACCTCGGCCACCAAAACAAGGCAGTGTGCTGAGATACATATACCAATATTCTGCAAAAGTCCTGTAAAAACACAGCAATTAAGCAATTATATGCTCCATTTGACTGCTGACCATGATGTCTCCCACTATTTTATGCTTCAGTACCCACAGTGTGTCTCTAATCTTTATGGAGTGTTTGATTTAATATTGGTGCGCTGACAAAAGCCTGTTCTTAATTTAGCAAAAAACTTCCATAAATGTACAAGTTGAGATAATGGCCTCATAGTTTGAACTTTTTCAGGCTTAAAAAAACCCGAAATTGTTCACAGTGACTGAAAATGGTTTAAAAAAAAGTTAATTATTCTATTTACAATAGTCGTTGATTGTATCCTTAAGTAGAATAAAGAATAACTGCATCCAAATTGTAGTCATAGATAAAACTTGCAGAGAAGTGGCAGTGCTGTGAGAGGTCTTTAATAATAACAAATTAGAACATTAGCAAATGTTTACTGCATTAGTCTCACATCTATTTACATAATGTTTACCATTTTAGCTGAGCTTGTGTTTTCATGTACTACACTCTCGAATACTCGGCTCCCAATGTGCACAGTTTTGTTGGTGGGGTCTGTTGGGTTTCGTGACATGCCGCTGTTAGCCGCCTAATGGAGCTAAAGATGCAAGACGAGGCGTTTTTACTTTTGATGAGATGCTGCCTTGGAGGCACTTAATTGTTTCTTGATAAACAAATAGAAGTTTAATGCGGTTCCCAGGTGATAAGCATCTAGCTATTTAACTAATGAAGTGACTCCGTTATGTTTAACTACACAGCGAGTAGCTCTTAGGTTGGCTTCACCCATGATGCATCTTGAAAGGTATTTTTAACTGTACATCTTCTTCGGTGATGAATTATTTTTTCAGACGCCCATAATTCATGTGGGCGAGAAGTACAGTCCACATGACGTGATCAGTTAGCTGAAGTCATTTTACTTTAAAGAATAAAACATGAAAACATCATTGGACTTTATCATCAAACCTATCATTGTAAATTTGAAAACCAAGTTTTATTAACATTGAATCAGGTGTTTGAATAACATCATAAACAATATTGATGAACAAAAATATTATTTTTGAATTACGCATCATGAATCTATTAATGAGAATATTAAAAGGACAAAAAAACTGTGATCAAATGATCTCAGACTATAAGACCAAAAACTAAAACTGTTCAAAGGAGCAATAAGAATATTTCTCATTAAAATCCAATGTCTCTGTCAGCCGCCTTTTTTAAATCTGAAGCCGAAGTTTGAGTTATATTTAGGTTACATGCTTCATGTACATCGTGATGTATTCACTTTCCATTGCACTAAGATGTTTTTTTTTTTTTAAATTTCCAGCGTGCATATATAATATGTGCATCTTATGCACATATTAAAACGTGCATTATAAAAAGATGTTTGGAAATGCAGTTATTGTCTCTACATATAGCCAGCTAACACTGTAATAAGGACATAGGTTTGTGTGATTTAAATACATGATCTTTTTTATCTGGCTGACACTCACCTGATACACAGAATATCGCTTAATACCTCTGCTATTTGTTACAAGCCAATGAGTGTCATCTGATGAACAAAAGTGTGCGATGAACAGGATGCAAACGGTCCATGTAGTCAGGTATGTAGTCAGGTTCCCATCAAACGGTCCATGTAGTCAGGTTCTGTTGGAAGAAAAACAATATTCACACCTAATCATTTACTATTTCACTGTTATATTCAGACTTCTCATATTACTGTCTCTGTTTAATCTTACACACAAACTCAACATGTCTCCTGATAGCAGTGAGACTGGGGAATCTGTTTGTTTCTGTCTGAAAGAACGAGCAGTTCCTTTGTTATCGTATGACCATTTCTCACTAACCGCTCTATGGCACGAGGGGAAAGGTTCCCGATTAAGCCGAAGACGTCATGAGGGTTTCTGTTAGTGGTCATGATGTGTATTTAAGAGGTGGTTCTTTGAGAGATCTTTGAACAGTCTTGGATATGCAATATGTCTATCACCTTGTACTTCTGACTCTGCTCCTTCCTTGCAACGAATAAATGTTCCTGTTTTATTGATTTTACTCCGAGGGGTCGAGTGAATTTTTCTAACAGGTTCCCATCAAACGGACCATGTAGTCAGGTTCCCATCAGAACATGTGGATGAACAGTGTGGCAGTTCAGTCCGCAAAAAGGTAGATTGGGCAGTTGAGGTCAAAGTTAACGTTTGCTGGACAGTATTTTCTTCATGTCTGTTGCAGATTGATGGCTGTTTTAACCTTGTCACGTCGTCAATCACCTGAGATACTGGAGATTGCTGGCGTGTCAGAGTACTGGCTCAGTACAAAGAGTTAGGGCAACAACACACCTTCAACACAATAATGATAGAGACCCAACTTACCGAGATGAAAACATGATCAGGAATGAAGAATGGAGTCTACGCTCCACTATAATCATCCCGAAGGGTGTTTAGGTGTTACACCAAGGACCAATGCTTCAATTCCCACAGGTGTTTGTCAGGATGAAATTATGATTAATGGTGTCGTTTAAAAACATCAGTGCCTAGTGCAGGTAGACTGGGTTTCCTCCTTTGGTACCTTTAATTATCTCCTGACTCGCTTCTCTCATGTTTCCTGTCCTATGCCACCGTCTTTATTTTACCCATTTGTCCCCGGTAGCTGTTTAAATAACTGGATATTTTGAATAAAAAAAGGAAATAAATAGTTTGTGTTTAGTGGGTCATTGCTGTTTGTTGTTTGTTGGGTCGTTGTTGCTCTTAGCGCTGCAACTATCTCTAAACTAGGTGTAAATTAATAGATCAATAGTTTGTTTTATAAAATGTCCGATAACAGTGGAAACATCAAAATGTATCTTTTGCTAAGGCCCGGCCCCGTTACTTTCTCAAATGCTCGATTCTTTGTCTCTGTCTTTGCAGACATAACCTTTATTAAAGAGTTTCAACTTTAATATCTATCTACAAATATTCACAGCAGACACAATTAAATAAAACTGATTTAAAGCAAAAAGTCACAACCACAATTACAAAAACAATTTCTAACTATAGCAAGCTCTTTGTCACTTGTCATGCACATGCATGCTGCATAATAACAATGACAACAATGAACAATGCCTGGGTAATCTACAATTAGATCTTTATTACAAAGCTCTATTTTCCTCAGAACATGTGACTTCTCTGAAAACATTAAGCTGAAAGAGAGAAGTGATATAACCAACACCCAAACGTCAGCATCAAGGGAGGAGATGAAGAAGGCTCACGAGGAGCATGTGGATTGTGTTTTTTTTCCTCTTGATCTTTTCCTCCATCTCTCTCTGTAGGACTACTTCCCCTTTCTTGCTTCTTCTGATCTTTTTGCTCCCTCAAACTTGTCTCTCTGTTTGTCCTACATTATACACAGAAAATAACAATGTTTTTGTAAATAAATTATATTGATTTTTGAATTAAATAATAGTGTACAAAACAATGGAAAATAGTGAAAAATAATATTTATAAACTATATATGTATGTATGTTAACTTGTTGTTGCTCCACAGTGCTGTTATATTGTTCTGGTAAAATTACTTTAAAAATAAAAGCTGCAATACACTCGTTTTTTACTTCATTGTTGAATATGGTGCATAATGCGATTAATCACGATTAATCGCAGAAAAATCATGCGATCAATCGCGATTAATTTTTTTCAACTTTGCCTAGCTCTAAAAAATATCCATCACAATTTCCTGGAGCCCAATGCGATGCTTTCAAATTATTTCAGTCTGAAAAATAGTCCAAAACCCAAAGATTATATATATATATATATATATATATATATATATATATATATATATATATATATATATATATATGATGTAAGAGAATTAAGTTGAAATTGGGAATCGGCAGATTATGGCATCAATTATTAAAACAGGTTTACTTGTTGCATTCTGTATAAAGCCAATGAAGAGTTGTAGAGTATTACAATAACTAAGTGATCGCCATGTGGCTCACATTGAGGTGAAGACACTTCTGCAAGAGTTAAAAATATCACATCTATTGGAGTTTCTGGTTGATTTGGAATGTGTTCAAGGCTATCAGACTCATTAAACTATCAGCACGTCAATGCATGTTGATAACTAGCTACCGCTGTCGTGTGCAGTTTGTGTTTTGACTGTTAGTAGCAAATAATCACGCCCTGCAAAGACCCAGTGGTCAAACTCTCGTAAATAAAGCGAAAACCGTTTTGTCCGGGGCATGACAGGCCTTAGAATAATGGCCGTGTTGACATTAAAATGCACTAGGCAGCGAGTCTGCTGGCGTAATTAGCAACCTAGGCTGTCATAACAGATGGATTGCAAATGCCTGCCGGAGACGATGTTCTGCAGATTAATGTATCTGCTCCTCTGATAGTTAATGTTTGTTT
The DNA here is from genome assembly GCF_023055335.1 of Clinocottus analis. NCBI lineage: Eukaryota > Metazoa > Chordata > Actinopteri > Perciformes > Cottidae > Clinocottus > Clinocottus analis. The sequence goes on along the minus strand of NW_027176251.1, from coordinate 10,120,785 downwards.
GCTCTGTAAAAACAGCCTCAACGCTTTAAGACACATGATAAGAACAAGGATGGTACTAGTTGTTGTTTTTTCCATTGTTGTTGTTGTAATATTAGAGCACACAATATGTACTTCACCTTTTGTTCCCCCAGAATCAGCCTGTGAATAAAAGTCAAAACTTAAATGTAAAGACACTTTTAAGGTAAAGCACAAGAACAATATTTTCTCCCCACTAGTTTAAAAAAAAAATCAAATTTAGCTACGAAACATTGCATATTGTTCATATCAATTACTTATGCAATGCTAACATATATTGAAGCTATTTCTTTGGCTTTAATTGCACCTTCTTTGGTAATTGCTGCACGATAGATTTTCAATATAAAAAGTCCAGCTACATTTATAATGTTGTCTCCACCATCAATTACAACAAACAAGAGGGCATTTCTATTCGATCACTTCCAACAAAGTTCACTCATCCGTCTTTGCTAATCGGTGCAACGTGTCTGGTGCTGTTTCCTCTCATGACAGGAGTGCAGAAGTTGTATTGGGAAGCAGCAGATGAGCTGCCAGTTTCCATTAAAAAGCCGCATCACCAGGTGTTTGCAGTGTCATTCAGAATTTGGAGCGTACACAGTCAGCAGTGACATCTCAACAGAAGACAGCTTGTCAGATTAAAAACTGCATTCCTTTCAATTAAGAGGTGACTAAAGAATGTGTGATTAAGTGGTGGAGTCTCTGTGAGTAATGTGCTGACGTGGACTTGAAGCACTACACAGGACTTAATCATATTTCTGAGTGCTTATCTCAGGTATATCCTTCATTCTTCCCACTGTCAATAAACACAATAAATTATGTTAGACTGTGTCTCACAGCCAACTGACGCTGTAGTCAGTTGAGTGTTATAACCTTATGGCATATACAGAAGATAAGGAAAACTATATAATGTTTGTTTATTCGGGCTTTGAAGTCAGGCTGCATCTAGTGAATATTTAATCATTGGATAATTTCAATTTTTTTTTTTTGATCATTCCGACAGTCTATAAAGTTAGCATACAAAAGAGTAAAACCTTTTCTAAAAATGTACTGACGCTAAAGAACCTTTCACATTTTTCTCAACAACCGAATTCAACAAATGATCAGCATGGGATATTTGAAGCATTTCAGGAGTTACTACATAATAAAGTGTTTTATTTTTCTTGGTGAACCCATTTTCTCTCTGCCTGCCTCACTGCATCTTCCCAAGTTTGTGATTTACTGTTTTTCACAGAATGTAATTTCCACATGTGAGGGGGTACATAATAGGTTAATTTCATTGTTCTTAATTTATATTTCCCACAACCTCTTGTGTGACCTATAAATCGATTGAGCTCTTCCAAGATTAAGTCAATTTCAGTTCTGCTAATGCTGCTTAAGGGAGCGAGGAAGAGATTCAAGTCAGAGAAGTGAGGATACAAATAAGCAGGGCCGGGCGATAAAGTGGAAATCAATGTCAAGATATTAATAAGAGTGAGAAGCACGATACTGCCATTCTATAGTTTTCTAATGAGTTACATTTTTTAATGATCATATCATATTATAATTTGTATTACAGTGCAATTCATCTCTATTTTTATGGAACTTAACTATAAATTGCATGATTAACAGTGAACAGTGGTGGAAAAGGTACTTGATGTTTTACCTACTCAGTAAAATGAGCATTACAATACTTCTCTGCAAAAATTAAAGTAATAAAGTCAAAGTCCTGCTTTGACTTCAAAACATACCTAAAAGTACCAAAAGTAAAAGTACTCACGATGAAAAATGGTCCGTTTCGGAATAATGTCACAGTTCACTGTTTGTCAGCCACGCCCTCCTCGTTAGTCTAACTCCCTTCACCTGTTCATTCTGAGCACTAATCAAGGCCCTATAGACACCTTGCCAGATTGTGCTTTGTTTTTTCATACCAAACTCTCCAGCACTCATTGACGGACTGATTTCCTGTTGCCGACCCCACGTGTCCCTGTTGAACCCACTAGACCTGACTCCTGGTGAACCCACCTGCCTTTCCTATCCTGACTCTGCTGTGCTCTTCCTGCTGTTTCTGGCCATCTTAATAAAAGGGCAACGATCCCTTGAGGCACGCGCGTGCGTGTGTGTGTGTCGCACTTGGGTCCTGATATGACCCGTTACAGGCTCAAAATGTCCCTTCAATTCAGTACTTGCGTAAAAGTACTTCCCACCACTGCCATTGAAAATATCAACAACACCTCGTCAGTCTGCCTCTGTGCAGCTGAAGTTCAGCATGAAAGTTGAGGCCATTATTTATTCAAGAGTTTCAGGGGATAAGATGTTTTCTCCTTCCACATGAATGGTCTCCTCACTAGTTCATGAAGTTTATACATCAATATAAACAGTTTACAAACGCATGTGCAGTAAAAAACACTCCGCCTTTTTTTGTGCAAATGTGTTTGAATGTTGCACATCAGAAAGGAGAACCAAAAGAATGTTGCCAGTGTTGCCTGCAGAACTCATTGGCAGGTTTCCCCGTCATGTGCGGCTTCAAAGGCTGCTCACAGCCTTCCATACGAGCTCATGCAACAAAACCACTGCCTCAGGGTCTCTGTTGACTAAAAAACAGACCATCTAAGGCCTCCTGGCAAGATAAAAGAAAAACTTTCTCTGCAGTCACTGGTAATTATTCATTTGTGCACCGTAGTTTGTAATTAGGTACTGATTATTAATCAAGTGTCAGCCGGATACAGATAAAAAACATTACACTTAGCCGTCAAAGGTACAAACAAAAACCCCAAACAGACACGGCCACCCCTTGAGCTAATCAAGTACACCCAGTAGAACAAGACCAATTTAATCAACACCAGAATCAGAGTTAATACCACTCTAAATTAAAAATGATGATCTTTTAACAGCCCCATTTAAGTCAACCAATGAGATTTTTAAAGCTTTTACATCAGGTGAGGGCCCTCATTTCGTCAATCGAAGGAGTAGACTCATGTCATGGAGAAACACACAATGATAGTTTAGCAGACTACAAAGTCTTGCAACTTCTTGACTCGAGACAACCTGACAACCAACGAAGGAATGAACTGAAGAACATGAAGTCACAGTTGCACAAGACACACATCCTGCGTTGATGATGATCCTGTTAAATGCCAGAATTTGAACTGAGGTGTGAGACTTGCCAGCTTTTGTAGAGGTTTAGTCTAAGGTATGGTTTCATGGAAGGAACATCCGAAACCCTGAAAAAGATCTTTGACTAAAGATTTAAAGTAATACAAATAAAAAAAACAATGTCAGCTTGGATTGGCTCAATTTGTTTTAGCTTTCACAGCTCAGAAAAAAACTGCTGCAATTTCCTACTCATTTTGTTAGTATTACATTATTTATATAACATGAATGAATCTTCATTTTTATATAAAATGAAGATGCAGCAGCACTTGAATGTAATTGGAATGGGATCCCAAATGAAACTACGGTCATGCTTTGTGGATCCAGGAATTATTTAGTATGCATTGCAGTTGTAATAGATGTATCTATAAAAAATGTGCAACGTATTTAGGGCATGCTTATACATATGAATTATTCATTTACTGAGGGATACATTTTAATTATATATAATCTTTATATGCAGCATTAGATATGTTCATCTATGTGTCAAATGCATTCTAATCTCTAAAATGAGTGTTATTTGTAATAGTTTAGCCTTGTGCCCATTACCTGTAATAACCGTTTACTCCAACTGTGTTGGTGTTTAATAATAATACAAGTTTCTTTAGATGCTCTATATTAAACAGTATAGCGCCCCTTTCATCATCTAATGTAATTGGTGGTTGATGTAGATCTGGTGGTCCTCTCTGATTTAAGTTCAAAGGTCATCGTATTAGCAAATTATACTATGAGCACAATCAACAGTTTGAGTAACGCATATTAACTTAAAACCCAAAGTTCGATTTACCGAATCAATATGTACCATTAATATGCATGGAACAAAGCAAGTTGTATGGGTTATTTCCATGCTTTGATGTGATTGAATGAGCAGTGATTATTTAAGCCCCAGTGAGGCCACAGGCCCCTTGGTGCATTTGCACACCAGTAGTTGCACAAGTGGAGAGCAAGAAGAATGATAAATCATTGTATTTTCATGTGATTGATTAGATATATCTGTAAGAAACAAATTTCTTCTGGGTATCTGAGTCCGTTAAAAAGGCTAGAGAGCCCGCGTGGAATGGTGATATTGTGAGATGCAAAAAAAAAAGGATGCACTGACACATCTAAAGCCTGGCAAATATAGACTAATCACAGAGGCAGGGCCCACAGCTCTATTCTTCATCCTATTACTCAGAAACCTCTCACTTCCCCCCCCAGCTGTCATGCGTGCCGCAGATAATGAGAAAGCCAAACATTTTTCTCTCTGCTTTATGAGTCTCTCCTGTAAAGTAGCTTTTTAAGACGCCTTCTGCTGTTTTCCTCCCCAAAACAGCGACTCTGATTATCTTTGGAGTAGAGTTGGATGCATTTAATGAACAGGGCCTCGCTAATGAGCTTTGGCTCAGACTGGAGGCCAAAATATGCAAACATGATGTATGACTTTAGTGTATAGCGTTCATGTGCTGATTAAACTCTGTGAGAAACAAATATTAAACACCAGTGATTGTGAGGTTGTTTGTTCTTCTTAATTGTTAAATCTGGGATCAGACAGAACATTGTCATGTTCATAGTCTATGCTCTATTGATCGAGAACTACTCCATTATTTGTTCCATGTGAGGGTGGTGTTAAGTGGGAGGTGCGCTGGGCTGTGAGAAGCAGCAGGGTTTCTGGATGATATTTTGTCGCCGCCAAAGCCATCTGCACTGTTGGAACAGCTCTCTCTCTTTTAAACAGTCGGATCAGTCCCTACATCTGTTTGTGAATTCTCCCGCACTGTTGACAACTCCAGTCATGTGTGTGTGTGTTGTGTGTGTGTTTCTCTTCTTCAGTCTTTGCGATGATCATTTTTTGAGTTTTACGCTTCTAAGGTGAGGACGTCAGTTTGACATACAATGTCAATATGACGGAGATTTATGGTTAAAATTAGATTCATGATGAGGGGCTGGCATGTAGTGCTGAGCCAATTTGTACAAAAATATAATTTATTGCTTTAATAATCAAGGACCAGCAGTTGCAGGCACTGATGTTGCACGTGTTGAACAGCCTGAAGTGCTTTTCTGAGACCTTCACAAGCCTTTTCGGAAGGTGACTATAAATTATGTGGAGGTATTTCACTGAAATATAAAAGTATCCTCCTCACCTGGCAAAGAGGCTTTTCATCTTTCTATTGTGGTAATTCACTTGACATAAATTTATCTTGAGCACCGTGGTTTACTGATGTATTTTATATCCTTTAATTATTCAGTGTTTTGATATTGTTGTTTTGACCTCCCGATCCTTCAGTTGATTGAGATAATGCAGATATATGATTCAGCTACAGTTTTATATGTGTATCGGTGCCAAGGCGTTCATCTGGCCCTGACACTTTACGCCCTTGGCCCGATTTTTAAAATTCCTTTAGTTATCATCACTTTGGACAATCTCCGCCTGCATTTGAAACTTGGAGAAGAAAACCCAAGCAACCAAAGCTGAGGAGTTCTTCACGCGGTATCTCCCCCGCCGCCATAGACTTGACGTGTTGTTGCGTTCCTAAGGCTATGAGGAGGCTCCAAAGCTACCACACAACACCTCAATTTGCGACTATGAATCCTTCCTCAGTGCTGAGGATGCAGAAGTAATACAAATATGTGTTAGGTGTTGTTGTGTGTTTGCTAGAAGTACTATTGCTGTTATAATAGCACAAGTGGCACAAAGTGTAGCCATAGAGGAAGTAATTTGAGTGTAATTCTTGAGTATCGTGTTTCAAGACATTCCCCACGCACACCTGAGGCACATCACACGGTCACGTAAAGGGCGTCTGATTGGACCAAGATTGATGACTACAATGCTGGGGAGAGGAGGGCAGAGGAAAGCAGGACCTGGTGGAGGGGAGAAGAGTGGACGAGCATTCGGACAGTTTTTGAAGCTTGCAACCCCATTTGTGCTGTTTATGCTGCTGCTCCTTTTAAACATAAAAATATATTTTAAAAAAAATGTTAAACTAGAGCACTAGTGTGTGACATAAATTCTACTTGTGATTCAATTGGTTATCAATTTCCAAAGTTCTTAAAATCTGAAAGCTTGTTCCCAGTACAAAGCTTGTGTACCGAGCTTGTGTTCCCCACATACGAATACTGTAAAACTATCCTCAGAGTCATGTTCGTAAAAAGGAACCAATTGCACATTTCAAAGCAAAAGTGTTTGTTTTAATCCCCGCATATTAGTAAGAAAAAAAGAAGCATATGAGATCAACTATTTAGCAGATGAGCTCACAGCTAGAGGTGGTTAGACGTGGTTTGGTGGTCCTGAGCCAGATAAGGACACCATTTGGTCCACGGTTCACCCTGCTGGGAAATAATATTCACTCTCTCTGTTGCTGCTGTGCCCTCGCCATCTGGGGATTTAATGAGCCCAGAACAGCCTTGTTGATGCCAACCAATTGCAGAGCATCCAGTCCTCCTGGTTAGTCAAACCCCAGCAGGACTTCATGGAGCAGGGGAATGTGTCCCATACAGTGAGCTTAAGTGAGTCTGTGCATGACGTGCATACTACTGGAGCCGTGTACACACACTACCACTCTCCGTATATTATATAACACGTGTATATCCATAATTGCTTCAAACAGGATGAAAGGAATCTAACAGGGAACGCATACACATGACTGAGCATCAGGCTTAAAAGTGTTCCACTATCTGCGCGAAACATCTGTAATTAGCAGGTCACATTGTTCAACTTTTCATTAACACCTTGAAGTTCTAATATCTAATACCTAACTCTCCGTAATTGAGAAAAGTTTGTTTTTCTCAAAAACTCTCATTTCTACACAAGGACATCTGATAAGCCTGAGAGAGGGGAGGGGGGCAGTGTGGAGACAATTTACAATTCCAAGTCTGGTTGAACTACTTTGTCTCCCAGTATGTGGCAAAAAAGATCAATACTGCGTGTTGCTCATGTTGTGCCCTGCAGTGCTCTGAGTGGTGTCGTCTTGACATAGTGGCGGCCCCAGCTGCTGATTCTGATGCTCTGATGCTCTGATGGTGGTGAAATCCCCCTCATGGTGAGGACTTTAAAGCAGCAGAGCTCTCCCAAAAGGCTGAGTGGGGCTGTGTCAAATCACTCTGATGCTGCTCTTCAGGGATTTCAAGCTGTAAAAAATAAGTTCAGTAAAAGTGTCCCCTGGTGTTTTCATGTATGGTTTGTATGCAATAACAAACCCTGTGGATGTTTTTATGTTTTGGTTATTTCAGAATGGAGAAAAATAGAAGAAATGTATTTGATTTGTTATCGATTTGCTTTTATGCTTAGAGATCAAACATCAGAACAATAGTGATAGGTTTTGCACATCTGGGTGCCTCAGAAATGTGCCACAAAACAGAGTTATAATAGAATAGTCCTATAAATAGCGAAAGTATTAGTTAAAAGGATCCGTTGCTGTTGGTGAACTCACAAATTGTAGGTGATTTTTTTTTTAATAGTACCTTTTTGAAAACTATGCTGGTAAAATAACATATACAAGAAAATGTTGGTGCCAATAAAACTCAACAAAATCCCTGTGGAGCTTTGACAGACTCTTAATCAAATGATGGAACCATCTGGTCTCTCTTATTAATTTATAAATGCTGATACAATAATTAATTCGGGCCAAAGTCATTTTATTGGAGATACTCAAATGCATATTAATGCAAGATTTTTTGATACCTGTCCAAAGCATCACACTGGGACTCGTGGTCTCAGGGGAAAGTGATCGAAGAAACACAACGTACACATCAGATCTAAAGCAAACATTAACTTTACTGACCGGGAAAATGACCGGGAACCAAAAGTGAGTCCCGTCGAGCAGATAAATAGCATGCAGTGGAAACACGGCTCAAAAGGCAACAACATTTCATGCATTCGGACGCTGTTGATCTTGGTACGGTTTGCTTTAAACCTTTTATTTTTCACATGACATGGTTCCTGCTCTTTGGCCCATGAAGATAATAAGGACAAATATGAAAGGAGAATCAGAGACTTTTTTTTTTCTTTGCAGCGTATTGGCGAAGCTAACGAGGAACAAATTAACCTTTTTTTCCCCTGGGCTTTGTCTTAACTCACCCCACACAGACACAAGTGACTTTGTTGGCTTTTCAGTCATCTCTTTGACCAGGCGGACTTTGTCAACACAATTTAATTACTTCCTCATTGGTCACACAGAGGGCTTGTTTATTGACGTTCACCATTGTATGTGCTTTTGATTCTGCTCTTCCCTTTCTGAGACTTGCCAGTTATGCCCCGCAGTTGCAAATAGCTAATGAGAGGCTTTGTTTTTGCCTGCTGTTTTTTTCCAACACCCCATCACAGAGTCTCGTTCCCTTCTTCTCTCGGCTCACATAATGTGCCCTTCAAGAGATCCAAAAAACTGTGCGCCACATTCTGCACTGAGGTGATTTTCTCTGTCTGTGCCTCTTCCCAACTGAGACTGTAATTAACTTGCACTGATTGAGCCATCAAGCCCACTCGACGTGTGCTCCCGCTCATTTGAATCCCACAGACGAATCAACGTGAACTACAAGGCGTGCTGCTGTTTTGCTTGATTATAGTTGTGTGGTTTCCTTCTTCCCACTCTTTCAAGTTATATTGTCTTTCTATTTCAGACGTTTGTGCCTCTGACTTGACAATTGTAAATATCCACCAATGCAAAAGAATAAAGCAAGGAAAAGATCAGAGCTCAGTCTCTTTCTTTCACACGCACACGCACACACACACACACACACACACACACACACACACACACACACACACACACACTAAGATGGTTTGATCCAGAGAGCTTTATTAGCAACAATTCTGCGTTATCAGTCTCATGGCTCAGTCTGAGGCATACTACTCAATCCACACGGACGCTTTCTCTATCGGGTCAGATTATTAGATCTAAAAAAAAAGACTCTTCAAAGGCCTTGTGACTTACACTTACAAACCAAATTAGAGCTCATTTCCAACCAATTGGTTTGTCGGGGGTCGGACGAGGTTCGTCAGAGTTGTTTCTGGGCCAACTAAGCAGAGCAAAGAAGTTGTGTTTATTACCCTAGAGAGATTAAACTACAGCACACTGATCTTATCATCAATTTGATTTGTTTGTATGCACTTGATGGGGTTTCTCAGAGGTTTCAGATCTTAAAAGTTTATTTTTAAATTATTATTAAAGCAGTCACACTGGCTTTCAAAAAGGCATGTCTTTGGAACGGGATATTACTGTCTGAGATGTCAACTTTATGCTATTTATATATTAGAAATGACATTAAATATGACTAGCCACCATCACTGGACTTTAGTAGCAGACTGTTGTTGCTGTTAAATTAAACTTACTTCAACTGATTCTTATTGCTTTGACAATATAAACAATATGTCAACTGATTGTAATTGAAAATTTCTTCAATAATCAAATCACTTCACAGATACAAAGCTATTTATACACAAACATATGGCAGTCTTTTAGGAACAGACATCCTACGTCGTAAAATAGGAAAACTTTACGCGTAAGCACAAAAAGGATACGTAAAAGTGACAAAATCCTCAAGCACATAGAGCAGGTTGGTACTTTGGCCGCTTGAAGCCTTATTTGGCCGCAAAGTGGATGATTCAGTCCCAAAGGGGACCAGACTACATCAAATAAAAAACTAAGTACATGTTGACAGTGTCAACTCTGCCAACACCTGTGCCAAAAAAGATTGGAAACACCACCATGAACAAAATAATAATTATACTACATAAAGCATCACCACCCAGTTTAAGCATCCAACACTTATAGCGTACACACAACACAAAAAGCCCTGCAAAATGTTTTCAATAGCAAAATACAATGTGACTATATGCATATAAAATAGGGATTCAAATTGATAAATATAATTAAATTAAATTTTATTTGCATTGCCAAACATATCACAGATCACAATTTTGCCTGAGAAGCCTTTACATTCACAGCAAACGACATCCTCTGACCTTGACGCTTCACAATAGGAAAAGGAAGAACTCCCAGGCCTTGACGGCCCACCACTGATGCCAACAGTGAATGTCACATTGACACATTAATTAATAACAATATGTATTTCTCCCTTTATGTCAATGATGGTATCATTAAGTTAAATTAAGTCTGTTGTAGCTGAGTGTTGCACAGACACGTTGGAGTTGCAGATTCGGCATCCCATGCTTCTGTGTTGTTACCAGAAGACATGTGAGGAGAATTTAAGATTCTAGTCATTGTTTGGGAAACAGCCTGGAATGAAATTAGGAGAGACAGCGGTGAAATGAATCCTGGTTGGTCTCTCGCTCCAGCTAATCAGATAACAACAAAAGGCAGCGGAGCATGGGGTTTCTGTCAGTGGGAAGTTTGGGTCTTGAACCTGCGGGAGAGGAGAAAATGTATTTGATTGGGGATGAAAGAGTGCCAGAGGTTCCTTGGAGGACCGTGCATCTAATTGCTTTTGTAACGAATGCACCAGCAGGTGTCAGCAAAGCAAATGCTAACTAGGACACCAACCAATCCGCCCCTTTCATGAATTATTCACCCCGAGTCTGATGATCTGTTGGGCCGAACTGGAGTATGAGAAAGAAAAAGTTAGTACCGCCTACTGAGGATGAGTCAGCAGCAGCTTGAGCTCTGTCATCTCTCTGCCGGCTCATTCATATGCAGTCTGCCACAAAAAAAAACACTCACGTTGACATGCTTTGTACGTCACAATTGGGGACAATAACATCTTTCGCAGTTTCCTCAAGTTAAATGATTGAAGGATTCGGTGTCTTATCTTCCCGTAAAAAATACAAGAAATGACACATTTGACCGTGTCGGAATTAGTCACTGCCTTTCAGATATGTAGCAGTAGGGGGTCCCGGCTCCAACACACTGATATCTCTGTCTTCCAGAGGGAGAAGCACCAAGAGGCTCAGACTGCAGTTTGAACATAACACCAACACAGCGTTAAGCACGTCAATCAAATAATGAGATATCAACTGTGGAATGTTGTGTAGTTGATGAGGTTTATTAACTTCACTCAAATAGGGGTTCAGCATATGTTTGATTAATGTTGATCAATTTAGGAAATAATCAACTGTAAATAACTGGACAACTATTGAGTTGTGGTATAATTAATACATTTCTTTTTAGATTATCTCACTGAATAGCTTTGGATTTCATATTCTTGGTCGGACAAACCAAACAAGATGTCGCTATCTTTCACTGTTTTCTGACTTTTTATAGATTGAACATTGACCAATTAATTGACAATATAATCAAAAAAAATCAATGCTTCAATGAATAAATGTTGACTAAAGCTCAAATGTTTGGAGGAGTTAAAAGCGTCTGAAAAAATTAGTTTATCCAGTTGACATGAAATTGCAGATTTTCTCCGTTTCCAAGGTCAAGAGTTAACTGTGGACCGCAGTGTTTAAGCTACCATGGACAAGAAGTGATGGTAACAGATTTATGTAAAGTTTGAACCATTACGGCAAATTAAAACATTATCAAGGCGGTTTGGTGAATGTGTGCAGCAGCAGGATGCAGTTATGTATATCAACAGCAGTGTGTGAAATGAACATTTCCAAAGTTTTGATTAAAAATATGTATAAATGTACAGTGCAGCAGCCTGTTGGCTGGAAAAGCTGCTATGACGGATGCAGAAACTGACTTCTAAAATGTATTAAGTAAATCAAAAGTTGGCATTGTTGAGGATAAGCCAAAACTTTCAAACTATCCAGTTTATTGGATAGCACATTGATACATATGTATTTCTCTGTGTAACAGTTATTTCACTCAGCTACATACTGGAGGAGGTATTTTGATGGCTCTGGAATACCACCAGACAAAAGTGTCATTTGACAAGTTAAGACCTGAGGGTAGCAACATGCACTCTGTAAAGCATTCTGGACTAATTCATGTTAACTCCTGTGGATGCAGAAAATGTTAATTATGATAGTCTGTCATGAAGACGGAGACTGGAGGACGTTTCGGGTGGATTGACAGCCGTCTTCCGTGTACTGTCAAGTCTATTTGCATCTCCATATGGCCTCAGCGCTGCTTTTAGCCAACAGCTGTCTGTCTCATGTCAGCTCGACGAAGCACTCTCTATTTCACTGCTGATTTACAGTCTCACTCCCAGAGATGAGATTCATGCCTGAAAAAAATGACTGACACAAGTCACTAACCATAAATACACAGAAAAGTAATAAAATATTGAGGGAGAACAGACTTTGGTCCTCTGCTCATTCATTTATGCCCAAAGCTGTGGCATAATTCTCTCCGCTATCTTCCCAACTTCCTTTTTGCCTTCATCCATTGGTAATGCTGTGTATTTTTCATGGCCGGCAGATCGCGAAAGGGTTTCAAATCATTGTCAGCTCCGACCTTTCCTTTGAAAATTGGTCCACATGCACGACATTTATTGTTAGAGTTTGTGGGCGAGCATGTGTTCCCATGAGTATTTATGTGCATGCATATGAGCGAGATCCATCACCGCGAATAATAATAAAAAACACTGTAATCAGAATGCCACGGTCATTACCCTTCATTTCTCCAGAAAAAAAGAAAAGAAATGAGCAAGTTTACAAAAAATCTATTGGCAAAAGGTCACACTAGAGCAGCCAGCGCTTTGCTGTTTCATTTTCATTTGCACCGCCCTCCTTCTCTCCCGCCTTCACTGCCTCCCAGCCCCGCCTGTCTTCCTCCAGAGCATTTCTCATCAGACAAACAGAGCCTGTCTTGCTTTCCAAAGCAGCCTCAGCGAGCAGCTATCAGCCTGTCACATCTTATCTGAGTTTTCGGCTTCTTTCTAGGGAAACGAGACGGAGGAATCACGGCCCTGTGGATTCTCAACCATTAAATAATAATAATAAAAACAAGTCTGGCAAGTTCTCTTGCCGACCTGTGTACACCATTTCCAAAAATTTTGGGAGTATCTCAGTCCCAGTTGGAGCCACAAATTTGTCAGAGGGCCGTTCTGGGTCACAAACGGAGAGACAGTTGAATCTGGCTGGGTTTGTAGACAGAAAACATGCATTTCTTCAGATGGCAGCACTGATTCCGTCATCTCTTATTGAACTGCCAGTTGTAATTGTTTATTTTACAAAACTGCATCGGAAAACACTGACAGTGATCACAAAATCCCCTTGGATTTATTTTTCCATGTTGCATTATTTTGCTGGAGACTGTATTTTGTCAGACATTGCATCTCAATTAGCACATTTAACATAAAATGTATATTTTTAACTGGTATGCTGAGCAAACAAAATATAAATGTAGAAGCAACATCTGATTCTCTCTTTTTTTTAATGATTATCTTGATTATCGTGTTGCAGCATTTGGTATTGCCTTTTAATATATTGAGGATAGGGTCATATATTTTTGTAAAACAACTAGAATCTGTTTGTTCAACAATTTGCTGAATCATGTGCCGATAATGACAGCACATTTTCTATTCATTGATGCACTTGATGTTTTGCTTGTGAGACAAGTTTTATAAAACCTGTATCTTAAGTATTTGAGAATTCACTGACAGTCAATTCCCAATGTGTTATCTTGTTAACCCTCAACATGTGAAGTGATTGCTTTGCACAAGGTATGATTATTGAGCACATCCTCCTTTTAAAAAGGAGAAAGGGACATGACAAAGATTACAGTGATGCTTCTTTGACATTCAGAAATAGGAACAGACATCCTTGCCAAATTCTGCGACAAGATGGATATTTAAGAGCAGAGAATGGGAGGGAATGGCTCTTTGAAGAGTGGCAGATAACCTTGAGCAAGTCATTTCATATTTGTATGGCTTTGAGCTCTTGTGGAGGATGAAGTCCCAATTTGCATTGAATTTTTCAGCATTTAGCTGACACACCTGCAGTACTCTTGGTGACTTATTGTGCGTTCAACAACAGAAAAAAGCATTTTCAAAACCCATTTGTGCCAAGGTCACCCAGGAAAAGGAATAAATCAATATTCACGTACTATTCCTAAAATGTTTATGTAATGAATTAAATTATCTAAAACCTTGGCGTTAAAAAGAGGACAAAAAAGAAATTCAAGAGACAGCTTGAAAAATTCTGCCCTTTGCTCTCCGCAGATGGTTAATGGAATAGTGTCTTCATTTTAAGTCTTCCCATCAGAACTAAGAAGTTGGGGGACTGGCAACAGATATTGTAAATCTTTTATATCTGAGTGCTCATCTGACATGTTAGGACGGTCTTCTGCATAATCACTGGGCTGACCTGTTTTTTAATTTACGAAAACACAGTCGACTCAAATCATCACAATTAAGAACTATTTTTTGTTAAGAATAAGAATAATCTTTGCTATCTCACACCATCAAATGGAGAGCGCAAGAGACTGATTGAATGTGTACAACCATCCTGCATTCATGCCTTCCTGTGAAAAGAGTGTGATTATCCAGATTAATTAACGGAAGGGAATTAAAAAGTGTAGCACTCGATGGAGCATTTACCTGCAGATTACAGCTTTCAGTTTTTTGTTGCTAGAGAATGTTCTCTGACATTTCTTGATTTATTTCTGAGCAGGTTTTTACTAATTATCCTCTGGTGAGGGAGCACTTTTTAATCTACGGTATCAAAAGGAACACTAACGTTTAAATATACTTATTTTTTCCAAGCTGTCTAAATGTGTTGGTTATTAACACTCATTACAAAGGGTAAACAACAAAGACAATGGGTCCAGGGGAGTGATACATGATACTTTGTTTTTTTAATCTATTAGTCATTTTGTACTTTTTTTCATTTTTTCTCTTCGTAAGTGCTAAATTAACTTAATAGCCTCTTCTTTAGCGGCCCAAGCTCCCAGTATGGGGTTTGGTCTAATTGTGCACAACATATTTAAGTAACTTACATCCAAAGCCATGTTAACCTCCTATGGAGCTTTATTGGGGATGGTTTTGAAACATATTTCTCCTAAGATTGCTTGATGAGACACATAAAAATGAAACCCAAAAGAAACCCCTTTACAGATTTGTTCTACTGCATATCATGGCTGGAGGTCATGGATATGTGTTTTTTCTTTTCTTCAAAGTGAACTCCTGGTGACTCCTTTTGCTAATGTGGGCTTGGAGTCTCTCTTCTCACACATGAATTAATCAAATCTTCAGAGGGGCAACATGGATTATTTGGTTGAAAGGAGGAGGGGAAGCAAAGAGCCAATGGTGCCTAAAGTGGAAAACTGATGTGTGTCTATATGTGTGGGTGATAGAGAAAGATGAAAGATGACAAAGAAAGACAGCTGAAAGAAAAAATGTAATAAACCAATACCACAAGTCTGAAAGAAACAAAGGTAAAATATTGATTAAAATGAAAACACAGTGGTATACAACATCTATATCTTCTGATAAACCAACGGCTATAATATCATTTAATAATCAATTCACAGCTTTCCAATTAGATTTCTAGCCTATTTGACTATTCTGGGAAGTCTTACTCTGCACTACCAATAACACGAAGATAATATTTAATTTATTGATCTGTAGTAAAAATTGGGAAAGCTAGTATAAGCCATTTGATTAAAGTGCATAATTAAAAAAAAAAAAAACAGATTATAGGCAGGTCAAAGATTATGTTTACATATTTAATGAAAATGTCTGATACTGAGTGATGTAATTTCAAAATGAGACATTTCAACATTGTATAAATTATTAACACATTTTTCACAGAAAGATTGCTATAGTGACCTTTCCAGGAGGCAGGTACTCTGTAATGAGATGCAGCTGCTCTGAGAAACATTTTAGAGACACTATGAAGATATTTTATTGTTAAGGTATGCAATAATAATGAAAGGATTAAGCACACACTAAACATACATGTTTAGCAACAAAGAATCCAACGTTTTCCACTTCATTTCTGTAAAGCCCACCTGAACCACGACATGACCAAGACCAGAGACTGCGGCTCAGTGGTAGAGCGGCTCGTGCCCAAGGACACATCGACACTGAGTAGCTCCCGTAAGTTGTGCGGTAGCAAGGTGAGTGTTTTATGTGTGGGTCAATCACACGTAGTTTTAAAGCCCTTTGAATGGTCTGAATACTAAAAAAGTGCAACACAAGTACAAGTGTACAGAGAACCAAACCAGACGGTGACATACCAACGATTAAATGTGGAGCTGCAGTTGTGAGTTGGAACAATCTTGAAATAAATTCCTTAGTCTTCATTGTCTGCGACCGGGACAGCACCAAGTGAAAATGTGTTTGTTTTCCCGATACGACTCCAAGACCTTTAGAAAGTGGTCTCGAGGCAAAGACCGATCTCGACACAACACTGCTCTGCGCTGCACAGAAGATTTATTGTTCCCGCATGTTGTAAACGGTTTTCAAAGACTTTGCTTAACAGAAGCTGACTCGATATTTTTGCGCTTTAGTATTTAAAGTCCATTGTCAACCGAATGCTGCATTTTATCATACAACACATTTATCATGCAGACAATAACAGCAGGGCCAGGAACATATTATACAACGATACAGACTTTGACATTTCATGTGTATTTATGGTTCAGTCAGTGTATTCCCATATGAGGAGTTCTCAAAAGAATAACAATATTACTCTGGTGGTGAAGTAATGACTTAAAAACATAATGTAAATGACTAATGAGTAGTTTATTTCCACTTTGTTGTGACTTTTTACACAATTACATAATAATAAATGCCATATTCCTCACAGCTGTATGCTGTCACTCAACTCACCGTGCTGCTTCAAGTGTATGTTTTTTGCTCCACGTTGGTTTCCCGGCTCTGGTTACAATGTCAACCTGTTGAGGTTGATTTCCTGCCTTTCGACAAAGATTTTACAATTTTGACTCGAATAAACAGAATAGAAAAGAAACTGAACAGAATATCTTAATATCTTCATCTCTTCACCTCCCTGTGACGTCCAATAAAAGACTAAATTAAAAGATGCATTTGTTTTTGTTTATCCCTATAATAATGCTAAGTTTTGTACCCGTGGTGCGATTTACTAAACATATTAGAGATTACATCTTGCGTTGATGTTTGTATATTTAAATTATACAGTTCCTCTGCATTTCTCTTCATTCCATCTTGCTGCCTTTCTGTCTCTCATCGCAGTCTCTCTTTCTTAATCCCAGTTTAGATGTGTGGCCAATGTCGCTAGTTCAAAAAAAGAATACTTTCATTTAACCATCTTCTCTCAATGGCAAGTCAGAACCTTTTGTTCTATTATGTATCTTTCGTTTAATTTCATTTCAAAGTTGACTGATTTTGAAGGGTGGTGTTATGTGCTTTGGCTTAACGTTTGCCATGCTGTCAGAATGAGTAAGCAGCTTTCTAAATGTGAGAGGAACCCATGGGAGTATGGCCACACACAAAATGTCACTACCATGCAGAATAATCCTGGTGCTGAACGGCTTAGTGAGTGTAGTTTAATTGAGGATAGGATGCTCTGAGAACAAGGACATGGGAGCTCTCTTTGAAAACAACAAAAAGTTGAAATGAGGACTCACAGGGCCGGTGTTGAGTGGAGGAAACAAACCACAGCCTGCCAGGTCTGCGTCAACGATGTGAAAACCTGCTAGAAATTGAGTAGACTCATACAAACTACCCACAATCATAAAGCTGACGTTGTGGAAAAAAAGCTCTGCGTAGCACAACTCAAGCAGTGTTGTACAATATGTTTTGGTCACAGTGGTAAAGCTAGCTGGAAGAAGGAAAATGACAAAAGGAGAAGCTGTAACAGTCAAATAATTTTGTTCTAGTAACTTTGCATTGTATTAACCAGATGGTAAAGACCGTACATGCATCACATGCGGCTGTAACATGGACGGATGCAGACAGACCAACATTAAGTTCATATTCTCGGCCTGTCATTGAGGCTTTTATTCATACTGATTTGCAGTGAGTAAGCAAGCTCAATGCTGTGAGCACAGATAAAGTTTGCATGGTTTTCTGCCTCTGAGAAATGGTCCACATTGGATTGTCACGGTGGTAAACTAAGCTTTCAGCTCGGGGTGGGAATCTTGTTGCGATTTGTTTCGAATTTCATTCAAAATGTATTCTTTATTCAGTAAATAGAAAAGGGAGGCTTCAGTTCAGTCTATTACGCTCATGCACCGTGAGCCAGAACATTATCTGCTTTTAATTCATCGAATTTTAACTGGCAGCTACGACGCTAACGGATCTTGATGAAGGTCAATGTTACAAACAGAAAGAGAAAAGTGTGTGGTTATGCAGTATTTTATATATTAAAAAAAAAAAAATTAAGTGAATCGCATTGATCTTCACTTTGAATTATGAAATAAAAGTGGGACATACAACACATAATGGCTGAAGGTCATAAAAAGTTAAAAGTAGGGGAGGAGAGCTGCTGTTACTAACGTCATGTCCCACACGAGCACGGCTGCATGTCTGCAGGTCTTTTGATAGGAACAGGCAGTAGAAAACGTTATTTTCTTCTTGTTTGGTAACGTTCTTGCTGGAGTTTGGTCCTCCACCTCTCTGATGTCAGGCTTTGGGTGATCAATGCAACCTGGTTTCACTCCCAACTATCAATACTAATGCCGACAATTGGTCAGTGCCCCTAAGCATCTGATACCGACGCACATCACTTTCAACTAACTAACACCCATTTAGGTTTTTAAAAACCAATGCCCCTTGGGGGGGAAATTGAGCAATTATTATATAAAACTGTAAATCATAGCTTGTTTTATACTAAAAAAAAGCCCCAAACTGCTGTGTTTGGGTATATTAAACACCATAAGCAATAAACAACTGAAATATATGGTTTGGCACATGAGAAAATTCAAATGTCACAGATGTGCTCAAATGTGCATAAATGCAAATTTGGGAGACCTCACCAGAATTTTCTCTGTACTAAACCCTCTCTAACTTTGTTCTGTTTAACTTTATCAAAGTCAACCTTTGCAGAGTGAATGTTCCCTTATTGTGCTATGATTTGGGTTAAATTAGACCTTACAGCTGCATCATTCCAAATAAATAATTATCCTGGAAGTGCTTTTATTCTAGGCGGACCTGAAAATCTTTTTATTTTTGCAGTGTGTCATCTTTATTCACTCTTAACCAGTAACATATGTACTGATATGTACACATCTGATATGTGTAGCCTTTTATTATAACGCCAAACATTATTGAAATAGTCCCAGTGGTTGCAGAGATACACCCTTTTTAGTTTGGGTATGCAATTTTTAAGCAGAAGCCTAAAAATAGCTTGATTGGTTTTCAAAGTGAGGGTCAAAGCAAATGATTGGGTATAAAGAGCATGATGGTCCATGCAGGCGGAACGGAGAGGAGGTGTACCGGTAAAACAAACCCAGGACTTTATCTCCAAAACTGATAATGGCAGGGTACCTAGAGAGTCATAGTTTGAAGCTTAGGGCCACTGACCAAGCGTTGGTATTTGACAAGTTGAGAGTGAGAACGTGTTCAACAAAGTATACACTATAAGTCAATTAATACGAATATATTCACTTCCCCAGCAGTGTTTGATCAGAACAATTCAGATTTGAAGACATGTTCTTCAGTGCGTTATATTATTTAAGTGTTTTGAGAAATAACCAGATAAACTTATATAACAAAAGACAAAGTTGACCATGTGAATCCCAAGTCCTCTCTGAAGAGGCATTAATAAGGAAAAATGGAATTGTGACATGGAGGACACAAAATGCCCTTTGGAGGTCACATTTATGCCCCTGTTATAATTCAATTCCCAAGGTGAAGCACAAATCAGTAAAATATTACACAGGCCACGGGCTAGAGGCTGGTTTGTGCCTCACGATTGTCACGTTTTGATTTGTGAATCCGTAGAAAAGCCCAGAGGGGACTTGTATTCATTTACGCATTATTCTGTTGTGATGTATTTTGTCTTTTATCCACGCATGAAATGTCCAATATGCCTGCTTCCCTGGGAAGAATGATGGATCGTTGTTGCCAGCCCAGGATGACGCATGGGGCCTGTGGTAAACGCTGTCACCAGCCTGTATCGTCCCGAGCTCTCCAAGGTGGCTGCTGCAGATCCACATCACTCACTAAGTGTTGAGTTAAAAATGACAAGACTGACATTAAAACTCTCACAGCTAAGTTCACTGGATATCAGCTGTCTGTACTAATATTTTCCTTGATTTCCTTGAGGCCTTAATACATTAAAGTTGGCTATAACATGCACTCATAGATTCATATTTATATTCAGCTTAGCCAGAGAAATGTGGTTTCATTACAGGTGGCGAGATAGTATTAACAAGCAACATTAAAAAAGTTTTGCTGGCATCTATTGAGCCGGTAGTATCATTTTAATAAAGTTTCACCAGCATCTTCTTAATACATTGTTGCATTACCCTTTGACCAGTAATTTTAATGAATAATTTCATCTGTGGGGCCATGTAAAATGTTTTTTTATTCATTTATTTAAATATAGTTTCAGACTAAGACATATTGTCATGGAGACAGCTACTCTGTCCTCTCCTGCTCCAGAAATACAAACCCCTCAAGATGTTTCAGACCTGCTATTCCTCACCTGTCCACCGGTCGTCATTACCGAGTTGTTTTTCTGCTAGTCACCGGGTCGCGGTCACGTGCAAAAACCGTTGTGCCACAACCTTTATTGTGTCTGTATTTATGACAATGTAATTGCTTTTTAGATGCCTTAGCACTCTAAAATGACCTGATTTGAGATCTGTGATACAGAGCTACACAGGTCTCATTCTTCATATTTGTTGGAAGTTGAATTGTTCAAAAAGAAATTCAAGAAAGGACTTCAGATCGTTTTAGCACTGATGCAATAATGCTATCCTGCAATTGAATGGACAGGATGCACTGTGCCAAACAAATAAATATTCACCGCGCTTAACGTGTTTGTTGCGTTAAAACCTGGAATTAATGTGAATTTGATGTAAATTGGTTAAATGTAAAGTTAGATCATGTGACAAATGAAACAATTAAAAGGTACAAACAAACTAAAATGTGGGATATGGATATGTATTCACCCCCTTTGTTAAGAAGCCCCTAAATAAGATTGGGTGCGACCAATTACCCTCCAAAGTCATAGTTTAATAAAGTCCACCTGTGTGCAGTTTCACATGATGCTTCACATGATGTGCATTAAATCCACCATAACGAAATGGAAAGAATGAGTATGGCTCCAAACAAACCTGCAAAAGAGAGGACCGATACTCAGACAGCAGGCAAAGAGGTCATTAATCAGAGAGGCAACAAAGAGACCAAAGACAACCCTGAAGGAGCTGAAAGCTCCACAGCAGAAATTGGGGTATCTGTCTGTCAGACCACTTTAAGATGTGCACCTCAAGGATGGGCATCCAGCTCCTTCAGGGTTATCTCCAGTTTCTTAGCTGCTTCTCTAATGGATGTCCACGAGTATTGGTCCTGGCAGGTTCGTTATGGTGCCATATTCTTTCCATTTGGTAAAAATGGATTTAATGGTGATCTTTTAGATCATGTGACAAATCATAAGACACTTAAGATTGCACACAGGTATTCTACCTATTATGAGACTGTTTAAGTTTTTTAAAGGTTCCACAAAGGAACAAAGGAGATACATATATGCATGCACGCACCATTTTTTTTATTAGTTTTTTTTTTTT
This sequence comes from Clinocottus analis, assembly GCF_023055335.1. Classification (NCBI taxonomy): domain Eukaryota; kingdom Metazoa; phylum Chordata; class Actinopteri; order Perciformes; family Cottidae; genus Clinocottus; species Clinocottus analis. The sequence goes on along the minus strand of NW_027176251.1, from coordinate 10,099,102 downwards.
TCACTTGACCAATTTTTGTAATTTTAATTCCAGGTTGCAATGCAACAAAATAGGAGAAAGGAGGGTTGAATAGAACATTTTGCAAGCCTCTGTTTCAGTTGGTCCTCTATGCCCACTTCCTTTGTTTTACACACTCTGTACTGCTGATAGTCTCACCACTGGGCTCCTCCACTTTCTGTGAGCTACTGTCATCATCGTGCGAATGTTTCAACACATATTTAGTCACTTTGGCAAGCCAAGCACAACCAGTCACGGTCCTGTCAAGGTATTGTTTACTTTTGGTTGCAGCATGCTCTAGTGACAGGGACTTGTCAATGCTCTGACCTCATTGCTCCCTCTGGGAGACCAGTTTTACCACATTTTGCAAGAGTGAAACACATGTTTTATTTTTTTTTTTGCCTCCTAACAAGTAAAGTGTTAACAGGTTGAGTGGTCTCCATCCTGTGTGCTTTGAGATCGCAGGTTAAACTTGAGGTCTCCAGAGGATAAAATACCCTTTGAAGAATGTACATTTTTGAAAAGTTCCTCCAACCCTTTTTATTTCAGGCCTTTTAGAAAGGGCACAAGCTACAATGCTTGGTAACTAATGCTTTAGTTGTGTATTGACATAATGTGGCTCAGCTTCCATCAGCAGGGACATAAAACTGATACAACTGGTAACCAGAGGTGTGTTTAATGTTTGTTATGCTTTTAATACTTCGTATTGCAGAGCCAGTGTTGGACTATCTGATCTTTGCCATTTTAGATGTGTAGATTTAAGGCATTAAGGAACAATTCATATGAAAAACTCAGGTATACATCAACAGTCCAGTGTTGGAGTCACGGCCTTTACATTTCATCGATGCATTCCCTCCTCATCCGAATATTAATGTTTCAATTTCTCCCTTTTGACTCGCTGCCCTCACAAACACCTCCACCCCCTGATAAAACTATAATGATCTTGCATTAATGGATGGGTTTGGATAATGCCATGGCATGAGGCCAGGCATGCGCGACACAAATCACATTACTGATCAGATCGAGGGTTTAAGCCTCGAGACACATTGCCGACAAGTTTAACGTAGAAAATAAAATCCATCCTCATTAATTTATGGAAAGGGCACAACTCACAACACCATTATGTTACCATTAGTGAGCGTGTCGTTCAGGAGAATCAATCTATTTTGTGCTATACTTGTTCAGAACTTTCACATTCTTGCCTCATTACAACGCCACCTCCTCCTCTCTCTGCTGTGGTTAATCAACATGTTTGGATTCTATGTGATATGTCTCCAATGAGCCATAAATACTCAAGGTGCTTTTGTGTATTTAAATGGACATTAATGCAGACGCAATGACAATGCAATCTCATCTGATTTTGTTTAAGGATAAGCTGGCTGTGCAGTCTCTGATGTGCTTTTAATGGGAGCATATCAATATGTTGTCAATGATTATCCCTTGATTTAAATGCACTGGCTTGTCTTTGAGGAGTGTGATCTGTTTACCTTCCTGCGTAGGGCAGCTTGCGTGTTTTCAGCCTATCTTTAGAAGTGTATTTTTATCTTGTTCTCATTCTGCCTGTCTGTAAACTTGGCAGCTCGTCTGTTGGCCCGTCTCTCTGTTTGCCTTCTTGTCTGTTTGTGACCTGTCAGCCGCTCAGTGATAACCTGCCCTAAACGCTGCATGGAACAGAACATTTCTTTGTTGCTGTCTCTTTTTGACCCGTTTGTGTCCTCAATGCATCCGGTAAATGTGTTACTGGGTTTGTCACAAAAGACACAACTGATACAAAAAGACGTTACCTATCATTTGAATCTTGTTCTCTTTCACAATTGTTTAAATAGTTTTTCTTTGGCTGTTATCGAGGCGATAACGTCGGGAAGAAATCTATTCCAAACTGCTCCAAAATCTAATGTCAATTGTAAAAATGGGACTGATGGATTCTTCAAAATTGTTTTGCTGAAAAGAAACCTGGTCTCTCCTTAACTGATCTCGACCAAGCCAGAATCTGCCCAGTGCAACCTGTGTTCATTGAACAAGATCAAAGGTGTCGCTCAGTCTTTGTGACTTAAAGAGGCCGATGAGGTGAGAGACGCAAAATACATTTGATTTGCTGTGACAGTGCAAAGGATGATTCATTCATGATGTCCTTGAAGTGCATGAGCCCATAGAAGTGCATCACATCTCTCCAGTTTGTGTCCAGCAACATCAAAGTCTTTCTTTCGCTCACGAATGCCACCACTGGAAATTAATTTGACGACAAGGGGAAAACTGCACACGGCTCTCTCGCAATAAAATTCACTGAAGCGTGGACTGAAAACAAGGTGCCATACCGGAGATGGTGTCAAACGGTGCGGCAAAAGAGAGATTTAATTGAATGTTGTGTTTTGTTCGTAGCCAAAGTTAACTCATAAGGTTTTCATGAGCTGCTTCCTTAACGACTGATATAGCCTTCAAACAGAGTCATGATTATAGTGGTAATGAGTCAGAAAAGTCTGAAAAACCCAAACCATTCCCTATCTTTCAAAATACAATAACAGACACTCTCACAGTGTCCATTTCGGTTTGTAAAAAGCCAACTGAAGATCACATACTCAACTCCTCACGTCTAAAACAGGTCAGTGGGTTTCATCTAAAGTCAACATGATCTGTAAGGTTTACAAATGAGGCAGGGCCTTTATTATTTAGCAGCCAGGTGGCATATTGGGATGACAGCGGCTACAGGAGAGTAGTCAAACAACAGCCTAATTAAAATCAACCATCGGAGCAAATCACTGCCAGGATGTTGTTGCCTACAATAAGGTGTCACTGACTATAACCAACTGAGAACAGCTGATGATAAGACAGATGGTGTACACAGAGAGCAGTACATGCAATATTTGAAAAAGACTTGAAATCAATACGGGTTTAAGCGAGATTAGTGAAGTAGATCGTCTCTGCTTTGGTGCAACAAATCAATCTGTGTTTTACATGTCATTCTTCAAATGCAATTTGAGTGTAGCCATGCCATGATGTGACACATTTAACAAGAACTTCCACCTTTTAAAGTCTGTTTGAGATTAGAGTGATGGCTTCTTTTGTGTTTTTAATAGTTTGACTTTAACTATATTTCCAAAATCTCGCTGTAGAGGAAGAATTAAGGCCCCACTGTTCATCAACACTGGAAAAACAGCATCCTAATTATGACCATAGCTAAAATCATGTGTCGAGCACAAGGACAAAAACAGAATTGCAAAGTAACTGTTGTGTCACTTTCAAGGGCTCAATATCATCTCACTAAGTTACTAAGCTAAATTAAATGGAGAAACTGTTTTGTGAATACATTCACTATTTCCTTTACAGGCCTGTTTATACGTGAATGCAGGTATTGGGATCTGCATAAAATTAGACAGATATAGGTCATTGACAAAGAAAAGAACATTGAGGGCTCGATCTTTCAATCCGCTGATACAGTATGTCAATAAGAGGAAATAGGGAAGGAAAAACCAAAGTCACCATCACTTCTCCAAGTCTGATATTACAAATGGGCAGATGCAACCCGACCCTAAAAAAGGCATGCGTATGTTCTGATGAGGTCTCATGACTTCAAAGCTCCCGTGTTCTGGATAGAAACACTTAATTTAGTTGTAGGGATTTAGATTTAACAGGTGAGCTGGTAGGTGTCTAATCCAAGAATGTCACTCTCCTACCTCGCCAGGAGCTGCACACAGTAGGGGTGAAGTTGCAAGAATGCTGTAATGCTTTTTTTTAAAAATATAACATCATTTACTTGACATCTTCATGACGTAACACTTACATTTCTGTCACCATTTCTGCTTAATGTGTGAGTGTCTGGGTGTCCACACACCAAATAGAATTTAAAGTCACAGGTTCAAGCCGTAAAGTCACTATCTAAACTGAGTATCTGTTCACACAATACATTTTTGTGCGAGGTGTTGACACCCTGCACAGGTATACTCAATTGCACTGCTAATAGCTGCATTCCATTCACAGGAGGCGTTCTGGTGACACAGCTCTAAGTGTATGCTCACCTATTCAGAAAATTAAATGAAACAGTCCTCCATTGACAGTGTATTTTCGGATAGGCCAAGTCAAAATGTCTGACATGTGAATCATCAATGAGGCATTCTTCAGAGGCTCAACGCTGAAGCTTGCTGTCAGGGATGAACCTATCTCTTGCTGATAGGATGAACCTATCTCTTTGTTTCAGACATATTGGAAGTCCCTGTCCTCCTCAGACCGTGGTGAAGAAATGTTCCACCTGAACAAACAAACCATACTGCACTGTCTTCTACTATTTCCTGTCATTTTTTAATGTCATTCACTGAGCTGAGTTTTGTCAATAGAACAATGCTCGTTTATTGTTTTTACATACAGCAAGTTGTCTATATTTGTTATTTTCCTGATTCTAAATGGATAGCATGCATTGTTTTAATCTAATATTCATAACTGATATGTATTGTTTTTTATTTCAAAATGTTGGTACAGTATATTAGCCAGTCACAACTATCAGCCAGCATGACACTTCATTTTATGATTCTTAATAATTATGATAAGACAAAAAAGAAAATCAACATTGTTCTTAAGCAACGGATACACACAAGTGGCACCCATCAGAGAGGCCTTTGATTGTGTTTACCAATTATAGTGTACGAACTCATATTTAGTGGGTTTACATCAAGGCAAAGCAAAGGCACCTCTCCCAGGGCATTCCTCGTCACTACTTAATACTATAATTACTGCAACACAGGAACATACATTGCATGCCTTTTTATACATTCATTTATTCGGCTATTAATTCATAATATTGTATCATAATATTGTCTATGAGCCAACATCAGATTATAAGTACACAATGGCCTTAAAACAACACACCTTAATAATCACCATGGGTATGTTTGTGAATCCAACCTGACACTCTACACTAAAATGAGAGCAATGATCTTTGATTTCTATGTAAATAACCAAACGGGGTCTGCAAACTTTCATATTGAATAACTTTCCAAATAATAACTTTCCAGTGCCCAGATTACGCTCCGCCACTCCAAGAGGTTTCTGATTAACCGAACGGCAAATTCCAACAACGCTCCGGATTTCCCAACGGTGCCAGAGTGCGCGCTGGGGCTCGGAGAGATAAATCAGTAACGTGTGTTCATGAACATGTTCTTTCACTTTCAGTCTTTTACAGTTTAAATATTTTTCCCATACGCCATAAACCAACCAGAAATAACCTGAAAAATGAGCTGAGAGAGAGAGAGAGAGAGAGAGAGAGAGAGAGAGAGAGAGAGAGAGAGAGAGAGAGAGAGAGAGAGAGAGAGAGAGAGAGAGAGGGTAGAGAAGGAAGAGAAGGGAGGAAAAAGGAAGTAAGGAGAGTCTAGAGACATAAGGCAAGTGGGCGGAACATACAGTAAACTGAAAAAACAGGAACAATGTGATCACATGTGCCAAAGTACACCTGCACACCTGAGTAAAGCCACTCCTTTCCCAGGACGCATTAGAGATGGTTGAGAAGTGGAAGCTTTTAAAATGCATTAAAACCCAATACAGCGTTTATATTTTACAGCCCTTTTGACATCCACTCTGGTTTTGTTTTGAGTGATCTTGGATATAAGAGGGTTTTTGTTTTAATTTAGTTCAGATTTTTCTTTTTTTGTGGTGTGTATGTTGCTTTTGTTTAGAATTTACAACTTAGCGGCGGCAGCTTTGGAGTTCCAGACTTTCTTTTTCTCTTTTTGTGATCTACTTGCCTGATAAAGATGTGGTCTATGAAGGTCATCATCCTCCTCCTGTTCTGCTATGGTAAGTACAGAGTAGCTAACATGGTTTTATGTTTTGATTTACAGATGTTGGTAACAGGCATTCAAACATTTAATGGGTCATTTCCTTTGACAAAGTAGCCCCAATAGAAGAAATAAATAATAAAGCGCAGTAATGTTTTTGACAGAGATGTTTCTCTCTCATTTTAAATTAAGAAGAGTCCATGAACACAAGGAGGACTTAGGTCGTTTAAAATGATAATGACAGAAAATGCAATTATATTTTAGAGTCTAGCTGATGTAATACTGTTCATAAGAGTGTACAGCCTATAAGTATGCTAATTTTAGATGAACTACTCTGTGTGTAATTTTCAATTTTCACCTCGTCAATAACATTCAAATTGTAACATGCCCTGATTTGGAAAATCACTCGCTCTGAGTATGGCTTTGTGGTATACATAGGAATAACTCAGAGCATCATCATGTATTTAAATAAGCTATTTAAATCCTGTATGCCAGCACGAGAAGGAGGGCAATTATTTTCTTGTTTCAAAGAACCAAACACATTTTTTAGTTTCAGCTACCAGCAGAAGCAAAGTCCACTTTGTTTACTCTCCTGGTGGTCCTGGCTCCAGTGACTGTGCAGCTGTACTGTAAGACTTCACATAGCTGAGGAAGCTGCACTGCCTGAGGAAGCTGGGGCTCGAACGTTGTTTTACAGAATACACTGAGATTGAAAATGTCAGCTTCAACATACAGTAGATGAAAGCGAGATCGAACCTCTGAGTGCAAAAGTCTGTATACGGCTCTTGTTGGGGTAGATAATAGTATCCTTAATCACTTGTACATCAGCACAAAGTGTAACAACTAACACTATATTATCGATTCGGATTCATGAGTTTTACAGTCATTATGAAACTGAAACCAGGCGCATGAGAATATCGACATTAGCATTCACAGTCTTTGCTCCTGTGTCCATTTTTCCTACAGCTTGTCTTTCGACTGGCAACGAAGGAGTTTATTTTGTCTCAAGGAACTTTTTCAATGTCCTCCACTGGGACCCCCTGAAGCCGGCCTTCCCTGGGGAAAAGATCTTCTATAGCGTACAGTCCTGGAAGTAAGAGCCAAGATGACGAATGAGTGATTATAATTCCATTTCCCTCTTGCAGCTCTTGATGCCTCCATGAAGAGATCCATACGGAGAAGTGGGTCAGAGCAGGAAAAATGGGTTTACAGCGTAAACGCCCGGTTTTCTCATTGTGTCATGAGTATTTTGTAGACTGATAACAACACATTGGCTCAAACTCAAATCACATGTTGCATTTTTCACGATAGCAACATCTCAAACTGGTAAGACTTTTATTTTAGTTAAAGGGTGTCTCTTGCTTTGTTTAGATTGACTGATTGATGGATATATAGGTTGAGATTGTCTGCAGTAGGAACAATTAGATGTGGGGTTGAGAGAGACAGACAATTTCTAAAAAGGGTTTGTTCGTTTTGGTCTTTTCATGGGATTTGTTGAAAATAACAAGAATAGCCAGCAGATCCTTTGAGATCTAGGATTTGTATATTGTGGGGAGGCAAGTAGTACAGGCATATCTGGCTTTTGTTTGCAGCCTGTAATCCCTCCCTCTCTTATAGAACTGGCTAGTGGCTCGATAAATGTATTATTAAAAAACTAGCACGCTGCGATGGATTCAACTAATGTACCAACAGCTTAGACGCAACAATAAAGACGAGCTATAGGGTCCGTGCTCATAAGTATGATTAAGATGCTCACAGAGCGCGTTTTAATGGCTTCCAAGTTGAATAATGGATATTTTTTTTAATTCTTCAATTGACTCTCAACACAGTGGAAATGTCATCTGGTTCTCGTCTAATGACACCGTCTCCAAGACAAATGTCAAGTGGCACCCCTGTGCTGTTGACTTTTCTCCCATCCACCTGGAATTTTCACCTGTAAATGCTGGAGAGACTTCCAGCATCAAATTAGCTGCAGAGAAAGACTGGTTTAACTATCCTCCATAATATTGGTTCCCGGTTACAACAAAATACTGTAATTTGTTTCCCTCAAAAAGGAACTGTGTGCTCCAGTGACGAACGGTTGATTTGGCAATGGTCGGTATGATCGGTCGTGTGTTTTTTCACTGCAGCCATGAACTGCATAGAACTGCCAGAATTCCTTGTCAATATATAATAAAAAAAAGTGATACACAGTAATAATATTTATCTTTTGGAAGTCTGTGAATCATGAAAACGAGTCAATGAAAAACGGTACAAACAGTTAATTTAACTCCCCACAGCACATGTTTTTTGTTTTAGTACCAGCGAACAAACAGGGATACACTGCCATGATCCAGTGGTTCCAGTATCACAGTTTGAGCACACTGCTCTGCTCTTTTTATAGTGATTCTACTCAGGAATACCGGATAAAAAAGGAGTGTCAGAACATTACTGCTCTGTCCTGTGACCTGACTCCAGAAACCCCATCAGTTCATGACGTTTCGTACCTGGCTCGAGTGCACGGCAACAATCGCTCGTGTGGCAGCACCCGCGTGAGGTTCAGCCCAATTAAAGACAGTAAGAATCCCCACACTCATCCATGCATTTCTTTACTTCGCGCCAAACCTGATGTATTCTATTGCAACATTGATTCATTTAACTTTCTTTGCCTCCACAGCAGTTTTTAGTCCGCCCATTGTGTCTACACACTCAACAGTGTCGTCCTTGCATGTCAATGTAACCCTGCCCTTGGGACCAAAAGGAGTCTCCATTGCTGACATCATCACCAGCAGCAAACACGGGCCTTCTAAAACTGAACTGGTTTACATCTTAAATATCACCAGCCCAAAGTGGGCTGCACAAGTGAGTCACCATTTAAACAATACGATATACTAAACAAATATTCAGTCAGTCTTATAATCATGAAAGCCCTCACATCTATAATACAATGAGTTAACAAAAGACAGTTCATATTTTCAAATTGCTGTCGACTGTGTGTTTACATAGCAGCGAGAACAGGGGCCTATTTTTCAATTAACATACCAGCTATGATTTTTTTAAATTATTGAGACAAGCAACTTTTTAAATGTACTATCTATGTGACGGAAGTTTAATGTGATGAATGGATTTAGTCTTTAAACTGTGATGTTTGGTGTGTTCTTATTCTGATGATTTGTTTCAGACGCGTTCTTGTTTATCTGACCCATAAAACCAGCAAAATACAGATTAAATCAGTTAGCATCCAAATGTCACTTTCTGTCTTCAGGTCAATCAATCCACAACTGGCCAGTTCGTTATCAGCTTGAAGAACAACCAAACTGTGTACTGCGGCAACATTTCGTACAAGACGCATGGGGTCGCATGGTGTCGCAATGAAAGCGAGAAGGCCCCCTTCTGTGTCACGCTGCTAGGTGAGGACAACGCTGAATAGAATAATCCTCTCACACACTAAGCGCACAATATACTTACCAGCAAATGAATATTGGGCAATAATTGCTAAGATGTGCGTTTGGCAAATTGTATTTCCAATATTTGCCATTGATTTAAGGTGTGTATGATTAATCAATTTGTGTGTAAATGTGTTTTAATACATTTGATGCACAATAGGTTCTTTCCATATAATATGACAATTTTGAATTGATTAAGTTAATAATTTACTTTATTTACATTACTTAAACTCGACAAAAGGGAGAAGATTCAAAAGCTTGTATGTACCTGAAGAGGGGACATCCCCATCTTCTGCTGAGAAGTTACTGTTGACCAACATTTAAGTACTTTTGGGAAGTACTTAGATATACTGGTACATCAACAACCCTACATCACAAAGGCATGGCACAGTGACTCGCTGGAAACATGCTGAAACTTGTGTGTCACCGTTGGAATTTCTTACTCGCTGTTTTAAAGCGCTTGAGGGTATTAGACGTTACAGTTGAGTTGTGTTTTCCCAAATTGGTGTATGACGCCAATTCTCTTGTCCCTCAGATGATCCTCTGACGCTGTTGCCATGGCTCCTCGTTAGCGCTGCTCTTGTGACCGCCATAATCACAACTTTAGTTGTGTGCATGTGCAACTATACCAGGGGCGGAAAGGGAAAGAGCATTCCAACGACATTGGTAAGATTACCTGAGGTGTCATTTGGTTGGTTTGTCGACAACAAAATGTTTCCTTACTGGAAAATTAAACCCTCTGGCACTTTAATTACTTAACACATGTAGATTACAGCAACTTAAAAGTAATTAAAGACATACTGAGGAAGTTGTTTCAGTTTCAGTGACTCATTTGGCTTTCAGTGACGACCAATGCAACGTGATGATGTGTGTGTGTGTGTGTGTGTGTGTGTGTGTGTGTGTGTGTGTGTATATATATATATATATATATATATATATATATAAAATAAAAAGCCATTATTTACTGATGAGTAAGTATTTTTTTTATCTTCAAAACAGGCAACCACTTCTAGCACCCCAACCAGAGTACTGCAGTTTCCAGACAGGAAACTCATCATTTCAATACCAGAGATCTGCATTGAAAATCACCAAACAGTTTACGCAACAATCCGGATGAAGCCTAACATGCCCTCAGTTCCGTCTGGAGGTTATTCCCCGCAGGACAACCTCTGCCAAGTCTGGCAAGGCGGCACTGGCTCCTCTTTCGGCACAGGGGAACGCAGCCTGACAACAAATCCAGAGGACACAAGTGCCCAGTCCTCCGAAATCTACAGTGTTGTAGCTGTCCATGAACATAATGAAGATGTGCAGCAGGCCATAAATGACAACAGAGAAACCAGTAACCCTCCAATGTCGTCCAGTGGAGAAAGCTGGGATAAAGCTGCAGTGAGTCCAAGGCTGACCGCTCATGGATTACAACCTCTACCTCATCCAGACCCTCATGAGAGCAATCCAGCAAGGCCACTGCTTTTGCAAACAGTGCGGGATAGCGATGGACAACTTTTGTTGCCGTCACTAATTTTTCTGTTACAGAACAGCACAGACGACACAGTGCCACCCCTGAACCCAGAGAGGAAACCCCTTTTATCTGACCTCATAGACTCCAAGACGGAGCGGCCATCATTGGCATCCTTGAAAAGCTTTGACGGCTCAGAGTTGTCAGACTCAGGGTGTGATGATAGCACAGTCACCACACCAATCCAGACCTACTGCAACACTCATTACTCCCCATCACAACTAGTTGCTCCATACTTTCTCCAGGGATGGAAGAACACACCATCTAGTGATGCCGTGCTTGAAGCAGGTTACAAACAAAACAAACAACTGTCTGCATCCACAGACAGTTGTGAATACCGAATGACAGATTATCTGCGGACCTGGACGGGTCCCAAAAAGGAGGAGGAAGGTGAGGAAGATGAAGACAGAGGAGAAGAGGAGACAAGGCAAATTCTTCTCGGCAGTTGGGTGGTACAAATTCAAGAATAATTTGCAATGCAGTAAGTTAATGGAACACTGATGGGTGCTTTAAAAACAATACTGAACTGTCTGCTGAATGACGCGGATGTTTTAACTCTCCTTAAACGTACATTTATTCTGAACTAAGACACACCGAAGAAACACCATCTGGAACTTCAAGTACAAATCAAATCGAAGTAATACATTATGTTTTGTTATTTTTGTTTTTTATTATTGATATACATTTGTAATATATTCATAATATAATACGTATGGATAGTCATCAATTGTGTGTTTACATTGGAAGACATCAGTGAATATACATTGTTAAGTCAATGTTTCTTTTGTGGCTGCAACCAACAATATTTTGCAGATTATATTCTTAATTTATCGATTATTTGTTTTGTTTTTGTCTGAAAATAGTGAAAACTGTCCATCACAGTTTCTTACAGTCCAAGGTGATGTCTTCATATGGCTTGTTTTGTTAGTCCAAATTAAAAAAAAGACCCAATTTGATACTCTATGAAACAAAGAAAAGCAGTAATCTCCGCATTTGAGAGGCTGAATAAAGCATTTTCTACTTCAACAATTAATGGATTGCCAAAAATATTTTTCATCTACTTAATGCAGCTCTACTTTGGTAAACGTTATTTATATTTTAAAATATGTTGAATTGTCTTTGCCATGTGTTAATTGTGTATATAAGAGATAGAAATATAACGACTACAATGTAAAGTATGAAGTTACACTTACTCTTCACATTTCTGCGTATAAAGCTGTGACAGGGAAGTCTTTTTTGTTTGCATATTGAGGAAAAACCCACCTAACGCGTGTCTTGTTGTGAGGGGTTTAAAATGAAGTTTAGATCTTTTAACAATTCAACTCAGTTTGACCACTCAAATGAGTTTTGAAGTGTTTTCTTCTTCAACAGAGCAGCAATCACACAGTCATAGGCAGCGTGTGCGTTTGTGTGCCCACACCATCGCGACACATTATTGCAATTTATTACAATCTCTAAATGCACAAACTCAATTATTACACTGTGGACAGTCAGCCTTAAAGATTAGATATAAACTCGAATCTGATTGCTTTGTGGCTGAACGTTCACATTAGACATAGTCGGGTGCCTATTATCACCGTTAAACTGTTTAAAATGGTAATAAAATGACTAAACCTCCAGTGGAAATTAAAATAGTCCTATTTATAAACTCACTAACATATTTCAGTATTACCAGCGTTTGCATCTGTGGCATACTTAAGCATAATATATATTTTGTACTTTTCTAAAGCAAAGTTCATGAACTCATTTCGTAATCGTCATTGTTTGCTGTTCTTTCAGGGGGAAAATATACCGTGTATGAAAACATAAAAGAAGGTGTGGTCACAGCGAAACCTCAGTCACACTGATAACAGCTAGCTTTTTAATAGCCGGAGGGCAATCATTAACACACTCTTGTAAAGTAATAACAGATTGCGTTGACGACAAGAGTGTCAAAAGTGTCACGGATGAATTTATGTAATATACCTTTAAACTTAGAATATCTACTTGAGTTTCTATGATCTTTTGTATGTCGGAAAGTCTGCCTTGTTTAATTGAAATTTGAAACAAATCATATTAAAGAACCGTGTTTTTGTCATTCTGTCATTCTGTGTATACGATAGTTTGGTTGGAGAAGGTTGTAAAAGTATTTCTTCACTTTATTGACACCGGAGCTCGCTGACAAACAGTAACACTCTTTGTCAATACTTTGTCTCTTGGTGAGGTGAATAAAATATGCTATAATAATAATCTTATGTATCCTCATACAAGTAATGTATTTAAAAGGCAAATATTCTTGCTAATACTGACCATGTTCCCCATCTTCAAACTTTTTCCAGAATCTCAAATAAAGAAAATTAATCTGGTTTGAAATTACCTGTAAAAAAGAACATCTTTTGTAACCTTGAGGGGGAATTACCTTAAATATAAAATTGAGGTCCTTTTCTTTCTGAACAGTGAGAAGAGGAAGTGATCTTCTTATTTAACTGTTCAACAGAAACTGGAGAATTTACCTACACCCATGGGACTTGTTCCAAAGGATAACTTAAGCCTGCAATGGGTCACTGGTTTAATACTCATTGTGTGCTTGGTTATGCTGCTACCAGATACCTAATGGAATATTTTAGATTAACAGCCTGATCTGTAAAGACACACAGGTAAGGGAAGAAGTAACACATACTTCTTATTTTAGAGGATCTACAATAAAGCACTAATCATAATTACAGCACAAACTACACACATTATCAGTTAAAAGAGGTCTGATAGTCATTGTATTGAAATGTTGTTCATTAAAGATGTCCCAAAACGATCCTTTGAACTTAGTCTTGGCAGACAAAGTAAGACTCGTGCCAGAAAAAAAAAAAACTTGATCCCGACATTTCCTATTTTAACTATGTTTTTAGTGCAAATTGAAGAACAATGGCTCAGGTGAATCAGTCACAAAAACAAAAAAAACATTTGATGTGACAAAAGGAACCGTTTCAGACATCTCTGAGTACACATACAGCACAATTTGCTGGATATTAGCTAAACGCTAACAAACCCACACCATGAAAACTGACGGCAGAATTGAATCAATACGTCCTGTGACGCAGTTTACATGATGAACATGTCCAAAGCTCATATTTATGGCCGGGTTGCCTCATAGAAATTCATTGCACATGCATAACACAGCAGCACATAACTTTGACTGCTGCATGAATACCAAGAAGTAATATTGTCTGATGATTCATTCATTTCCAGTCTTTCATAGCTTAATGATTAGATAGAAACAAATTAAACTATTCACACAGTCTTCTGCCATTTCAAAGATAAAGCCCAGTCCACAGGGTTTCGCCAGCAAGTCTAGGGCTTCTTTGTTCAGTTCAGATCTGTCTTTTACAGGACCAGGAACACAGCAGAAAAAGGTTTTACTCAATTGTAGGAAAATAGTGACAGTAGTGAATGTTGTTCTGGGGCTGCTAATACATTTTGCCATCTTGTTCTGTGCAAGCAGAACAAAAAGTACAAACCAATACGGAGCACATTGTATTTCATAGCCCTGAGGCATTCTGTGACCCTGTCTCCATCAAAGCACAAGCGTGTCAATGAACACGATGCATCTGTTCTGCTATTGGAGATCAAGTCAGCTATGCTGCCCTTGACATGTGAGTGGGCTCTGTGCTTGTAGTCAGAAAAGATAGGGCTGATAGAGAAGGAGAGGGGAAAGCATTGTAAACGGTGATTTAACATGAGCAGAGACCGGGAACTGGCAACGCACCAGGGAAGTTCACTGTTGCATCTGACACAAAAAGCACGGTGATGAAATTAATATGTGAAATGGCTATTGTGAGTGGGAGTAAGTGGGAGGTACATAGACAAAGAAATTGGGTTAAATCCAGTCATAAAATGTTGGGACAACTACCTGCAGGAGAATCAAACATGATGTGAAAAGGCAAAAAAAGGGGGGGGGGGGGGGGTGAACCAGGGAAACATGAGAGGACTCTTTTTATCCTGACAACAAACTGCAGAGAAAAAGCCAGGGTGTTTTTAGGTCTCTCACGTGCTTGGAAAATAAATGGCAGAGAGCACATTGTCTAATTTCTCCTCATGCTCTTTTCCTCTATCTTACTATCTTGCCCTCATTTTGGATACGTGTCAACATTTTTTTTGTAAACAAAATTCCTTCTTTACTTGGCGAGCAGCTTTGACAGGTTGTTTTCTTTCTCTCTGCCATAAGGCTGTCTCTCTCGTCTTTCAACTCTCCAAGTCCCAAGAAGATTGAATGGGAGATTGCCGGGCCCTCCTGAGTTCCACAGGCATGATAAAACTTTGAATGGGGAATAGCCGTTCAGATGAACAAATAGGATTTCGATCACAGCAGAGGGTGTGCGTGTCTGGCCTGGATCAATCGATGTAATGATGGCCACTTAAATAATTTGTTGTCCTGCAGAGCACATAGTGAAGCAAGCAGGTTTTTCACTTCTAAAACATTAAAGGTTGGGTCTAAATCCACATATGCATACTTTGATTATTTCTTCCCTAAACAAAGGACCCAATGTGTCCTTGAAGCTGTCCGTTGTACGTTAAATGGCTCCTTTAAAGGTTTATTCTCCAAACAGCCTATTTGGAGTTTAAACAGGACACGGTACACACACTTATGATTGCCTCATTTATTATATTGCCCATCCACATTCGAGGAATAGTTACAACATGGTGACAAAAGAGTAAATAGGAACTCCTTTGAAGAAATGATACACTCTCAAAAAACGTTTGAAGATGCTGAGTGAACTTAAAGTCATGGAGAATGGAGAAATGGAACTTTATGTGGTGGTAGAAAGAGTGTTTCTCACAACTATACTGTAAAATAACAAAGTTTTACATGCTCATAGTCAGGGGCATCCTGAGTAAGATGGCAATTAAATAAAACTGTCCATTTAAGAGTTGTGTATGTATGTGGATTCAGAAAGTCAAGTCAATTATCCAAACACACAATTTAGCTTCAAAGAGCTTTACAATCTGCACAGCAGCCAGTAGGACAATAATGTCCCCTCTATATACTGTGTGCATATGTATATATATATATATATATATATATATATATATATATATATATATATATATATATATATATATATATATATATATATATATATATATACACCTCATTCTACTTTCCCACTTTGATGTGACATGAGTGAGGCACATCAAGCAGTCCTTTTCCTGCTATCCCCATTGAACAGACACCTCCCTCTCTCCA
Source organism: Clinocottus analis (assembly GCF_023055335.1). Taxonomy (NCBI): domain Eukaryota; kingdom Metazoa; phylum Chordata; class Actinopteri; order Perciformes; family Cottidae; genus Clinocottus; species Clinocottus analis. Next base: position 10,083,184 of record NW_027176251.1, on the reverse strand, counting down.
GACTAAATCACTTGATGAATTAAATTCTGCATATAATTGGATGCAATCACGTCGTCCCCTCCTCCTCCTCGCTTGCATCCAAATGAGCTCTTAATGGGTCCTTGATTAGAAAAAGGCATGAAAACAGCTGTCAATGCTGGCCAGGAAATGATGGATCATCCAGGAGACTTTGGTGTCCATTAAGGTATATTCTGGGCACCATCACAGGAATAAAAGAACATTTTGTAATATTCAGTTTCCACTGCGACATTTCCCCAATGAACGTTGACCGTTTCAGATTTGAAACTGACAAATGGCTGCTGAACACGAGAGTGAGCTTGCCAATAGTGATACCTCACTTTTTCAACATCCATAATGCCAAAAGAACTATAGCTAGCTTAAAGAGGATATGCCTTAAAGAAATATATTAATTCTATCAAAAAATAGGGATATTATAATATTATTACTTGTCAAAACATAAAGAATAAACCCCACATCAAAAACAGTCACGCCATGTCTACAATATTAAATAATTGATATCCCTTTATATCCTGGCCTCTGGCTCATGTCATGCCACATTTACTGTTAATATGAGCCGCAAACTGGAAAAAAAGAAAAACATTAATACTAGCCTCGAAATTGATATTACAAATAGACTGTGTGGGGATTTTCAACACTATGAGAGCTCAGACTATATCACAGCTTGCACTCCAAAAAAGTATTTTAATTCATGCATTTAATGCATCAAACACTGTATTCAACTTAGTTTAAAGAGATTAAACAGCAGTTCAATGTACTGCAAACAACTTGATTCAATACTGCTACAGTTCTTGAGGTTAATTTTTTCTAAAATCCATCAAGATAACATTTCAGATGTGAGCTCTCCAACATGATATACATTTCAATGGCATATCACCGTCTGTTCCCTCCACGGTGACCCACACATTAAGGGTATGGTATCCTTGACATCTGTGAGATGCAGATAAAATGCAAGAACACCCATCAGGGAATAAGTGTTTGCCAGACAGTCACTCTCACTCTGGCTTTTATTCATAATTAATGAACGTAAAAGCACAGAGCGCTCATGAATTGTGAATAAGAATTAATGATTGATAAAACACTACAAGACGTTCTCAGTGTGCGGCAAATATTTATTCCCTGTTGGCTTGCTATATGTTTCACCTTGTACATGTTCAAATTCATTACATATTTTTGTGCTGCAGGTGCTGTGGGAGAGTGCAACCAAATTGATTTTGCCTAAGTGGTCTAAATAAATCACCCACTAAGCAGACAGAGGCTGCGCAGGTTTGGTTTCTTAGCATGGCGGTTCTTCAGAAACATCTTAGTAAAAGTGGTTAAAAAAATCTGCACTTTTAATACAACACTGCAATGCCCGTACTTTCTACAATAAGCACTGTAAGAAATAGAAGACATGAGATGTTGGTGGCGGACTTGGAAGCTAAATCAAAGCTATAAATACATATAAAAGAATATTTAGAATCTGATTTTCAACCCATGGTCCAAAGATATAAACAGCCAGGAAGAAAATGAACTGGTCTTGATCCTTTGACTATTACGTCTTTCAATCCAGCAAAGAAACACACCATGTGACTGGAGGCAGAGACACAATGTGAGAGTGGATGTCACAACACCCAGTGAGGGACCCGTCACCGACACTTCAAGAAGCAAATTACAGTTAGACACGGCACGTCCAGAACAAACGTTAACCCCGCTGTCAAGATTTCACACATCATTATTATCCTCTGTTCTGCATTTCACCGAATGAAGGTGAAGCTGCCACACAGACACACACACACACACACAACGGGGCAGAGTAGAGACAGATTAAATAAAAAATATTACACAAGTAACGTGCTGACATGCTGGTGCTGTTTTTCCCTCATTGTCCTCTGTGAAGTTTTCTTGAAGTGATGTAATGTAGCCCCCGCCCTCTCTCAGTGTGTTGGATGTAGAGAAAGCACTGCTCCGGACTGCGTTTTTAAAAATAGCTTTCTTCGGTGCTGTCACATTCAGCCGTGTGTCCTCTCATTAATCTGTCATGCAGTTAACACACTTTTAATGAAAACTCAACTCCATTTTGCTCCGGGTGTTCTTCACCAATGGAAGAAGGTGCCATCACCGTGTGGGTTGTTAGTCTCCAAAAAAAGACAAAGATGATCCTGTTCTGTGTTCCTTAGACTTTTTTTTTTTTTTACTCTTTTTGCCGTGGTATCAAAAGAGGTCCAGAGTATCTTTTGTGGTACTAAATCCCGGTATCTTGATAACCTTACCCTGTAGTTATTCTTAGGCTGACAGTCACTGCTGACGTATGAAGAGAAGAGAAGGCCTGGCAAACGCAGCCTGTATTGTGTGCTGATATTCCAGGGGCAGGTGTAGCCGCTAGAGGCTTATAAATAACTCCCCACCCTAACATACAAACTGTAGCCTTGAGTGATGCCTTCTTTTCCTCAAAGCCCCTGTGTGCTTTTAGTTAGCACACACACACACACACACACACACACACACACACACACACACACACACACACACACACACACACACACACACACACACATTAAACCGTACAACCATGACAACACATATAATTCTAATGTCTGTCTTTGGTGTCAAAGGACCGGAGCGTGTGCTCACCAGCTTTCAACATAACATGATAACATTTGTAACCCTTCCAGCACGCAGAAGGATATTATTAAGCTGGAAGAAGGCAAAGGCTCCAGCTCACTCTGCCGATATGGAACATGTTATAGAGTACTGCATTTATAAATAAAAATAATTCCTTCAATTTATTTGTCGAACACACACACACACACGCAGACACACACTCACTCACTCAATCACTCACAAACAAAAACAGTCATGGGCTTTCTTTAAGTTCTTGTTACCAGAGCGAATCATAGAAAACTTTTCAGAGACACTTGGTATCATCCAATCCAAACACACGCGGCTCTAATAAACCCTTGTGAACTCTGCCAGACAGAGTGTTTAATGAGACAGAACCGTGGACAAGTTCCAGGAACTAATCAAAGATCACGGTGAAAGTAAACGAGAGCCAAGAACAAAGTGAAGGAGAACTAATGATACCGATACACTGAGCATTACCTTGCCTGAATAGCGAAGCAGTAGTGTAACATATAATGGGATACTTTAGTCTTTTACCTTGCGTGCTTGCATTCGTTACTGGAAACTGATTAAAAGAGATGAGGCTGATGTAAATGTCAATGGTTTGGTCAGAAAATACTGGATACATTAAAATGTTGAGCCGGTGATGGGACGACATGTGAAGTCAGGGGATCAGGAAGTTCAGAGTGATTTATTCTCTGGGAATATCTGTCGACAATTTAAAGTGTCTGACCACCAGTGCCATCAACATACTGCAATCCAGAGTATTAGTACATCTATAATGTGTTTTTACTTCAAAACAAATGGCCTTATATGATATGTAGGAACAATACAGGAAGAAGAAGAAGAAGAAGAAGAAGAAGAAGAAGAAGAAGAAGAAGAAGAAGAAGAAGAAGAAGTGAAAGAGTGAAAGGATTTAAGTAAACAAAAGAACTAAAAGTACAACGAAAGATGGAGTATAACAGCAGAATCAGGTGGGAGGTCTCAGATTTTAATTAAGGAGAAATCAAATGGCCTGAGTTCCTCCCTTAGACTCAACTCCTACTAAACAGTTGATCTGTTCCTTTCTCTTTGTTTCCACATCTCTCCTCCTTTGTCTTCCCTGGCTCCCTCTTGCCAGTCCGTCTCCTCTCTCGTCCCACTTGGCATTTCCCAGCCTTTAGTTTTGCCTGAGAGGGCTGAAAAACATACATTATATGCATTTCTTTTACTGATATTTATGAGGGAGTAATTCGTAATCCTGCAGCAGCCCGTTGTTCTCCTGAGGTCCTTCCAGCTGTTACTTTCAGCTGCTCAGGTCATTTGGTCCAGGCTCTAATTGCAGAGGGAGCTATTGTGCCCTCAGAGCTGTCTGTAAATCGATCAGACTGGGTCTGTGGTGGTTTCGTGTGTGTGTGTGTGTGTGTGTTTGTGTGTGTGTGTGTAGGGGAGGTGTCATTGGTCTATATTTACCAACTTAAGAATGAGAGGGCATTATGTTGTCCACATTCTTGGCACTGAAGGACACTTTGTGTGCAGGGTCACCCCCATCGCTTCATCAAGAGAGGCATAGTGACAGGAGGCAGTGAGGGAGACAGTGAATACTAAGAGGTGAGACAGCAAGACTACACAAGATCTTCAAGGAGAGAGACAGACAGGCAGACAGAAAGGGAAGTGGGATATATCCGTCCTACAGATCTTTGACACTCAGAGGACTTCACCTGCTTCTTTAAAGAAAGCGTGAGTGGGATTTCCTTTCCTCAGTCTTCATCTATATACAGCTTTTTTTTTGCCTTTCATCAGTTAAGACGGGTTACTGACACATTAGTGTGATAAAACCAAGGAATCATAAAACCACAACACTGAGTAAAATGCACACACTGTACCTCACATCTGTATGATGCAGTTAATTCTTCTTCTTTCTTTGTATTGTCACAAAGGATCTCTGGTTGTTCCTCTTGAGTCTTTGCTTGCTTCTCCAGTTGGTTTAACTTCTTATTGGTCTCGTCCCTTGATGGTCTCATGGATGTAATTGTTATTTACTTTCCCGGGAAAGGCAAACAGCAAGTTCCTGTCGTGTTCAGACAGTGCCTTCCTCGTCAACAAGTAAAATATTAAATAATTCATTCTCTTGTTCAGCTGTTGATACAGTTTTATTTTATTATTTTTTCTATTATAAGAGACCTGGAAACTGAGCTTCCTGTTCACTCCCGAGCCTGAAAACTGCACTGCGTGTAGAAAAGAGCACTGCTTCTCGGTCCGCTTTTTCTCCCTCCAGGGGCCCCGGATCCAGGCCTACCCACGGAGACTGATCAATTTTAATGTGCCAGAGGTCGACCTTCCATTAACACTGTTCAAACAAACGACAGCTTTGCACGACAGTGAAACCCAAAAGAAAAGCAACATGGGAATCAACAGAAGTCTATTAGCCTTGTTTGCTAGCTCGCTGCGGTTTTTCATGATGTAATTGAGGGAGATGAGAAGAAATAACACATTACGCTTGTTTATGGCACTAACACGGGGGTTGCAACTGGGAGCGGGTGAATGACGCTATCACTCAGACACAATCTGATTTTGTTTGTTGGGTGCGCTCTGCATTCACTTCTCCAGAGCAGCTACGTGATTAATGATGGGCAAGGTAAGGGCAGCAGCATGGCGGACCTCAGGTGATGAATTATTAGTGGCTCAGCGGCCCACAAAGAGGTGATTCATGTAACGCAGGACTAAAACACGCCTACCTAATACCACACCGGACTCCAATAAGAAAACTAAATATGACATGAACATATTTCATTTCAAAACAGCTGCAACAAAGGCAATTTTTACATTTGTTTATCTGAAAACAAATTAGCTCTGTGCATAAAATATATCTGTTTACATAAAAGTATAGTACGTTATGACTTGATAAGTCAATTGATTAAAAAATATACGCCGTGTACTTCAGCCAAAATATTACTGATGTCAAAAACATAATATTTACTCTTTTTTGTGGTCTTCTTTAAAAGTAAACTGAACTTCTTTGAGTGTTGGACTGGGGGCTCGGACAAATCAAGACATCACCTTAGGCTGCTCTTTTCATTATTTTCTGACATTTAAGGGCCAACTTATAAACAATCAGTTGAGATATATTGCAAAATAAACAATAATAAAAAACAATATTTTTTTGCATTGAATTTCAGGCACCAGTTTTCTGTGTTGTGCTCTTTAGAAAAAAGAAGTCAGAAGGGTGACATAAGTTCACTGCATGACCCAGGATACTTTCAGCAAATATTAATTCATACACATAATGTTATTAACACTATGTTCTGCCGGGTCTTTAGGTTGCTAGTCCCAAGACACTTTAGGATATACAAAGACTTTTAAACTATTCAAGAGATAAATAGCACAGTTAATATTTTACATACACTTAGCCCACCCATTGAGCTCAACTGTACATCTCATCAGACTGCAGATTGATTCACAAGTCATTATTCTACCACCTCAACTTAGCAAATTACTAGAAATTTAACTATGAAGTAGGAATACAAAGCACAATAAAGAGAGTTGTCTCTTGCCAAGGCTAAAGTGATTAAATTTGTAAAGTGGCCATTCATTTGGAAACTCATCTGTACTCATGAAACTTGCAGCCTTAACTTGGCTACTGCACCTTTAGTGTCTAACTGACTCCCATTGACGCTCATCCGCCTGCATCCTCACTTATAGCCTCCCCTCTCTCCACAGGTGCCAGTTGGTTACCATGGAAACCAGGATGGTGATGCAGCGAGAGCAGGAGGAGCAGTCGTCCCAGATGTCTCACAGCATGCAGCTGTCGTCCCAGATCAAGAAGAGGACTTTCACTTCTAGGTGCGAACATGCTCCCCTGACTTCAGTATGGAAGAGGTTTTCAGATCATTTACTTCAGTGAAAGCACAGATACCACAAAAAATACTTTGCATTTAAACAAAGGGATACAGAAGTATTACATTTATTTAAAGAATAAAAGTAATTATTTCTCCCCAGCTAATATTTTATTACGGCATTATCAGATGTTCAATAGTGATGTATCAATGAATCAGCAGAATTTCACCGTTGCAGCTGCTTGAGGTGAAGTTAGTTTCAAACGTACATACTACGAGATCAGAAGCATTTTGACTGCCTCTCCAGGGCTCTCAACATGCTGCTTCTAGCTAACGGTGCTAACTGTGCAAACTGTGGTGAAAGTGCTGAAAAGTGCTCACTTGTGTTAACGATAATGGAAATATACAATATCTTTTAAGCAACACCATGTATAAACTTCATAAAAAAATACAAAATTAAAACTCTGGGCTTACAATTAAAACTACAGTTTGGACAAACAATGGCTGCTGTAAAGGTAAATTGTGTGGGAAGGACGTTGGCTCGACTATTTTTACCACCTATGCATATTTTTATAACTATTTAAGAAAGTACATTTGATTAGTATTATGTTGCTCAAAGTTGACCTGATTGATTACAGCATATTCTTTTTTGTTATGAGTATTTATTACAAATACATGCCACGAATAAACTGCCACTGCTGGTATAGCTGCAAGCACAACACATTAACACCTCAAGCTCACACTTCGACACAGTGTTTCCCAACAATAATGTTATATTTCAATGTTTATCTGCACTTAATCTGACATTTTATTATGCAGAGTTTTCAGCGTGTTTCAGGAGTAAAGATACGCACACAGTAGTAAGTAGATCTAGCAATTGAATGCATGAAAACAACTTTGTGTGCAGTTGCAGTTCAGTGACTTTGTGGATAGTAGCGTTACTGTACCACAGATATCAACCGAAGTGTCTATTCCAGTAAATGGGAGGTGTTCCAGTCAACCAGCGCAGCTTGAAAGACAAATATGAACAGCAGCAAACGGGACTGCAATAGTGAAAACATTGGAAAGTCACAACAGCTCTCAAAATAAGGGGTAAGACAGTGGCTTGACAGATTAAAAAAAGAAACAGGCAGCGGCATTACCTTACTTTTCTGCGATACATGAACTGGGTGACGTCTGAGATATGATGCTCAGCGGTAATTCACGATATGGAGAGAACAGTTGACAAAACCATTTTAAGGTGAAGAATAAACTTTGAACCTTATTTTTTTTAAGCAAATAAAACCAAAACTTTCTTAAAGTGTTGGAAAACAAATGAGAAATTTGAACTTCTACAATTCAATGAGGATCAGGGTGCTGATGCAGATTGTGTGCTATCATTGACAGCTCCAGCACAGCGAATAAATGAACCTTCAGATGAGTTTCTTGTAATGTCACATTGTAGCTCAAAATGTGTCGGTAAGTCGACTCATTCGCTGCTGTTCAAGCCACTGACTTCACCAGCTGTAACGTGATTCAGGACTATTACTTAAGTACAATATCAGGAATGTAAAAGCCTTTTTTTTCCATGACACTAAAATATCTGTGTGTCTTTCTACACCTGCACACACTCCACAATACTGGCCTGTCAATTTGCACTGTGACGGTAGACATGAAAGGGAGAAGAAATAAAATTAAAATAAAGCAGCAAGTACACCAGTGCTCCCAGATGATGCCAGTGAGGTGTAATAGGAACCACTTCTGAACCAGCCCAATAGACTCAAGTCAAATGAGCCTTCATTTTAAAAAGGCTCCCCTGCTGCGATGAGTTATCAAATTTGGCTAACCTGTGGGTTTATAATCTCCATTGCAGAATAAAAAGAAATGGACAAATTTATTCTCATTAGGGGTGATGGAAAAAAAAAGCAATTATCCCATCAGGCTTAGTACAGCTCATTTCAAAGTTCATCTCTCTATTTAAACTAGAACATCCTCCGTGGGAGGACACTCAAATGTATCTTCGTGTTAGATTGAACACAGTGGCCAGATCACCCAGTGCCTCTCAGAGCTTTTCCTCTTTTTTTGTTTTTGTATTCCTAGTTAAGTTAATATTTTGAGGAAGCCTGTTGTTTATAAAACACCTAAATGCAGAACTTCTATTCTTCTGCACACAGCAACAGCATCAGCCCATAAATGTTTGTTTGCGTGGGTGCACATGTGTGTGCATGTTCCTGTTTATATCCATGCCGTGAGTGTTTGTGTCCCTGTGTGTGTATATCTATGGGCTGTACTTGAGTGATACTGCCCAGCCGTAGGCTCTGCACTCCATTATTCAACAGCCAAAGCCTCTCAGAAACACTCAAAGGGAACCTAAACAAAGACAAAGAGAAAAATAAGACAGCAAAAGCAGAAGTTGTCCTGTGGATGATGTGAAATGGGGAAATTTTCCAGGTTACAAACAAAAGAAAACGAGAAGTCACGTAAATTTGCATTGGCATTTGTAAGGTGGCTGGTTGAAGCTAATGCCTGAGGCTACAGGTTAACAGCAACAGTATTTGGGAAGTTGTGTAGTAGTACACACATAGGTTAATATACTGCTCTGACAACTTTGAGATTTTTATTGTTATATTTATTCTTTTCAATTGAGCTGTGTTGTACTGCAGGGTACTTTACCTCAACATTAGACCTTAATGCATGTTGTAAATACAGATCTATTAATAACACGTGAAAGGAAAGCATGCACAGTTAAAATATCCTCTCACAGTGGTTGCAATAACTCTTGTTAAGAGGGCAACAGTCATCTGTGGATTAATGGAGAGCAGAAATGAATGCCTCTCTTGTTACAAAAATGCCTTTCATTGCCTCAAGTGACCTTGTCGCCAACAATAAATTCCCCTCTTCTCTTTATGGGGGTGCACATAGATAAGGTCAGCTCAGTGTATTGTTGGTGCTCTAAATGGAAAGCTCTTGCTTTAGTATTGTCTTACACACGTGGGCCTGTTGTCTGTATGTGTGTGTGTCTGCGTGACTATGATGAAGAGACTAATTTAAAGGCCCGACGGAACGAGACAGCAGCTGTCAGCGCTTTAGATTTAGAACCACTTTACTGTACGAGTCCAGTGACTGCTCCGTGTGTTTAGTTCATCATGTTTAGTTTGTGTTACAGTTCATCAACTGGAACACACCCAGCTCCACCACCAGTTGACACGGAGACATTGTGAGATGAACAGTTAAACGTGCCATTGTACCGTGAGCGAGCTGTTGGCTCACATCCAAAACCCTTTGGTTCATAAACACCCAATAGTCATCATTTGCCTGTGTGTGCACATCAGCAGCTCCTGTTCCTCCTGATTATATAAGCTCCCTGTAGACAATAGCACGTGTGTGTTTGTACACCAGTGAGTAAAAGAGGAACAACGAAGCGGAGCAGAAGCAGCTGATGGTGGCCACAACATTTCCCACTACCCAGAAAACAGGTCACACGCTGCCCTGCTGGGCAGCTGGATTCTGCTTTCCATCCCGCCCACGGGAAGCAGCTAGTAGATCAATACGATACAATACTTTAAATTGTTTAAAAAAAAAAACATTGTGCTTTGCACTTCTGGGAGAAAAATAAGCCGAAGAGACGACACACAGTTTATGCCCAGCAGCTGTGTAACACGAGTCTGTACCCAGCACTGCCATTGTACCGGACGTCTTCTTAGCGCTCTCATCTCTTGTTTGTCAGGACAAGATGGTTGAAATTACAACACATTCACAGAACCTTTGAATTACATTGTAATATTTTTGGAAAGCAGTATTCTGAGCAGTGACAAATCTGCTGCGCCACACAATGAACCATCATCTGTGGCTTAACCATGAGCGGCACAGACTGGCGAGGGTATTAGTGCGAAACACTATGTTGACATTGTACTTTAAAGTGGGCTACGTCTTTCATGTATTCTCATTTCTTGACAGTGTATGTTGCTCTGTTTGATCTTGGTTTGTCAATGTTTACGTTATTCACAACGAAAAGAGAGCAGACGACACAAAAAGAATAATTTAGATAAGAGTTTCCAGTTTCAAACAGAATCCCTGGAGTGCTTGATTAAATGAACCCTTGTGTATATAATGTTTGCCGACAGTAAACCGGAGCTCTCTGAAGTTTGGCCACCTCTGTTGTTCAGACAGAGAAAAGGAGAACCGCTGCTGCGTTCTAGTGGCAGAGGAGAATAACGGTCTGATGAACTTGAGATTGGATAATGTGCCGTAAACCATGACAAAATGAATAGGCATGCTAATATGAACACTCAATCCTTCTATCAACAGAATAAATAACTGTGAAGGATGACACAAGGAAGTATCTTCTTTTTCTTTGTCTTTTACCTGTGTCATTTGATGATGTGCAAGATCTATTGTGTTAATCAGGCTCTGCTTTATTTTTCCATTATCCAACTGTCTCTGAATGTAACAGTGATGAAGAAGCGTCCTACTCTGATTTCTATCCCATCATCCCTGCTGACCTGATGTCCGTCAAGGAGATCCTGAACATGGACAACTTACCCCGCCACAGGACATGGTGAGATATAAGATCCGGCCAATTACACGGCGGATGTTTTTGTTGATTATCAATGAGACTTGAGAGGTAGTTGATGTGTGTAAAAGCCTCCACTATAGTGTGTAAATATACCGGAGCATCAATTAAGAAATTGTTCAAGTGTTTAATAATCATGCACGGGTGTCTGTTTCACATCACTTTGATGCATAAATCATGAACATGTTGCCAGGAAGCAGACCTGCTCACTGATTTAAAAGCATAGCCGACAATGGACTGGAGTCGCACAAGATGAGACGTTAAAGAGGTAGATACCACAGTGTAAGCAGCATGGAAAAGTCTCTGAGGGTTGACAAATGTCTCACAGTATCGGTCACCTTTAAGAGGTGCATGATCCCAGATTGGGAAAAAAATGTAATTCCATCTCTACGGTTTTTCAACATGGCGGACAGCGGCTCATAGCTCACGGTGCTCACAGTACGAACCTGGACAAAAGTGCAGAGATGTGTTTACCTGATGGGGGACTGTAGGGTGGGTGCTACGCTTCCCCCATGGGGGCTGTCTATCAGGTCGACCTTATCAACAGCATTAATATCGGCTATGTCCACAAAGCAAGGAGAAGCTATGACAACAACAGAGAGAGAGAGAGAAAAAGAAAGAGAGAGAGAGAGAGAAAAAGAAAGAACGAGAGAGAGAGAGAGAAAGAAAGAAAGAGAGAGAGAGAGAGAGAGAGAGAGAGAGAGAGAGAGAGAGAGAGAGAGAGAGAGAGAGAGAGAGAGAGAGAGAGACTTTACTCTCAGGTAGACATTACTCCACTACATAGCGAAAACCTTCTTCAATGCTATATAAAATGTTCAGAGTGCTTAAATACAGCTCCTTTAACGAGACTAATACATGATGATAATAAGTTTGTCCCAACAAACATGTTTTGGTTGCATCCTGTAGGGAACCTGGTGATACTGGGCCCAAGCCAATATTTATAATGCAACGGAAGTGTTCTCGCAGGATGAGGTGACAAAAACAAAGACACGATCAGCTTTATTTTACCCAATACCGATTCATTAAAATACTCAATACTCAATACACAACACATCTCTAGGTGTTGGAAACCCCCAGCTGTTTTTCTTTCTGTGCATACATAATCAGTATCAGTACAATGTATAAGCTCTATATCCCTGCTAGAAGTGTATAATAATGCAATAAAAAGTATCTTCCTCTCATGCTTAAACTGTAAGAACGCCTCCACATTTCTCCAGCAGACTTCCTTCCTGAATGATGTGATGTGCTTGTCATGAAATCCTGCCTCATGTTCTCTCTCTCTCTCTTCACTTTATGTGAGAAAGTGAAGTGGGTGAAGTTTCACTGGTGCTTTGCCCTGCAAGCCATTGACTGCACATGAGCTCATATTCAAACAAAGGGTCTCGATAAACGTCGGATATCCGGGCAAGTTCTTGACATTAATCTGTCCGTAAAAGGCCAGCTGGGGACTTCTCCCATCATTTGCTGTCTCGCAGATGTCAGTAAGCCGCGATAACTGAGTCATACAGTGGGAAGCTTTGTTTTTTTGAATTGATGGGGAAGAGGAAGGAGCCTCACATCCTATTGGAGAAAAGTTGGTCAGCCTAATAGATGAACAGATAATCAATCTCCAACTATTTTGATAATCTACTAATTGTTAAATTATTCTTCAAGCAAAAATGGCCAAGATTTTATGCTCCTAGTTTTTTTAATGTGACAATTTGCTGCTCGTTCCAGTCAACTGAATATCTTTAGATTCGGGGTTGTTGATCAGATAAAAGAAAAGTCATTTAAGGTCATCACTTTGGGCTGTAGTTTTGCGTTTTTTAATACTTCATATACATGATATTTTACAGACTAATTTCATAAATATATAAATTATAATGAATCAATAACTAGCTGATTGATGGCTAATTAAATAATGAATGTAGTCCTTAAAGAAAATTGTGTAGACGATCAATTTAATCACACAAACATCAAACTCTAAAAACAATTTGATAATCCAGGATCTATAAATGATATGTTTGGCAACGGGTTGAAAGAGAAGTTGAGAAGAAGAAGAGAAGAAGCACATGGTTGGAAGCTGGAGCTAATTTCCTGCCGGAAAATCTTTAATTCATTAGTGAATCAGAATCTAAGAGGATTTTGGATGAGCTTTTACTTTTCAAGTGTCTTATGATCATGTTGCAAGGACAAGATTACCGCTCAGCTGCCATGAAGAGAATGTCACATATATAAAAATGGGTCCCAGAAAAGGGAGGTCTGGGTTACCGAGAATAGGAAGCGAAGGGATTGTAACCTCTTGAGACACGCTTGGATTTACCTAAATCCAGGGATATTGTTCTCCATTGAAAGGCATATTTGTTTTTATACAGTACAATATTTATTACTGTGATTTTGACAGTAAAGCTTGGACTACTGTAATATTTGAGTGAATACACAGTATTTTACTGGGAAAATAGTTTACAGTAAGTTACTGTTGACAAACACAGTAAATTACTGTGGATTTCACAGCCATTTTTTTTACAGTGTAGTTTATCTTTATCTCAGTGATAGTAGCATAAAATACCACAATATGTAAAATTAAATGGACAACAAAATAGATGTATATGTTGATCAAAATCCTATTGCCTTCTACTTATAATAAAACAAGTAAACAACTCAAAAGTTGACACTGTCAGGGCCTTTCTTCATCCATTGTGTGTGGTTCCCTTATGAATTAGGATTTGGGAATCAAGTGGCTATGAAAGCTATAGTTCATCTGTCTTTCCTGTACAATCAGGAACATTATTTCTCTTTATTTGTGTTGTCAAATTTTACTATGAGTTCTCATATACTGAATGCAAGAAAAACTACAGAGCAAAATCACACCCTTTCTGAATGAACTAATTTATGAACTGAAATAATGGATATCTGCGGCTTCAAGTGGGCCCCAAAAAACAATTGCTGCGCGCTATAAGCACAATCATGCATCTGACTTTGGGTCTAAGCCCCCCCTCTATTTGATCCTAGAAACGGCCCTGCCTAAATCCCCTTTTCTTCTGTAGGGGCACCTTGTTCTTTCTGAGTCACGTAGTCCATCTGCATTGGTGCTCTCAACAGCCCTTTCACATTCAGAGGTTTAGTGGCAGACTCTTTACTCTTCACTAATCCGTCCAGAAATGAAATTGGACTTGCTGTGTCAAAACTAATTTGCCATCTCTCATGTATGTAGATTTCTTCATCAATGCTAAAAAATAAAAAAACAACTAATAATAAGAACCCTGTCATGTAAGGAAGCCTTGGCTGCCAATGCTAATTAGATGGACGGACAAAAGTCCCAATGAGTATTAAAGGAGAAGACGGGTAATACTAGAATATAGAGCTGTCGAGGAGGGAGAGTGGAAAGGGGGGGGGGGGGGGGGGGAGTCATTGAGGGTGTAATCTTATCACACCCTCTTGAAAGACAAAACACATTGAAAATGATGAGCCTCAGCTGCAGCGATGTGGGCTTGCCAACTTGGCATCTCTTTAGGTGCCCGATCCCCAGCCACCATCACAACCCTCCATCTCATCATCTATCTTTTCCCCCCTCAAAAGCGCTAAGATGAAGATGGTGAGGATTGATATTTTAGGATGGAGGCTGGAAAACTAGCAATGCTGGAAGTGATTGACTCCTCCAAGGATGAGATAGAAAGGACAGAAGGATTAAGTTGAAAGCGTTCAGAGATTGGTGGACAATTTCTGGAAGGGCCCGAGTGTTGGAAGATGCTGAAGCATGACATTTGTTTTGATTTTTGTGGAAATGAATGCGCTCAATCTTTGTGTGTTGTTGGCAAGTGTGGCTCCAATTGCACATTTCCATTTGACTCACATAATAGTTTCTCCCCTATCATCTCCTCGTGGTAAGGGGTAACATGTAAATTATGCAGCTGACTCATAAACGCCTGGTTTTCCTTGGCAGGAAGGGTTTGCTTTTGTTTGCACCAATAAGCAAAATTGTAATTCCCATTTGGAGTAATAATTAAGCCAAAAGACCTCTCATACACACTGACTTTGTGCGCTGCAGTGTTCATCCCCTCTGGGCTTAAAATCTCAGAGCCCACAGAGATTAGAAATACTGTCAGGCACAGACTTTAATAAACGACGAAAAGTCAAAACCATCTTTCCAAACGCCTTGGAGCGAGTGTGCGTGTTGTCTGTCTATGCATCTTTGCATGCACATATTTATTTGCATATTTATTCGTGGTGTTTGGGCATTTCATTGAATTATTGCAAGCACTTGGTTGGGCCATTCATGCATGGGTGGCCATCAAAGCTAAGCTTTGTGCTTCTGTCTCTCTGTTTGTTGTGGAAATGCGTGTGTAGTACGTGTTCGAATAATTAGGCCCTGGGGGCCGTCAATCAAAATATGGTTCAGGATACCCCCCGCCCACCCTCCCTCTGGCAATAAGCGAAGAGTATATAAAACGCTACATTTAAAAAGGAGGCAACATTCCTGATTGTACATGTTAAAGTGTGTATAAATATGCATGCATATGGATGAACTGCTGCACGTACAATACACAAAAGATTATGCAAAGCCATATAAACTATGTGGTATTCACAGCGACAACATACCGTTCACATGTGTGTATACAAAGGACTACCAGACAGCCTTCTGGTTTGGTTTGACAGCCTTTACAATGAGCTCAGAGTGCAGGTTCAGCCGCCAGAGCGCTGGTTCACTGCGTTGCATAACAGCCCCTATACGATGGAGACGTAACTCAAAAGCAAGCCTTGAACCACAGTGCCCAGTTACCTCAGTTGTCTTACTTACTATGCCACCTAGCTGCCCATACGAAGAACGATACTATAATAGTTTTCTGAGTGAATATATCACAACCACGCACCATCTCCATGATAACCAACCTGATGAACATCATAGTGAAGGACGTCAACAGCAACTATTTGAACTGTCCACAACGACACATCTCTTCACAGTGATGTGAATCAGCCGTGGTGGCAGGGCTCGTAAAAGATCAACTTCTAAAATAAAAAGAAACTTTAAATGTGAGCGAGAGTGGTGCTCATGTGAAATGACACGTAGGTTTAAATGGAGCAGCAAACCATCAATATCATCACTGAGGCTTTCAAACAGCAAACTGACAAACATCATAAAACTAGCATTTGTGTGCAAATGGACTGGGACAAAAAGAAACGTTTACATGCAAAAAGAAATCAAAGTGGAGTTGCTGTTTTGTTTCTCTCAGAGGCTGATCCATGTCATTTCACACCAAGTTCCCTTTGTCTGAACTGCTGTTTCTACTCTTGTCACCTCCTAGGATGGAGGTCTGAATTGCTTTAACAACCTATTCAAAATGTTCAGATGAGGCAAATTACTTCCCGTCTGGTGGAAAATATTTTTGTGCAGCTAAAAAATATCAAATGTGCATAATAACCTACTTACAATTGTTCATCGGTATTATGTCTGAATTGGTCATTTATATGTTGCTGTGTTGCCAACAATCTATGTTTTCTGCATCTGAATTTATCCAAAAGAATATGTGCTGTGCTCCACCAGGGAAATCCTGAAGGAGACACTTGCTGAAGAGTATCACAGAGACAAGTGGACTATGTTTGGGAACGAGGCTGAGAAGGTGGAGCTGGACGTGATCAGGAACCAGCATGCTTTGCGCACACACGTCGACGCAAAGACCATTCGCAAGCAGGTGAAAGTCTAGTTTTGGTCTGAGGAATGAAAAGAACTGCCTAGTACACAGCTTTGTCAACACAATACTGTATATTTATTATACTATATCATAGTCTTAACCATGCAACATTAAAGTAGCTGGTTTCATATAGCAGACTAATTGCTTTATTGGAAAGAAAAACTGCGTAAACATGTGATGGAGACTTTGCTTAACCTTTTTATCCCCGAGCCCAGCAGCGCCCATTAACAGACATGGAAATGATAAATAAAACAAAGTCAAGTGACGTTTCCTACAGGATCTACAGAACCACAACGTTGATTAACTTAATTTCAATTTCTGAAATACAGTAAAGCCTTGTGGGAAGAGTTCTATCCGAACAGAAAAAAATGCAACTTACCGTTAAGAGTATGTAATTACGTAAACGCCTTAACCTCAAAAACCTTGCTGTCACTTTTTTGTGTGGCCGTAACTTTTATGTTTTTTCCTACGCGTCATAGTCTTAAGGAGAAATTTTAGCAATTGTTAATACCCAGAATGCCCCAATCCGAGCAGTTTGGGCATGAAGCTTATAACTTTTCCATTTTTTAACTGAACAACACAGTTATTTGACTAAAATCCTTCGTAACAGGCCAAGGCTTTTCTTTTCTTTTCTTTTTAAAAAAAAAATCTTTTCACAAATAAATTCTGAAAAAGTATTAGTACTCTTTTGGGGTTCATATCACTACTAGCCCCGAGTCCCTACAGGGTGGGACTCGGGGCTCAAAAGGTCTTGACTTTTTGCATTCTGCACTGAATGAAAATTATACAAAGTAAGTTTTTATATAACATCTTTGAGGTTGGCTGAAAAGTGGATGTTAAAGAAAGATACAGCATTGTGGAAACACAAAATCACATCAGTGACCCAGTTTAAATAAACTCAAATATTTTGGTCTTTTCGTGATTAACTAAGTGTATATTTTTTCACTTATTGTTTCTGAAAATGTTTCTACAGCATCACATTATCCAGGCTTTTTACAGTTTTTGTTTAATCTATGTGTTTTTTATTATTTTTTTCTTGTTCTGCCTCGGGTAGCAGTGAATATCTGCAATAAAAAAAATCAAGTTCATTTAAATTATGTATAATATAATCATCAGTACAGTACAGTTCTCTTCCTCTTATATGATACATTTATTATTTATAATTTTCCTGGATTCATCTGTGCTGCAGGCAGAAGAGAAAGCATCTGCCCACATGAAGTACCTGGAGCGTCTGAGTCAGAAGGCCCCAGACTTTCCAATCCCACTGAGGGCTCACACTGTCTGGGAGGGCATGACGGTCACGCTCTCCTGTATCGTCCAGGGCTGTCCGCCCCCAAAGGTCACATGGTAAGAACTTCTGTCTCTGCCGCACTCCATTTTTTTGGCCTCTTTTGGCCTACGGTGATTCTTTTTCGAGCAGTTTCTATTAAAGTCTATTGCTTGGGTCGCACTGCAAAACCGGTGTCATTTCAATTTAGTTTCTCACTTGGTTTGAAAAGAGTTAGCGGATAAAAAGTGTCATGGACCAAAGTTAATGCTTTCAGCAGACCACTTGATAAGATGTATAATATTGTGCACTCCTGCCATGTCTTACTTTAACATTGTATTTGACATGATCAGTCGATTAATCGCCTAGTCAATCTACAGAAATTGAATTAACAAAGTTGATGAATGACCATTTAAGATGATATATTTTACTGCACATCACTATTACCATTACCGTTTTTGACTGGCCAGCAAATAAAACAAACTACTGGAAGATGACACTTGTGTTTGTGGGAAATTCTACTTTGCATTAAAACACCGACCTTATAGCCTTTAACATATAAAGAAAAAAAGAGTTAGTTGCTGTCCTGCATTTTGTTTTAAATTCATGGCTCATCCATGTTATGACACACATAAATACTGGTATAACTATGTGATCATTAGAGGAATAGTGTTAGACAGAAAGAGGTAGGTTAGGTTATAACCTGGACATGCAAATGATTGAATACAAAGTAAGACTTGCTTAAAGAAAAAACAAGTCATGACACCAGATTTCTCAACCCTGGCTTGAATATGGCCCTTTCTATAAATATGAAATTACCTGAGTTAATTCAAGCAACGTTCCAAACTGTCGACCTTGATACTTGAACTGCTGTGAGACTAGCTGATGAATAGACTGCGTGTGCTCAGTATTCATGAACCTAGGCTGAGATCCAGATGACTTGAAGCTTGTGGGTTTCACCATCCCATATGGGGCCCATCGAGCCCGATGAGCCGCCCTCAACGGTGCCCAGCACGAGAGATCAAAGGGTTTCTCTGGCTGCTATGGATTCAGCAAAACTAACATTTGACTCGCTAAATATGTACATAAGTAATCAGAGAGCAGGACGATGCACCATAAACAAAGCCCATTGTTCACTTTGTCTTTGATATAAAAAATAAAATAAACTTGTAACACACTCAGATCAATTTCTACCTTCCTACCTCAGGTTTAAGGATGGTGTGCCACTGAGAATGTCTGACCAGCCGTGGAATTACAGTCTTCAACAAAAATTTGGTCTTAACTCACTGGAGATCAGAAGGTAAGGACCTTGCTCAAATCCCTAATTAAGTATGCAAAGCTCTGTGCAGGAACAGAATGAGCTGGAGGTTCAGTAAGATGGGCGTATGTAGATAGCACAACATTGCTATTGATTCATTTAGAATATAATCAATAATTAAAAGGTTCAAGGTCCGAGAGTGGTAGCATTTTGATGCCTCTCAACGACTCTTAACATGTTGACAGGAAGCCGACGGCTCATAGTTAACGGTGGTAACAGCATCACTCTCTGCTCAGGTAGACATTACTTCACTCTGTCTTTTGTTTGCTGCTGTAGTCATGTGAAGAGTGTTAAATGCAACTCCTTTAAGAAACTATGCTTAGGAAAATGTGCTTTTATGAGATAAAATGTGGCCGTCAAACTGATAAATTAATGATGGTACTAAATTCTAAGTGTGCCCCATTAACTAGGGGAGCCAATTAAGTTTAGTGGTCTGATCGTAAGAACCCACATGTTGTATTTGGGATTAATTTGACAGCAATCACAATACTGCTACTACTGCAAAAAGACGTGCAACGAAAGCGCAGACTTTTATTTCAGCTGTGGGTACAGACCTTTCTATATATCTTTAGGTGTTCTCCTGATGATGCTGGCGAGTATAAAGTGATAGCCAGGAGTCCTCTGGGTGAAGCGAAGACATTTGCAACACTTCTGGTGAACTGTGAGTAGTTTTCTGTTTCATATCCTCACCATCGTGCTGGAAATCCATTATGTATAGTACAAAGATGGGTTGCAATGCAATGACTGATATATATACAAGAGTTCTGTCACAGGCTCTAAACTAGTTATGGGTCACTGAGACCCTGGGAGTGAATATCAGTGATATTAAAGGACATATAATCAGTCCAAAGAGCATAAGTGCAGGATATCAATGTTTTTCAAAACATACACTGGTCAGTGTTAGTGCTGAGCGACTGCCCTTGGCAACAGCTGCTCCATTAAAACTCCACACGCACACGCACACACACACACACACACACACACACACACACACACACACACACACACACACACACACACACACTCAAAAACTCAATATATTGATGACAATGCCCCCTAGTGTTTTTGTTGTGTAAGCTTGACACAATTTCAAGCGTAAGCAGACAACAAAGCTAAGCTTTTTTTTACATTAACAAAAAATGGAGGAAGCAAACTCCAACTATGAGTCAACTTTTAACTGAGTTAAAACCACGGTGCTTTTGGGCCAAGTGTTAGCCACATTTAGGATTTTTTTCCATACTTTTTATTTTATCAAAAACACCTGGATAACATTAGAAGTGCAACTTGGAAATCTTATGTTATTCCAGAGAGTCAACACATATTCAAATTTGTAAATCTTCATACCAGAATCCAGAAATAACACAACACAAAATGTTTAACGATGGTCAATTTGATGTAACTTACTTAATTTCACACAACAAATGAATTACACATGCAACCTTAACATTTCATTATCGCCAATTTGATCATATATTTCTCTAGCTCAGTGCGAAGACAGTAACATCTAAGTGAAACGAATAAGGCAGAACGAGAGAAGGTTTACAAGAAAAGGTTTAGAGACGAGGCGCACAAAGGAAGAACAGAACAGCAGGACGATAAAGAGCACTGACTGAATGTACAAGAAGTCCACAGCAGCAACGCAGCACGGGAGCAACAAAACACACACTACACTACCCGCTGTCATTCACAATGCAACACCAGTGAGAACAACAACGTGAACCAAAATCAAACAGCCCAGAGATGCAGATTTGACAAAGAAATCTGATGCCAGAGTTAAATAAATGAAGTAATAAAGCTTACAGTTAAATGTGAAGTCAGCCAGTGTTGGAGTTGAACCTTCACAGGAAACCTGTCAGTCAGTGGTTTCCAGCCCTTGCAGGTCGTGAGCTCTCTCGCCAAGGCCCTGAGCCGAGCCGCCTCTTCGTTAAGCTCCACGATGTCGAGTCAAAAACCTGCAGGAACAATATTCATAACATGTCTTGACAGCTCATTCCAACCAGTCCTTTTACTAGTACAGGGGGAGAGGTTTACCTCGTGAATTAAGAGTCTGGCTGTCGATGTGAAGCCTTAAAGCGACCTGTTGTTCACCAACGTTAGACAGTTAATGCTCGCTCTGGTGGGCAGCAACTTCACCACTTTTTGTGCGCACCGAGCGCACTGAATTGTTCCCAAATTGTTGCTTCCACAGCCACTTATTTATGTGTGAGCTATTTCACACACCATATTGCTTATATGAGCGTGTCCATTGTTGAGGTGTTCAAAACACTGACCTAAGTGTGAGTGGCAATGTGTCACAGAAATTGCTGTATATAAATGTCAAAGATAGGTCGTTGAGAGGAAACTGACAAGTTTATTTATTTATTTTATTTTTGAATTTCAAAATGTCCTGCTCATTAAACTACATCTATAGGTCAGCTGTCAACTCACATAATTAAATGGAATTATCAGGAAAATTTGACATAGTGGGTTGAAATTTAAAATGTAATTATATTAGCCATTTTGTTGTTATCGGACATATTATTATTATTATTATTATTATGATGGATTATCAATATTTTAACAACCTCAAAAATTCATTATTAGGTGGGTTATTATTACATTAGCATTTGCATTTTTCACTTTCATTAAAGCCCCCAGGGTGCTGACACCGTCTTCGCCTAATTTGATCAGATATCTCCATCCTCCTAATACCTCCAATATTGTCATTGTCAGATATATTTTCTTTTTTTCTAAGTAAGCCCGAAGAGAATTATTTCTAGTTTGGATGTTATTTTGTATCCCCTGTATAACAGATTATTTATTCATTTGTATGATAATCCACCGCAGACTAAAATGATGGGAAGAACAGATCTCATTGCAAAACTCATGCATTATGAATTATAAAGAGGGCAGTGGATGAAGTGCTGGCTGATGGGCGCAATTCTACAGTGAGCATCGTGGCCTTACAGCATTGTGGCAGAAACATTTACATTAATGATTTCTCTTGACATCCTTTAAATGACCCGCTCGCTGCCTAATGTTGTAGATCATTTACAGGGTCAGGGCTTTAATGATGCGCTTCAAGGCTTCTCCTTGTCATCTATATTTCACTCGCTTTCTTTGGTTGTTAAAAATAGGTTAAAGGGAATATTCAATGTGACTTGCATGGATGTGACATTGCCAGGTTTAATATATCTTCTGTATCCTGTTTCCTAACATCTGTCTCTGTTTCTGTCTCCATCTCTGACCCTCGCTGCCGCTCTCCAATCTGTCTTGCTCTGCCGCTCCTGCGATTCAGCATATCACGGAGCCGTGGCTGGTTCAGAGCGCTCGCAGACCCCCGGTAAGTTTCACGCCTTGGCCTAATGAAAAGTGTCCCCTTTCATTTTTCTCCGCCACCCTTTGAAGTTATTCCCCTCCACCAGTGAGTGAGGGGAGGGGAGGGTTAGCTTTGAAGACTGTGACGCAACACGTCCGTGCTGCACCTCCTGGTTAAGATGCATTGAAAAGGAGCAGTGCGTTGATGCTGTTTGTTTATCATGGGAGTTTGTGTTACTGTGTGGGCGTGCGTGCCACGGGATGTATGTAAGACTACAGTTGCTGCAGGGATAGAAAGACTTGCTTCCAAATGAACAAAAAAGCGACAGTGTATTTCATTTCAGGCACAGCAGGAGATTTATTCCGTGTTGCTCCGAGCTGTGGAGCATCTTATATTGGCTTGTGGCTCTCTATGACCTACATTAGTCTCCACCATGTAGGGATCATGACATTTTTAGGCTCTACCTGCACATATGCTCAGTATCTGAACTAGCTTTTTATGAGAGCAAGGTGATCAGATTTTCTTTGACATTTCTTGTTATTATCAATTCAGACAACAACAATTTTGTATCATGATAACTCGATATATGATTTCATCACCATATGTTTCCACTCCATTGTTCAGCCCTACTTTTAAAAAGAAACCTGCTGATCCCTAAAACACAGAACCCCTCTGCCTTATCCAAGAGTGCAAAGAGACAAAGGACAGCGAGGCGAGCATCTATTGGAGGAAACAACAGACGACGATAGAAAAAGCTGAAGACGTGACAGTTATTCCTTCTGCTGCCATTCTCTCACTTGTCAAAGCACTGAAGCAATACGATCTGAAAGTGAGAGATATGTGTGCCACGAGGTCTCGTCAAATCCTATTCTCAGAGATGCATCTGAGAGTCTGTGACATGTTTCTTATAATGATCTAGTTCTGCTTTGTAGTCCAGAATATCACAGGAATGTGCGTCGCTTCATCACAAACCCACCGCTTGGATCTTTACCTCCCATCATTCAAACCTTCCCTCAGCGCAATGATGATTATGATAAATTCACCACGTGTGCGCCTTTGTTTACTGAGTGATTTATGTTGTGAAATGTGATCTTCTTAATATGAGATAATTAAATAGCAGTTTTATAAAAATGTCTGCATGCAATTCTTCAGCATATTCACATAGCATGACAGGCCCACGGCCGTTACAAGCTGATGAAGCTTCATTCAAAATGATTGCCGAATTTATGTGTGTGAAATGTTTTGCATATGCACCTACATAGTCTTCTGCAGAGCCAACGATGCAGTTGCAAAACAGCGAGAAAAAAAGCCACATATATATATATATATATATACATACATATATATATATATGTATATATATATATATATATATATATATATATATATATATATATATATATATATATATATATATATATATATATATATATATATATACCTCATTCTACTTTCCCACTTTGATGTGACATGAGTGAGTCACATTAAGCAGTCCTTTAACTGCCATCCCCATTGAACAGACACCTCCCTCTCTCCAGACCAAATCACTTGATGAATATATATATGTATATATATATATATATATATATATATATATATATATATATATATATATATATATATATATATATATATATATATATATGGCCTAATTAGATGTGTATGTTAGTTGGCCATCGCCTTCTTGGCTTTTTACAACCATTTAACAACATTTTTTGACTGCGGAGGCTTGATGCTATATGGCCCAAGTGAATTTTTTTTTCTTTCATATTTTTCAGCTTTATGGCCATATTATCTATTTACACGTTTTCATTAGTTCATTGGTTCAATTTGTGATGTAACACATGTGTATGTATCTTATACAAGTGCCTTTAAATGGTAAATTTAAGAAATTACGTAAATTGGAGAAAATGACCTCAGTCCCCTCCAGGGGGCTTTTTCAGTTTCATTCTCTGCCACTAGTGAGAGAAACTGAGGGAAATAGAGTTTGTTCCTGCTAGCTTGCAGAGAATAATGAAAAACCGAGCACAAACCACAATATAGAGACATGAGAACTTTTTTTGACCAGGTTTGGTAAGCTGGGGGGATGATGGAGTGAGCTTTTATTTGTTATTTTCGTGAAAAAGCATTTGTATTCTTGGTCACAACTACTGCACATCCTCCGCTCCCTGATTCCTCTCCTCCTTACCTGCTATGTTTTTTTCCGTTGTAGCGGCCCAAAGGAGGTCTTTGCACTTTTAATATAAGTAAGGCTGTATCTGAAGTAGACCTACTTTTCAATATGAATGTTATCTTTGCCCAGTACCAGTGAGAAAGCAAATGCATATTAATGAAAAGTTTTTCTCTCTTCTTTCCTTTTTTTTTCCTACAACCCTTCTTTTTCCTTTTCTTTAGTCTGCCGTTTCCTCATATTTACTCCTCTTGACTTTCTACTTGTACACAGGAGCCCAATTTGACAACATCTTTCCCCCGACATGGGTGACAGAGGGTGACAGCCTCAACCTGCAGTGTACCTTCGCCTCAGCCCTGCTGCCCTTCCAGCAGGACGTTACCTGGTTCAGAGATGGTAGGTGCCGTTGAGGATGAGTCAAATGACAACTTTGATGTGTGCTTGAGGTTAGTCAGACACTGTTATTTTCCTTCTCTAGGCCTCCAGCTGTATCCGTCTAGCAATGTGGACATCACGACAGTTGACAACAAGGCCTCCATCACTCTAAAGGCTGCACACAAGGAGCACGAAGGTGTTTACACTGTCCGACTGAGGACCTGGGATGACATGCAGGAACACAGTGCTTTTGTCTATGTCGAAGGTGAGGAGCCGTTAGGGAAGTGGTTTTGATGTAAATACTGTTCCTGTTTCCTTGATCCTTTGTCATGTAATTCATTTAAACATGTGTTATTATTATGTTGTTTCTCAAACATCAGGATGTTTTTATTTATGTAGACTACAAAATCTGTTTGCATTTATTGCGTTTCACAATGAAATGTTGAGGATGTTGAGGGTAAAATGTAAATCTTTAACCTAAATAGTAGTTTTGCAAAATAATGTGAACACAAGGTCTGCTCACAAGCTTTTTCCAGGGCTGTTTTGAAGACAATGAGATGGTCGAAAGCCCTGGAGGAAGCTCGAAGTGAATCTTTGTTTGATAAATGCTAATTTACCAAGCTCAATTTTGATCTGAGGATGGATGCTAGGACTGCAGATCGCTAACAATTTAGAGCGGGCACACCTTTTCACAGGGCTGAGCCCTTACTGCAGCAATGGGTGTTTGAATCTGACCCGTGGTCCTGTGCTCCAGATATGTTGTCAAACCCTCAACACTAAGCTACTGCCAGCGAGGTTAGGGTCGCACAAATACTGGAAACCGGGAAGAGGCTAGTCTCGATCGGCCCAAAGGGAACAGAAGTTGCCTCCCACGGTCCTGTAATGCTCACAAATTGCCATTATTATAAACAACAGTGGATCTCATTTATATCTCATCCGTACAAAAAAGTGTGAATAAATAAGTTGTGGTTATACGTGAGGTTTTAGAGTTGTGTCATCCTGAAATTTCCAACAACCCCTTTTAAGAATGCATCTGTCCCGGGCCGGCCTTTAAATAGCTGTCACACCAGATCACATCAGAAACCCCTCCAATATTGAAAGGTGTCTCTAAACAGCGAGCCAACCCGCAATTCAAATGATCCGCTTCACTCTGAAGGGATCCATTTTGTGTTTCTAAAACCTGACAAAGGCTTTGGCGTGAACTTGAGACCGTGCATACCAAAATACTTGTGTTTTTAGTGGGTGGACTCGTCATTTGTTGTCCCAAACTGGATAAATGGTGTTTTGATTGTATCCTTCACTCAAAATACTATTTACGTTTCCTGGATTTTAGGTCTACTTTCATTTCCTGTCAGCAAACTACCCTGACTCATACAAGGGAATTGCACCATCAATCAAGCTGTTCTGCTGTGGCGGGCTTGTTAACTTTGTTCGGTGAAACTATATTTTCTTCAGAGGATGCTATTTTCTCTCTTGCATTGTGTGCCGCATGCAAATAAACCAGAGAACCGCCCCCACTTGACTCATCAAACATTTGAAATGTATCTGGGCAGCTCTTCAAAGAGACTTGGCATCTTTCAATATGATACCAGTGCTTACCCATGTATGTATTACACCTCTACAGCCACAATCACAGTATAATGTGCACTGAATCATTCATGAACTTGGTGTGCATATATGTAAAAATTACACTTGTCCGAAAACACACACACGTACGCCAACACTTTAATGTAAAATTAATCTTCATGCAAAGCTCCCTTACAGTCTTGGCTCAGGTCTCTCTCTCGCTCTCTTTTATTAAGCAGCTTCTTCACCAGAGCTGGAGGTACTAATTAGTGAATCAGCGAACTGTCCTGCTTGTCGGTTTTTTTCCTTCATTCATCCGTCATTTTTGCATTAAAAATAGGCAGTACAGGCGAGCAAAAACAAATGAGAGGGAAGGAGGAAAAGGGAGGATGAGGATGTAAATTACAGGAAAGAGATGAGCTTGATGTTGGCTTGAGTGTTTGGTTGGAAAAGGCATCTATTCCCAGCCTCGAGAAGAGGTTTGGGAACACATCCAGTCTCCTCAATCCGCTTAGCATAATTCTCTCATTTAATTTTTCTCTCTATGGCCTCACATCCTCTGGTTCTCATTCTATAGAATATGTTGAGTAACATATGTTAATATGTTAATATGTTATTTCCTTCAGCCTTAGCCCTCGCCTTTTAAATAATATGTGGAAGCCATAAGCTACAGCTACTTAGTACCAAGATGGCATTTCCCTCCTTCCATGTTTCTCATCGTCTTTCTCTCTGTCGCTCGTTTCTATTTTGCAAATTTTTTTAATTTCAGATTCATATCCGTCTCCTATTTGTGTAAATTCTTCTCTTTGCTTATTTTCCGTGCAAGGTATTTCTTCCAAAGTATTTCTTCTGTTGCTCCAGTCTTCCTTCGTTGTTTCCTTCTCTCACTGACTCGCTCCCCCTCATCCGTCAGACGCATCGGCTGCAGTGCTGGGAGGCCCCGCTTCCCCTCTGGCTGTGCAGGTGTCGGATGTCAACAAGAACTACGTCTTCCTTACCTGGCAGCCACCCAGTGCTGATGGAGCCTCACCTGTGGAGGGTTACTATGTGGAAAGGTGAATGAGCCTGAATCTCTGGATTTTCTTCACCTTTTGTCTTCACTTCTCTGACAATGAAGTTTGATTAGCGAGCTTGTTGTGAAGCTTTCTAATGCTCATGTGATTTGAAACACTAAAACTTTTAATAGCATAAAACATCTATTAACCAGCATCAGCTTCTGTAACATCTCAAAAATGAATTACAAGACTTCAGTACATGAATTAAATCATAATTAGCAGAATTAGCAACTAATGATGAGATTTATGATCAAGTAATCTGACGATTATTTTCTCCATTACCCAACTAAACATGTGCTGTATGAAATGTATGAGCATTGTGCCCAATGAATGCCCAAGCTGACATGAAAAGAATATCAAGTTGTGTCCAATCAGTTGTCAAAAAAAGTAAAATCAGCTTTTCATATGGCAGTTTTTTTCTTCCCACATGTGCTCTAGTAGAACCAAATAGTATTCATGAAAAAGTATTTTAACTGCATTTGATTTTCCACGGCCAGGAATGTCCAGCACAAAGAATAGATCTCTCACAGCGAACTCACACTGATTTAACCTCCATAAAAAGTCTTATTTTAGACCCTGTTTAGCGTCATTTCCTGGATTGCAAGTCAACAATAGACATACAGTAAATCTATCGCGCTGAACCTGCATGCTGCTGTAGAGGAAATTAGATCAGGGCAGATAAAGAGGCTGCTGGTGGTGGCCAGCGGTGAGGTTGCATCCATTTGGCAGTGTTCACATGAGATGGATGGTATACATGATAATTATCAGCCCTCAACACTATGTTAACAGCAGAGTGAAAGACTCCCGCAGGAGAACAGGTGCTGCACTTATCACCAACACCGATCAATCAGGATTGTCCTGTGTTTGTACATAATGTGTGTGTGCGTGTGTGCATGTGTGTGTGTGTGTGTGCGTGTGTGTGTGTGTAGGTTTGTGTGTGTGTGTGTGTGTGTGTGTGTGAGTGAAAACCTGGTAAATTGTGCATTGTATGTGTTTGTCTTTGCTAAATGGAAGTGAAGTATATTTGCATATGTGTTTTTATGGCCCTGCATACCTTCTTTATTTCGTGTTGAAGACTTCTGAATGTTTTTGGGTGAGGAGAGGACGTCAGACACCTAGTTCCCTAGCAACCTCCATATGGTTAGAAAACAGCACTCTTTCCTATCTTTGTTTTTTTTTCTCCAAGTTGCAATAGTTTGTTATGGATGTTGTATAATCTGAGCTTGCGTTCTACTTTTAAAGTTTTTTGCTGTGGTTTGAGGGCCATTATTTTTCCATGTCGGTGTCTGGTCACAGTTGAGTGTCTGGGTGGGATATTTACAGACTTAGATGTGTTGTTGTGTCGCCTAAAATGCTTTAAAATTGTTTCCATAGTGCACAACATTATGTGTCTTGTTCTTTGTTTACCTCTTATTTAAATGTATCTGTCTCCCTCCGTCCCACTCTCTCTCTCTCTTTCTCTCTCTCTCTCTCTCTCTCTCTCTCTCTCTCTCTCTTTCTCTCTCTCTCTCTCTCTCTCTCAGATATGATGTCCGTGAGGGTGAGTGGGTGCGCTGCAATGTGCATATTCAGAAAATGTGCTACTACCCGGTGTTTGGGCTCAAGGAAGGAACACTGTACCAGTTCAGAGTTCGTGCTGTTAACCAGGCGGGAGCAGGACGCCCCTCCAAGGCCACCGAGCCCGTCCTCACTGCTGACCCCCTGGAGCCCAGCAGGACCACAGGTACCACATTACACACTCTGACAGTCACAACACTACAGGTAGACAAACAGAAATTGGTGTCAAATTTAAAGAAAAAACCAACATGACCTGTTTGGTTCAAACAAAGGTTATTAGTGGTGAGAAAGCAAAAACAGAACAACCCGTAAATTAAAGATAATAAAGAGCATACATTAACACATTAATAAGATGAATCATGATAAAATCAGTATGCTGGTCATGAGCTTTCGTGGAATTTATGCTTCATCATCTACTAGCCACGTAGGCTTTTTCAATCAGACAAGCTATTAAAAAACAGAGGCGTGCTGAGCTTATGTCCCACACCGTGTACCAGATCCCTTATAAAAAATGAGTGAAATAAGTAACACTCATACAACAGTGACCCCTGTTATGTTACATTACAAGATGCAGTTAATATTATCAATGCCTAATGTGTCCTGGCTCTGGACCAGGCGACAACTACCAGTTCTGAAAAGTGAAGCCAATGAGGAAGTGCTCTAAACTTGCATTCTCTCTTATAGCCATCAGGGGGCAAACTCTCTGGTTGGAAAATAGTTGGGTTGTATAGGAGTCTATGAGAAAATTACACTTTCTCACTTGATTTGTCACCTCTGCAAACGTTGCTAACATGAGTTTATGGTCTAAATCGCTAGTTTCAAGTCTTCTTCAATGCCGCATGATATCCGTTTTGTAAATTATGTTGCAGTTTAAAGTAAAGTAGATAAAGCAGGGCACGCTTAAGGACTCGGCTACCTTGTGATTGAAAGGTCTCTATATCATAAAGCCATATCATAAACCGTATATAGTGTCTCTGCCATGAATCACATGTAAGGTTGTCCTTGTCATGCGTTTTCTAAAGAAATCAATGGGATGAACACATTCTTGCATTTGTCTTTTGATGATGGTGGTGGTTTTGTCTAACATGTCGCTTCAAAATCCTTTCCATAAGTAGAAGGGAGATCTGTGACTGTAAGGGCCACAGCACATAAATCATATCATTTTCACTCTCGT
The DNA here is from genome assembly GCF_023055335.1 of Clinocottus analis. Taxonomy (NCBI): domain Eukaryota; kingdom Metazoa; phylum Chordata; class Actinopteri; order Perciformes; family Cottidae; genus Clinocottus; species Clinocottus analis. The sequence goes on along the minus strand of NW_027176251.1, from coordinate 10,052,749 downwards.
CAAACTATTCAACGACGCCTCGCTCCCTTATTTATTCAGGTTTTTTCACTTTCCACTCATTTGCATCTGTTCCTTAAAAGAGCATCAGCAATGTGTTAACCACGTAATCCTGCTAGTAAATCGCCTCATCTGCCTTCAGTTACAGTGTTTACACCTGCACACTATCAGCACCACCAGATAAAACATCTGCACAGATGTGGATCTAATTTTTATAACGCTGGAAGGTTTCTTGCAGATGTCACTGCGGCAGCTTCTTTGCAGCATCCTGCATTGCAACACTTTGTTTCTTAAAACATTACTTTTAAAGTTTTTAAGGTTGTGTTAAATATGTCATACGGTGAAGGGATGACCAAGAGAGACGTTGTGTTGCTCACTGAGTGTGTGTGACTGTGAGAGTATGTGTGTGTGTGTGTGTGTGTGTGGGTTCGAGGGAGGACAGATGGGCTCCGGTCCGATGCTGTGGATCATTAACCACAGATGAAGGACAGGCAGAAGGTTGAGTCGCCTCCCGCCTGCTGTCTATCCTTCCATGTCGCTCTCTCTAATCTCTTTGTGTCTGTCTCTGGCTCTCTCACCGGTGACTGCTCCTCTAACATTAACTCTAATAGTGTTATCACGGCCACTCATATAACTTCATTACACTGATATGGCGTCCCTCGTGATTCCCTCTGCCCTCAACCTATCTCCCTCTCTGTGTCCCCCCGTTTCTCAGTGGTCAAAGTAGACAGAGGGAGGACGGTCACCATTACCAAAGATGAACTCGAAGGTGAGAATGCCATATTTGTATTTCCCCGTGTATAATTTAGTCATAAAAAGAACATGAGCATTGAACATTTTCACCTATGATTTAAAAATTAGCATCTATGTTTTCCTGGCACGCAGGGTACCGCCTCCTCGCCTTTGGACTGCCTCAGGCTCGTGGCTTAATGCATCTTCATATTATATTCAACAACGAGCTGCAGTAATTGTATGGCTGAGGCAATGAGTGTTTCACCCATTTGCAGAAGTGAAAAGAATGAACAGTCCTTGGTGGTGTCCTGCTAAATGCACATAATGGCCCCAGGTAGTGTGAATGCCTGTGAAGACGGCTGCTAACCTTGGCAACGTAACTCAAAGAAAGAGATAAAGTGAGAGGAGGAGAAAGATGTTTTCGACGAGGCAACCAGAAAATAAATATAGCAAGGACTGTGCATTCATATATTTTTTCATTCACCATGTTCTTTATTGGAGCTTCTTGGAAAGTATGTGAACGAAAGATAGAAGTGTGTTTGTGACCAAGTTTTATCCAAGTAATCAGTTGACGGACAGAAAAATTTTCATTCAAGCAAATACACATTTTATATGCTTCTTTAAAATCTACCAAATACAAGAGGTGTTGACTCGAGTCACATGACTTGGACTGAGACAGATACGGGTCACACCTTTTATGAATTTAGACTTGACATTATCATAAAAGACTCAAGTTGGATTTTAACACCAATGACTCATGACTTCACTTGAACTTGATATCTTTCCCCAAGCCCAAAGATTAAAAAGTATTTTATCAAAAAAGTGTACCACAAATCAAAACTTTCATCCAACATTGTTTGATGCTCATTGTCTTGCTGTCTCCTAAAGTAAAAAAGAGCTGTGAGTCCAACGCTGCACACCCAACATGGATATGAACATCCACCTCACCCTCCAAATGGCACATCAGCACTTTAACCTCATCGTCACGGTTTCATATTAAAATTCAATGTGCTGACTGCAGAGCTACTACACAGAACAATATTACAGACACACACACACAGACACACACAGACACACAGACACACACACACGCACACACACAAGCTACTTCTACCCCTTCCTATACAGTCTATGCTTCTCCCAGATCAGCTTCTTTCATTTCAGTGTGCTCTCTTTTGCTCTGGAGTTCCTCTCTGATCCACTGCGGTTCTGTTACTCTTCGGGGGATACAAACAAAGACTTACAAAGACTTTTGACTAAATTTGAATGCTTCCATTGTCCTTGAATCTTTTAGAGAGTTATTGAAAGTGTGCTGAATCAAGCCTTTCACTGTACGTTATCCGATACACTTACATTTTAGGAATGGAGCTGACATTTGGGGCAGTAAGGGGAATTCCATCATGTGCCTTCTAAATACAACAGAGAAAGCATTACATTTCCTGATGCTAATATTTTGATTAAAAAGAGCATTAAAAGAACCCGGCCAGCACTTTTTGGACTCCACATTCTCACTGACCTTATTCTAACTTTTCTTTGTTCACCTTTTCTTCCTCTTCCTCTTTCTCCTCCTCCTCCTCCTCCTCCTCCTCCTCTTCTTCCTCCTCTTCCTCCTCTCGTTGCTCTGCAGGTCAGGTCAAAGCTCCTTTCCCTCCCACCAATGTCCACGCCTGCGAGGTGAGCGAAACCTACGTGGTGCTGAGCTGGACTGAGCCTGAACCCAGAGGCAGAGAGCCACTCACCTTCTACGTAGAGCGGGTCCGTCTACACACACACACACACACACACACACAAACACATGCTTTCAAATTGCGGTAACTCTATAATTGGCCCCTTGCCCTTCACCTAAACAACACCTCTGTCTTCCTTAAGGACAACTTGCAGAAAGTTGCTGATTATAATATTATAGCTTTATGGTCTTTAAGTTTGGGAGAGCATTTGGGTTTTGAAAGCTTGTAAATTCAAGGAAGCAAAGACATCTGACATTTGAGAGTATGCTGCTATCTTTGACCTCTATTGACATGGACAACTTTTGTGATTCGTAGCTAAAGAAGGTTTTTCCATACTTAAATTGAGCCCTTCGAGGTCTGTTCAAGTAGTCAAAAGAACCCCAAATGAGTTCTAATACTTTTTTTTCAGAATGTATTTGTGAAAAAAAGTTTTTAAATTTTTTTTAGCTCCCTAAAGGTACAGCGCACCTACAGAGAAGTATTCAAGCAAGCACATACATGCTATCTCTCACACACAAGATCCCGTGTAGAATTATGAATATATTAAAACTGTAACCACCATTGTAATTAGTAAGATGCATCCACTGAGCACAAGGATACATTTTCTTGCATCATCAGTTCCTCCTTTGGCTTGCTGGGTTTCGGCAGCCCGTTGCTGGAGCGAGCCAAATTAACAGCAGGCTCCTGACCGCAGCACTAATTAAGGAGGCACGAGGAGGAAACATGCACACTTCTACCACTGTGTCAGTTTAAAAGGGAATTTGTGGACTCATTAAAAGCAAGCAGACCTTGATGTTGCTCTTTTGTGCCTTGCGGTTTGACATTGGTTTGGTCTCCTTGCTCGCATACTTTCTAACTGGTGATTTCAAACTACCTTGAACTGGGATCTAAAGGTTTGGTTTCAAATAAGTTGAAGAGTTGATTCTAGTGGCAATTAATGTAACACTGTTTTAATCTTGAAGATGCATATTTATAAAAGAAACAGCTTAAAAATTACTGAGATTTTCTAAAAATTTAGTGTTCAAAAGGATCCCAAAAACAACAAATGTTTTCTTCCGACATATCAACAACAATAAAGGGCTTCAGCTCTTCAATATCAACCGATACACCCAATAGCTTCGATAGCTCCAATAATCAGAAAACTGCCACAGGAAATAGATTTTTATTGGACTTTTGTAAGTTGCCGTGGTAATAAAACTGTCAAATCTGTCAAAGGCACCTGAAATTACTAAATGTCTGCTGCTTCACTTCTGCTTATATAATGAGGTGAATATTCAAATATCCCCTTCGCCCTTGAGCAAGTACTTTATAATCCCTGCTCTCTCTTCAATGTACCCTTTTGTTAGGTTTTCTTCTTCAAACAGGGATCTAGACAAGGAAATAATGGTAACTCTGAGGAGGATAACAGAAAAGTAAATTTAGACAATCAGATAGAGAAGGTTAATGTCATTTGGCGTCATTAGCTGCAACGACTCATTGATAAAGATGAAGGAAGATGTCAATATGAACAAGTAGTTGTCCACAATTTACCTGCATGTCCATTCCAGATTATACAACATCGGATTTAATTATTATGTAGTTTAATCCTGCAGCATGTCTGAAGGAGACTGAATAATGAGCATGTCCTTAAGATACATGGAGATAGTGCTTTCAAATTGTCTTTGTGTCTTTTCTTTTCGGGATCAGTCTCTGGCAGGGAAGAACAGCTGGGAGCTGGCCAGTCTGGACATGGAGGTAAACTCTCCCAGGTTCCCGGTGTTTGATCTGGCCAAGGGCACGCAGTACTGCTTCCGAGTGCGCTCCATCAATAAGTACGGAGTCAGTGACCCCTCTGAGCCGAGTGCACCGATCTCCTTGGGAAAGCCACAAGGTGAGAAATGTACTATGTGCAATACTATAAGCATCAATTGCTTTGCAGGTTGTGAAGGTCAATTGGATTTTGTAGTAGTGAGCTACTGTAGTGCGAACATAGATCATTGTTACGTTCACCTTTATTTTCTGGGGATGTATTAACCTTCTGTGAGAGCATCTGTCTGCTTGTGTAGCTGCACACTGCATCTGAATCACAATGTACACACTTATACCTTGGGTTTATAATAATAACAATAATAATCATGAATTGTTTAGTGATGAGGTACAGTACGTTTTATAGCCTGCAACTCAGTGGAAGCTGGAAAAAGTACTCGGATCCCATACTTCAGTGAAAAAAAGCAATACTGCAGTGTAAAAAGATACTGAAAAGTAAATTAGAGTGTTACATTATTATAAACTGGATCATAATGATGTATTAATTAATGTGTAAGCAGCAATCAAAAGTTGTAGCTGTTTCATTGGTGCTCATTCTAACTACTCTGTCTACTGTTGTGTCTCAAAGAATGTATCATATTCTGTTCGAAAAAGTAGTTAATAAAGTTGTCAAAATTGATTGGTAAAGGAGGAATATTCATCTGTAAAAAAGAGGAATAGAAGTATGAGGTATCATGAAATAAAAACACTTAAATTCAAGTAGCTCAACGTTGAACTAAAGAGCAGAACTTGAGTTATATAGTTAGATAGGTTAAATATCTGTGCATCTCTGGATAACACTCCTTCTGTGTGAAAATCAAAGGCAGCGCTGATTGGATTCTCTTTTATTGAACTTCCATTTGATGATTTAACTTTGTGTTACCCATCAGCGGTGCCCGCTCCACCTCACTCCGTCCTGGCCATCAGAGACACGGACACCTCGGTGCTGCTGCAGTGGCAGGAGCCCGAGGAGACGGACGACGTCCTGGGTTACTACCTGTACTACAGTGAGAGCGGCAAACAAGACTGGAAGACTGTCAACAACAAGCCTGTTTCCAAAACCAGGTAGGAGGGACCGATAAGTTGAAACATTGTCTTCAGAATGTTTAGTTGTCATGTTTCTGAAGAGAAGAATAAAGAACAGTTACACCTCGATAAACTAGACTGGATGAAGCCAGGTCATTTCTTGCGGCTAAAGATGCCGTGGGTGATTTGCCCTGTCTGAACTCGATCTCATCTTCTCAGATTTACAGTTCATGGCCTCAAGAACCGAAAGGAGTATGTGTTCAGGGTGAAGTCGGTGGGCCGAGCAGGAAACAGCAGCTATTCAGATGAGTCGTGTCCAATCCGTGTCAAAGCAGCCATTTGTAAGTGCACTCGCGAGGTCTCAAAATAATGGACACAGCATTTCTTTCAGGGCACAACTCAAGGACGTTCTTAGTCACACATTTACTTATCGAGCAACTCTTGCATCTCTTGTTTAATTTTACTGCAGCAAAGAATGAAATGTATTTTTGTGAAATGTTTTTCTTATTCTTAGAACTACCCAACACAGCCAGTAGATTCCTGTTTTATTTCACCGTGGAGACATTTCTGTGTAATTGTAAGGTTTGATTTTAGACCAAAATACATATTTCAAGTTCAAACTATTTAACTTATGCACACTGAAAGCCTTGGCCTACTTCTAAACTATTAGATTATTGACTCCATCTTAAAGTATATTCACGAGAGCTACCAAACTTATTCATGCTTTGTAGTTTCATTTCATAGATTCAGGAGCCTGAAATGCCTGGGAAAAATGTCCACGTGTTATAGAACACTTTTTGCATTTTCCTTTCAATTGTAGCTTCTGAGTTTAGATTTTTTTTTCTTTTCAAATCTTTTACTCAAATAAATTATGCAGAATATACTGTCAAATAACACTCTTCATTGCTGCTGGTATCAAAGTCGACTGAGATTGTGCTCCATCCACATTGTGCTCGCTCTAATTGTGGAGACGTACCTGTTGAAGAGCTTCATACTTCCTGTGTCTCAGATGAAGTGCTCTCTGCAGCCCGCAGTAAAGTGCAACGATGACTCAGTTTTCTTGCCACTCACTCACCAGAATATCCTCACATCTACTCTTCCACTCAGCCATTACCTGAGGATAAATGGCTGTTGTCCAATTCTTTGAGAGGAATACATTTTTATCAAATAGAGTATGAAATATTCATCTCACACTCTATTTGATATATTTCCTTCTCATACAGAAATGTTTAATATGGGCCTTTAGTCAAGAATTTTCAACTTCAGGCTAGAGTTGTGGTCGGCTTGGAAGTTATTGGCATTTCTCGGTCCATTTACCAAGAATAGGTGTCTTCTGAGATTCTCTCTCCTGTCACTTATTGTTGAAAAAAAATAATTATTTACGCTTCATCAGTGATCAGTTTAATATTACGCACAAACCTGGCATGTCACCTGATAGCCATGAGACAGGGGAATCTGTATGTCTCTGTCTGAAAGAACGTGCCATTCCATTGTTATCATACCAGGCCGAGGCCAATCCAAAGACATAATGGGGGGATGAAGCCATGAAGACGTCATGGTGGCCTCGGTGTATTGATAACCGTCGCTCATTTGGAAAGCAGTCTTGGATATGCAATTTGTCTATCACGTTGTACTTCTGACTCTGCTCCTTCCTTGCAACGAATACATGTCCTGATTAATGATTTTACCACCAGGTGTTGAGTACATTTTTCTGTCACTTTTAATGCTTTCTTCTGTTTTCATCCCCTCTGCTTGATCCAGCCGTTCCCTCTGCTCCCTCTGCCATCGCCCTGCTGCTGTGCACAGGTTCAGAGATGGTGTTGGGCTGGAGGGCCCCCGCCTGTCACGGGGGAAACCCTGTGTGCGGATACTACCTGGACCAGATGGAAGAGGGCATGAAACCGTGGAGAGAGGTTAACGTTGAGCCTGCCAAAGAGAGGAAGTTTAAGGTCAGTAATGCTCCAGCATGGTGCATGGTGCTCACAGCACGTCAGTCAGTCCACTTGTGGCTGCAGATTGAATCTCAACAACTGTTGGATGAAGGGTTATGTTTCGCACAAACATTCTTGGTCCCAGAGGAACAATACTGACTTTTTGTTTTCTGCTATTTTAGTTTTTATGTTCTGAAACTCGTATGCTGCCTTTTTGGCCAAGACCTCAAAAAACTCAATGAGAATATCCTTCCTAAATGAAATAAAGATGAATTAAAATACAACGTGACTAAAATGGGTTGGCAATACATATAATTTGGTTTATGACCAAATACCTGCAAAGCTAATGACATTTCATCATCCTAAGCTGTACTTCTTTTGTTCTAAATAACAATTCAGCTTGCTAACACGCTTAACTAAGATAGTGAACGTAAAGAAGAATTAAACCTGCAGAACTGTTAGCAATGTCATTGTGACCATGTAAGCACACCGACTTTCACATTTAGGTCACAGGGTGTAAAGTACAGTCTCTCAGAGGAGAGACTCTTGTTTCTGAGTGTACTTTTCTTCCTTTCACATCATACGCATGAGGCAAACTAGAAAGCTGTTTTACATAATGCACACGTGAACTTGCAGTGTCCATAATGCACAGCAGAGTCTCCTCTGTTCACTGAGAGTACGATGACGAATAATACATGTTTCATCTTGTGATGAAGGAGATGAAGGAGAAACAATCATTAGAAATCCTCCCAAGTAAGAAATAGTTCTCTTGTCACTATATCTAATAAGGACTTATTTTTATTATAATTATACAAAGACAAGTTTCCTCTCTATTTAGCAGTGACCTCAAAGTAATGGAAATATTGGCTAAAGCTCCCTCATCCATATTGGCGGTGTCACTAGGCAACAAGCAGTGTCCATGGAGACCTGGAGCGAAGTTAAATCTTTAACCTGTCTCGGGGAGATTACAGGTGCTCCGTAATTAGACATTGTTCATATGTGTTGTATGTGAGTGGTTGTTTTTAGCTCCTGGGGAAAACAAAGACAAAGCCAATTAGAAATAAAATAGACTGTATGGGAAGATTAGCCCCACGGTGTGGAGTGCAGAGTCTTGAGGATTGGAGAACCTTTTCCCAGAAGGACCGCTCTGGTGAGAACATGCAGCTCCCCCTTTTGGGGCAAGCGAGCAATTTCAACTCCCCCACGATGTGCCGTCTTCACTTCCCACTTCAGCGGTTTTATGTTGTCATTTAAATCCGGCTGCCTACCTCCTTGTTGCAATTTAGATCGTAGTCTGTTTCATTAGAACAAAAAAATGAAATTCTATTTTTTCTCCTTGGGTTTAAATTCCACCACGAGCCATGCAGTAGTATGCAGATACTTGTCAAATACCAACACAACACTGTAAGAATAACTAGATGCACGTGAGTGAAAGTTTTAGCAGAATATACTCAACCGTAGAACGCTAACATTACAAATAGTAACACCATCGCTAACGTTAGGTAGATTTTACCTGATTTAATGTCCCTGATAAAATATACTTCTCATCAAAATATATTAAAATACAACAATACAAGGCAAATTGAAGTACTCTTCTTTTATTTTAACCAATAGAAATTATCATGAAACAAAAAACAAGTATCATGGGGGGACCCTATAAAAAGGCTCAAAATCGGGTGAAAAATTAGGGAATCTGCAATAAAACATGATGACAAATATATAATATAAATAATGGAACTATGAACTTCTTCTTCGATACAAGTTCCTGTGACATGTGAGCTTTGTCCTGTAAAGAAACCTTCTCCCTGCAATGGTAAAACCCATCCAAATGTTTTTACCCTCTATCACTAACATATTTTACTCAAACACGTGCTGTTGAAAAAAACAGTGATTGGAGCAGAGAGACACGCTTACCTTCAATAATATCAGTGAGCAACGTGAAACTACACAAAGACCCACGCAACTCAGACAAAAGCAACACAATGAAAAGTATGTAACCAATCACACTGGTAAAAATCACTTGACGTTAGTGTTCGAGGATTAAATGGACAGTTTACCCTCAAATCTAAAAGACATATTTTTCCTCTTGCCCATCATGTTATTCATCAATCTAGATTGTTTTAGTGAAACTTGCCTAATTTCGGAGGTATCTGTCTGTCTGCCCTTTCTCCAATATAATGGGACGTTACAGCGCTCATGGTGCTCAAAGCAACAACAACAAAAACACTCAAGCCAATGTCTCTCTACAGAAGTCATGACCTTGTTGTAAGCACGTTATAACTGCTCACAACAAGGAGCTGTGGATTATCTTGAGTAACCCAAGCGTAATTTAAGTTTATAAGAGGAATAGAATAGAAATCTTTGGAATTGCTAACAACTCATAGACACCTGAAACATGTCACTTGTATGTATATCTGATGAGACTTGAATGGACATCATGCTAGTAGTCAAAATTGCAGTTGAGGACAGTACTTAAACGTAAATGTACTTAGTTACATCCAATCACTGCTCAAAGTAAATATGAATGGTGTATTGGGATTGCGTTATTGTGTGTGAGTTTGCCACAATGAAACACAGCTCATGGTTTCAGTCTCCCATCAGCCGACTCTGCTGATGTTTCCCTGAAGAGAACAAACGAAGTCAGACGTCCCGCTGGAAGCTGAAAAAAGAAACATGCCAAGTGACTCAAGTAGAGCCTGGTCGCCATCTAGTGGATGAAAGCTCTACTCTCCTCCACTTTTTTTGGCAGACAGTTCAACTCTGCGTTCCTCCGGGTTAACTGTATATCGATCTGATAAGAAGGTTGTCGCTCTATCTAAATGTGGTGAGAGAAGGATCTATAGATAATACAGGGACTGGTATATGTAAGTGTTGGTGGGGGCTTTTGATAGCATTTGCCATCACTGTTAAGCTCCCCCTGGTTGTGTCAATTAGTTGGCGTGAGCAGCAGTAAGTTCACAACCATTCACCGAGGTGATAAGGGCCTTAAAGTCTAAGTGGCTGTGAATAGGAAGATCAATGAGCGGATCAATGAGGCTGAATCCCTTCTCTTCCCAAAGCCAAAGTGCCTCGAGGGCTCTGCAAAAAAAAAATGCCGTGTCAGCAGCAGAGCTAATACCTCGTAAAATGCCTGCTTGAGTCTGGAGGGGTGTAACTGTACAACCAGGGACCTTTGGCCCAGTGAGATGTACCGACTGATCTGTGTTTTCATCAAGGAAAAAAGTATGAGCCTTTTTTATCTATATGTTGCAATAAAGGTTTTATGCGCACATACATTTTTAAACAATGCCACAAAACAAAAAACAATGTAACTAATTTAAGTAAGATGTCTATTATTGACAACACGATCCACAAATATCTGACTAAACAAGCACTGTATTGTACAGGAGAAATGAGAATGATTACAGGTAGTTTATTTTGTCTTCCCTTTGAGGCTTTAACAAACTTAAAAACATAAAACTTCAATAGCTATTTCATGTGTGATCATAAGTGCACCAGAATATTTATGTTTCTGTTTACCTCCTGAATACTTTTGAGTCTTTTAACTTCAGATTTCAGAGAAAGAAAACCTGCACTCAACTAAAGCTCTTTGGCTTAATTGAGCTGAGAGGTGTAACATATGTGGGGGTTTTTTTGGATATCCACAGGTTTGCAACCTGACAAGTGGAAACTTCTACCAATTCCGCGTGTTTGCTGCCAACATGGCCGGCGTCGGGAAGCCCTCCGACTCCAGTGAAGCTTTCCTGTGTGAGAAGTGGACCATGCCAGAGCCAGGTGAGGAGAGCACATCAGCTCACCTTCAGATCTGTCCATACACAGAGTGGAACTACAGAAATTACTGAGAAGATACATCTGAACACCTGAGTGTGTGACAGGTGAAAACCTTATTTAAATATCTCATCACAACATGTTTTAAGACACACAACATACTCTTCTAAGACTATTTTTTTGAATCTTTTATGGTTCCAAATGTCCATGTTAGATAATGACATTTGACTGAAGAATCCTAGAATCTCTGAACATGCAAATATTTTTCTTGAAACTTGAACTTGAGATGTTCTCCTCTGACAGCTCCATTGTCCGCGTACATGCACTGAAAGTTTCAGTTGTCCACATCACGCTTGTGTAGGCTGTATGTTTGAGCTGAATTAGCCTCCTAACTTCGCTTCTGCATGCACGTGTTAAAAAAAAAAGAGCAGAGAGAAACTTTTCTCCTCGAAGATGAATGTGAGATGTATGAAATTAATCATTTTTCAAATTATCCAATTATTTCAGAGTATTCAGTATTTGGGCCTCAGCTATTAACATCCTGACCTGCAGTTCCTTCTAAAGGCTGTTAGTTCACGAAACTGAAAGTTTATTGACCCCGGCTTGGGAAGGGAGATTAGATAGAAACAAAGACCATCCATCAACTGGAGGTCCCATTACCACTCTCCAACATTTTCTTTTCATTTAATCACACCATTAAAAGTGCAAACAGCCTTTAAAAACTAATTAGATTTTAAATGTGCAAAAATGCAATAATAAAAAGCTAAAGGGACGGCTAAGAGTAAAGGTAGATAATAGACATGACGTGTTGGTGCGTGTCTGAGCTGCGTCAGTGCCATTGAGCAAGACTCTGACTCTGAAAAGTGGCAAAAGAAACTGATGTAGTAAATATGTATTTTTCATTTACAGTTACCCTTAAATCAATTCAGTGTTTGAGAGATAATGATGAGTAATTTACACCTCTGCTGTAATGTTGATGCAGTAAGAATAATTCAAATAGTTTCCTTAATATAAAATATTTATTTTCACCTTTGCAACAAGGAACTCTTTTGTTTCCGGCCTTCGTTTTGATAGATGTTGTAGTCAAGTCTTTACTGTGGAATATTAACTGTAATTGAATAATAGATCACATAAAAAACCATCCAGCAGCAAAAAAAGGTCCATGAGGAAGTCTGAAGGATGCTTCGATCAAAATATCAACGCTTCTTTCGTCATATTTGGACTGTGGACAGAAAACAATTTTTAGATTGGAACCTGAAACAATAAAAAGATTGGCGGGTGAAAGATAGGATTTTAAAAGGTAAAAGCTTGCCCATTGCATTATTATTACAAACACAAATACTGTCTGTGCACACACACACACACACACACACACACACACTCAAAGTCACTCCAGTATGTGGTGGTTCAGCAGTTATGGCTCCGCTCCTATAAGCTTCTTGTGACATTAATATTGAAAATGGAGAGAGGCTCTCTCACACATGCCACTTTTAAAACGCAGCTCATTAATCTTGGCAAATGGGCTTTCCTCTGTGTCGTTAATAATTTAAAAGGGACCAAAAATCATTAAGCAAATGAACTACCAAGTGCCGGCATGGAGTCAGTGGAGAAAGATTAAGTAAAGTCACTGTACTCTTTTTGACTTTACTGTTGTTTCTGATTTGTTTTGCTCTCAATTTCCAGGAAGTCCTGTTTGGTTGCATTTCATACGACCACTGAGGGAATATATGTCCTTGTTTTTTATTTCAGTGGGGAAAATGTATTCCAGTTTTTTGGCCAACAACCTCTGTTTTCCTTTTGTTGTACTTGGAGCTCTCCTGCACCGAAGCATGGCCGCTGATATAGAGCATGTCTCCTCCCCCTCAGGTTGTCCCTATGATGTGGAGTTCAGGGAGGTGAGGGACGGCTCCCTGGTGCTGCTGTGGGCGGCTCCGTTGTACGAGGGACAGAGCCCTGTCACTGGCTATTTCCTGGAAATCAGCCAGGGTGACCAATCAGACACCTGGACTGCTTTGAATGAAACACCGATCTGTGACACACATTACAAGGTAAGTGAAGCTGTCATTTTTTTTTCACCAACTACAGTTTAAGAAAACAGAAAAGTATACTTAGGATCCAATATGATCGATTGCTACGTTGTGTAGAGTACGAGAGTATGTAATAACTAGTAAGTGCAAGTAAATCATTAAATTATTAATACCCTAAAAACTCACTCTCCCTGTGTTTCTGTGGGTCCAAATGTTGAAATAGTCATGATACATTATGACAATGAGCGTTTAATATTTCATGTGTTTTTTCATGACATTCAGGTGTCTGGTCTCGAGGTGGGTCAGACTTACCGTCTCCGTGTGTTGGCTGTCAATGAGGCTGGAGTGGGCTGTGCCTCCCTGCCCTCTGAGCCAGTCAAGGCCCAGTCCCAACCAGGTCAGCCAGCACCATTCCAGAAATGAATATATATATATATATATATATATATATATATATATATATATATATATATATATATATATGTATATATATATATATATATATATATATATATATATATATATGTATATATACGCGTTTAGTCACCTCCAAGACTTGTTGGAGGTTTCTGGAGCAGAGATATGATAATAGGGAAATCCTCCACACAGTCCAGTCTGTATAAGAATTATTTATTGAGTCAAGCTTTCTGAGACCTATACGGATAAAACATGATGAATCTCCCAGATCTCCCAAAGTTTTGAATTATTCATTTAAATGCATCTTTTCATGCCTAAACAGACATTGACGACATTGGTTCTCTTTAATCTGGTGGTGATATCACAAAAAGACTTTGACGTCATACATTATATGACGTAACTCATTGGAACACACTATACTATTTATTATGGGACTTTCAACCATTTGCAGAAAATCTTTTAGAAATAAAGAAATTAGCACATTTTTATTAGCTCAATGAAATACACAGCACATGTCAAGGATAAATCAAATGAATTCTCATCATTTTTGTGTTCTCCTTTCTAATGCTCTGAATTTGCTGAAAGTGTCTGCAGCCACACTAACCGCTTCGTTCATCTTCAGATGCCAAAAACATCGAGATCGGAGTGGACGACGATGGCTTCATATTTCTGGGCTACGAGGCGGATGAGACGGACGAGGAGAGCCAGTGTCTGTGGAATAAGAACTACACCGAGCCGATCGATGCCAGCAGGGCCCAAGCCGACACCAAGAAGGACGGGTACGTCTGCACTTGTTTGGATCCACTCTGCTGGGACAAGAGGTGATATTTACACAGGCTTATTCAAGTTGTGAGAAATGCTGTTTACCCGGCGACTTAATATAATAATATAACAGGATTTAAAAACAAAGAGAGAGCTATTACGAAACATTCGGTTTGGTCCAGGCGAATTAAATGTGCTGTGTAAGCAAATATAGTCCAGTGTGCTGTGTAAAGCAAATTGTTTTAAAGCTTTTCTCACTGGGATTCACATTAAAGGCAAGTCTCCTTTAATTATCTCTACTCTTAGCTTAAGGGAAGTCTGTCTGCTCACGGTTCCACTCATTGATATCATATAAAACAATATCTAGCTGAAAAACATCGGGAAAAACACTGTTGGGACAGAGAGCACACAGTGAAGTCTGACACCTGACGGAGCCAGACAGTCCCATCAGCACAAGGTGGACGGATAAACAAGGTCTGTCTGTCTGCTTTTTCCATTCCAGGTCGGTGCTCACCTTCACAGACCCCTCTGAGGAGGATCTGGGTCTCTACACAGTTGAGATGAGCGACGACCCAAACCAGTCGTCCAGCTACGACTTCACTGCTGAAGGTAAGCTGAGAGAGAGCAGAAGGTTCAGAAACTTGTCTTGTCTTAGCTTTGCCTCCGGCACAATGACAAGAACGATTAATTCCACATCGGTCGTCTCCTGTGTTTATTGAGCTGACGGCGGCATGAATAGCAGGACTTTTAATTTTAAGGGTTATCAAGCTTTTCACTCGAGCAAATAATTATGCTCCTCACGAACTTATTCCACAAGGTCACCCGTCCAACTCAGCTTATGTTCTCAATCAGCTTTCAGCTTGAAAACAGAGCCATGTGACCCATTGTTCTTTGCCAATATGGCTAAGGGCTAAGACATGTTAGTCCTTTTCAAAGTTGAATTAACCTTCAGCAACTGTTTTACTTCTTTGCAGACCTTGAACGACTCAAAGAACTCAGCTGGCAAGTCAGAAATCCACGTATGTACAAAAGACAATATAAATCATACTTTGGAAAAAGTTATTCTCATCAATAAATGTGATGATTCAAAGGGTTTTTGGGTATTGGTGCACTGTTATTTCAACTTGTAAATGCAGTACTTCCAAACACATGGTGAAATACTGAAGCAAGACGCACACATTACGTTCTCGACGTTGATTAAATGATCATCTAAACTGCTTCAGCTTGTCCTGAATACTCTTGTTTGTTTGTTTTGCAGTGATAGCCCTGAAGTCAGGCTGGCAGGTGGAGGTTTCTGAGCAAGGTGACGTACGTCTTTGGCTTCAGACTGAGAGTCTGAGTGACGACGCTGAGCTCCGTCTCGTCTTCAATGACCGAGAAATCTCCAGCACTCCGGTAAGAACCGCCGTGATCCTGCAGCTCGGACACTAACCCTGTCAGGGTAAGGAGGTTTGATATCCATCCGTCTATTACATCTAACCGCTTATCCTCTATAGGGTCGCAGAGATAATCATTCACCCGGCATGTGTTGGGCTTTTATATTCTGAAAGGATACTAATTGTTACACTACTTTATGAGCACATAGCAGAGACTTGTCGGCCTGCTGCTTGTCAAGTTGACAAATTCATGATATAAATTTGATGG
Organism: Clinocottus analis; assembly: GCF_023055335.1. Classification (NCBI taxonomy): domain Eukaryota; kingdom Metazoa; phylum Chordata; class Actinopteri; order Perciformes; family Cottidae; genus Clinocottus; species Clinocottus analis. The sequence goes on along the minus strand of NW_027176251.1, from coordinate 10,036,933 downwards.
ATATTAAAACAAATATAGTCCAGTGAGAAATATGTGTAGCCCATCTGGACTCAACAAACAAAAGTTTCTGCAAATCATTTTTCCAGTGCATGAGGGAGAAGTGTGAGCAAATAAGATAATCTATAATCCATACTACATTTTCAACAATCACTCACCACACTGTGTGTCAATGCTTTTAGTGTTAGGTTCAGTGAGGTGGAAGTGAGTTTGGTGAGACTATCATATGCTCAATAGGTGATTTGTAACTTTCTTTGCCTCGTCCCAGTCCTCAAATTGGTTTTCAGCAGTTCCACCAAAGAGATGTTCCCTGTAAACTTTTCAGATGGTTTTATTTAAATAATGTTTTGAGGCCGGAAGAGGTCAAATTCTCCAACGTATGTAAAAAGTTATACATAGACTGGAGAATAATAATAAATAAATAAAAAACAGATTTGTGTCACAAAGTACACAATAATGTGTCCATTATTAATGATCTCACAACCTTCAGGTTTAAGTTGTGACCCGAAGGTTGGGAACCATTGCTGGACTTAACTATAATCGTCTGTGAAGTATCTCATTCAGTGACTTTAGTTAGAAGCTACTTGAAGTGCTTCTTCTGAAAAGAAAATTCAGTCTGAAGGTAGCTGCAAGAGGAGAGCTGTAATTCATAAATGTTGGCCTTTTTTTGTCTGGGTACTTGACTTACAATATGCTGAAGGTTTATTACACATTGTTTTGCACAATGACGCCACGAAGAAATACTGCCAACTCCAGCTTTAATATGTGTTTCACATATCTCAAAAATATCCTCGAGAAAATAATTTACTTTGATAATACGACTCAGTGAAAGCCATTGCTATTTGCAACAAAAATATTCTTACCTTGTTATTGACAAGATAATGTAATGCTACAGCAAGGTCAGATGGGAATAACGCCAACGGAGCGATTTCACTTCAAAGTTCAATTGGAATAAGATCATATGACCTAAAATGAAACAGTATAATCATCAAGGCGAAATAACTGAAATTGAACAAACCTCCTCAGCGCTTACATGTGTCATGACACCGAGTTAAAAATAATCAGCGCTGCCGTCAAGGTCATTGAACCTTGTACTGTCATGTCCACAGAGAGAAAAGCAACTACAGCTCAGTATTTATTGTGCTTTCACAACTCGCTCGGATACATTTTGTGTGACTGTGTTTGTGCGAGTCGGGCGACTGCTTCGTATTCAGCAGCTTGCGTTCATCCCTTCTGTTGCATTTTCATTTATTCCATTATTTCTCAACATCAGTGCTCCATCTGAACGGTACTGATTACACGTTATTTCTAAATGATCACAGCTGAGGTTTGCAAATTCAAAAGTCATTTGGCTGATTAGAGCCCTCAGGCTTTCCATACATCACACATCCCATCCACCAGTGGGTCCATCAACGTGCAAGGCAGACAATTATCTCGATGAACATGAAAGTCATGTAAACAAGGCTGTTTGTTTGTGTTTGTCTTTGTGTGTGTGTATGGGTGTGAGTGTTTCTAAAAAAAACAAAACACAATACTTCATCTACGCTGAGCATTTTGTCGTTTCAGTCCCTTTTCATTGCACCGATTCACATATATTCTCTCTAACTCTCTATAACTAACCATCTGTATAATGGATTGCAAGTGACGTGTCTACCTGTCATCTGGGATCAACTGTCTGCACATGTGCTGTTGTGTACTGTGTGTGTGTGTGTGTGTGTGTGTGTGTGTGGCAATGTGTGTTTGCTCTCCTGCAGCACCGTAAGATCAACTTCGACAAGGCCAAAGGTCTGGTGGAGATACTGTTTGACCCGCTCTCTCCGGAGGACGAGGGCTCGTACACGGCCCAGCTGAAGGACGGCCGCGCCAAGAACCAATTCACTTTGGTCTTTGTGGATCAGAGTGAGTCTTTTACTCAGATGTCACAAAGCTTTCATATTGGTTGTTGTTGTTTTTTACATACAATGATGAAAGATGAACACAAATGAAGAGGGACATTAGAACAGAACAGACATAACTTCCTGAAACTGATATACACTGCCTGGCCAAAAAACACTTAGAGGACCTGATTTGTTGCCTAATGACTTCAGGAAAGAAAAGATAATTAAATGATCATATACTTATCTTCTCTTGCGTTGCTTTATACATGTTATAAACAAACGACCTGTTCTCAAATCATAGGAGTCTTTTTTTATTCTACCCATTTTCGTTAACTTTTACTCAAAAGTCCTCTTCCTCACCCGCACTTAAACCTCTCGAACGATTGGTCGAACAGTTCAAAATTCAGTTGGAATAATTCCAGAAGTAAAAAACCTTTTGGAGCAGCAGATCGTCATGACCTCTCCCCACATGACCTCCACGATTCCACTGTTTTGTACTCATGATATTGTTTGTGTCTCGGTCAGAGTTTCATGAGACGATGGCCCTGGCTGATAAAAACCGGCGTGACCATAAGAGGAAATCTGGTGAGAAGTCTCTCAACATCACTAACATACTTTACAGTAAATACCATTACATCTAATAGCTGCAATAGCTTTTTGGGGACCTTTCTGTGGAGTGACACAGCTGCTCCATTTTGCCGGAACCTCGTGAGATTAAAGAGTTGCATACAGAAAGAAAGGAAGCCTCCTGCGCTACTGGACTCAGTGTTTTTATCACCTGAGCTCTCAGATGTGATAAGGAGCAGCTATACAACTCTTTTGTGTCTCGAGGCCAATGCCCCAGTGTCCACTTGTGCAAACAGACTGCCTTCCAAATTGTCTACTGTTCAAAGTACATGTGACACTCAGAGTCCAAGTCGCACATTTTGTCTATTACGTGCAGAATAGCACGATGCAAAACAGATATTAAAGCGGTTTATTACCTGCATGCTGTTTTGAATTATTGCCTCTCTCTGATTTTAGGCAGTTGTCACTGTCAGTAATTGCCATAATTTGCCATATAATGATGCATTTGTGTTTCAGTGGTTGGTCTGAATAAATAATTGTTTGGTGTTTCTAGTAGGGTAACCGTGGGTTTTGTTCTTTCTGTTCCCAAGGACCGTACTTCCAGGAATATTTGTCGTGGAGTGTAAATGAGGATTGTGAACTGATTATAAAGTGCAAGGTACTTTTAGCCAAACATTATTAAAGCCCAGAAACGTTTAAGCTTTCATTATTAATATATATATATATATATAGTTAAATTTGCATAGTATGGTGTTAAGTTCCCACATCACCCAGAGCAATGGTAATGTTCTATTTTACTATTACTCATCCAAAGAGTATTTTGACCCTTTTTTCGCAAGAAAGCAAAGAAACACATTCCCTAAAATGGCAACGTTTTATAGGGATTCCTTTTTCTTTTTTTTTACAAAGATCTCACTATTTCATTAGTAAAAAAAAACCTTTTTTATTTCTCAATACATAGGTGACAAATACCAACAAGGACACATCACTCAAGTGGTTTAAAGAAGGTGCTGCAGTGACCCGAGTTGTGTACGACCAGACATCAGGGGTCAGCACACTCACCATCCCGCAGGTATCCAAAACGATTCTGCTCTATTATCAGACTCGAGGTGGGGAAGGGAGTGAAGAGCTATTAGAAATGGTCGTGATGTAAAAAATGTAGTGAGACAAAACAAGCAGTCCTAGGTTCACCTTGGAGTGTAAGGTTAAATAAAAGATTAAATGAAGTGTTTTGTTGTTCTCCAGAATCAATATTTCAGAGAAGCTATAAATATGTTTAAGTTTAATACGGTGGATGTGTTTTGCCCCTCAGGTTACCAAGAAAGAGGCGGGTTCATTCAGAGCTGTGGTGTCAGATGGGAGAGGAGAGGACGTCAGCACTTTAGAGTTGCTGGATGATGGTAAGAGGCTGTGATGCATGTATCTACAAACAGCAGTCCCCATTTGTTCCTGTGTGCATTTCAATTTTACATCCATAATGAAAGTGAGGCGATTACTATCTTTTTTTCCCCTCCTGCCCCCTCCATATCTCATTAAGTATCCTCAGTATTCACCTACCACTAATGTTGCATTTAGTATTTATTGAGTTCCAAAAGCGATACAAAAGACTATCTGAAAGCTGCGTTGTTCTTTTTATTTCCAGAGTATGACAAGCTTCTCCAGCAGCTGAGTAAACAGTGTGGTGAGTTCTTCATAGTTGAAAACTCTTGTGTCATGTGCGAATAAAATGTACAGCAGATTTACTGAGAACGATACAGCTGAAAAACATGTTAATTAATGCGTTTAAATCAAAAGAATTGCCAAGGAAACTGAAAATGTACGCAAACTGTGGCACGAAATAACCAGAAGCTCCGTCGTCTCTGCAGCGTTGTCTGCCAGCCCACTGAAGATTCAGAGCACTGCTTTGGGTTTCCAGCTCTACTGCTCACTCAAATACTACATCAGCCACCTGAAGACCAGCTGGCTCTTCAGGTGAGTCCGCACGCAGAGCTCCTCTCTGACCGAACACCCTGTGTGCATCTCCTCCCAGTCTGCCAATGAGAAAGTATTCCAAACATGCAAATTCTTTTAGAAACCTGAATAAAAATGTGGGAAACCACTGTGTACAGAAACATCTGCACAGAAAAGCAAATGAAAAGTAGCTTGAAGTTTATTTTGTCTTCAGAACCATCTAGCAGTGTGGTCACACATTGTTTACTGCAAGCCACCGAAGTGGACTATTACTGGAGGTAATCATCACAACCACGGTACCATAAAACATTAAATGAAGACACACATACTGACTTGACTGCTGCACATGCACACACACACACAAACACACACACACACACACACACACACACACACACAAAACCCATTAACGTTCAAAGGTATATTAATGTGCTGTGACATTTCTCTTGATAGTGGCAACGTCTCGGGCTCATTTACTAAAGTTCAGCCTCTAAAATGCGTAGCAAAGTTCAACTACTGACAGCTTAAAGAGTTCAGGATTTAGATGTGAAAGTCGAGCCAGATCTTGCATGCAAAGGTTCTCATGTGGATGTTTTAAGCACATCTGGACGCTGGACGTTCATCCATCTTATCATAACCGATCACGGCAAATAACGGTTGAGCCAAATGTTCTTAAAAATCCCAGAACTTTTAGATGAGGCGAAACGTTTTAAAACAAGCCAAATATGTCAGTTTTGAGTTTTGCATAGATTAATAAAATGATGAACAATCCATACAATCATTTAGAAAGAGAGAAAGCTGTTCCACTGCATGGTCTGACTGTTAAACTGTGTTTCTCTCCTGCTCTGTCGTGCATGTGCATTTCATCTAATTGAAATATTCTGTGACATTAGATTTGATGTATTTCTTATTATTTAAAGGGCAAACTGAAACATGATTATGACATGGCTGAGGGTGAAATTGGTGTCTGTAGAATATGAGCACCACCTGCTGGGGGCTTTAGAGATAGCCCTTACAAAAGAGAACAACGAGCTGAAGAAAATGTAACTAGTGTTATGTAAACTGACACGTTATTTTAGTCTTCAATCAAATTATGGCTCCAGTCTGAATTGAAACATGTCACTACAAGTATATTTTCAATTTGGGTTTCCACTTTCTGAGTTTATAAACTTTCATCCTTGAATTCTTTCCACTGACGTGTGATAAAATGTGATAAGAAAGCAGGATAAAGTTCATAACACACATTTTGGTAAGAATCTGTTTTTTGTAGGTCGCGATGTAAAGCTTACGTACAAAGAAATGCATTTCATTCCTTCCGTGCAGGGAGAAGAAGATTGGCCAGGAAGCCAGGACAAAGCCTGGCAGCAATATGGAGAAAGTCTGGATTGAAATCTGCAACCCAACAGAGAATGATAAAGGCAAATACACTTTGGAGATGTTCGACGGCAAAGAGACACACAAGCGGTATCTGGACCTGTCTGGACAAAGTGGGTGGAAATATCAAGTTTGCTCAGAAAGAATCTTAAAGACTATTTCAGATCAAGATAGGTTGTTTTTTTTTAGAGTAGATAGGATACATAATGATCTTGATTGCCTACATTTTCCGCAGTGTTTGCTGATGCCTTGATGGAGCACCAGAGGTTGAAGTAAGTGCTGCACGACATGAAGCTGCAGGATGAGATGATGTGTCTAGCATGGCATGCAGTGGCAAAACATCTCAGCACAGAATATTATTGCCTGACGCTGAGCAATGTGATTTTGAATTGAATCTTTGTGTTTCGTCCCTCAGGCAAGCAGCCATTTCTGAGAAAAGTGAGTCACAGGTTATGTGTGAATCCTGAGAAATGTCTGCACATAACAAAGGTTAAAAGAGTCCACAGTGCACGTCAGCAGGGACTTTATGTCGCTTGTTTTGTTTCAGATCGGGCCAAAGTGACCAAGGGCCTTCCTGATGTGGTAGCCATCATGGAAGGCAAGGTATGCCATTTGTCAGGGAAGAAGTACTGGTTAGAGACTATGTCACGCAAAATAATACTATGTTGTGGTATTATCGTCAACATTTTGTGTTGTTGGAGGCCTAACAGTGTCATTTTTTTGCATGTCATAATTCTTTGACTGCTCCTCGTCCTCTTTTCAGTCTTTGTGCCTGACGTGCTTCATCGACGGCGAACCAGCCCCAGAGATCATGTGGCTGCGGAACGACAAGGAGATCGCTAACCAGAACCAATTTGTCATCACTAAGGAGCCTAAGTGCAGCACCATCACCATCAATGACGTCAACATGGCAGATTCCGGAAAATACAGCATTTTTGTGCACAACCAGTATGGTTCTGAAACGGTCAATGTGACTGTGAGCGTCTACAAGCATGGGGAGAAGCCTCCGACACACGCAGTGGAGATGGGGTTTTATGTTTGAGGTGGGGTTGTTTCTGATTTGAAAGAAAAAAGCAATTGAAGGTGGATGGATTGAGAGATGGAATAATGTTGGATTGTTCTTGTGTTGGGACATGTTATTGAGCATGAGGAAACCTTGATGGGATTTGAAAGATTAATCAATTTAGTAATCACCTGTAATCTGCAAACTGTCGACATAGCATTTACATTCTCTAAACAGTCTATTCATAAATATGATGTCAGGCTTCTCCTGTGATGGAGATGCACAATTACATTCATTAGCAGTACATTGCACCAGTAATTAATATATTTAATCAATTAGAAAAGCACTCAGATGATTTGTTGCTACAGACTTACTTGTTCTGGTAACTTATATATTATAAGCAACCATGTCGGCTCACATAAGCTTAAATGAGCTAACATTAGCTTGCTGCCACATTACAGTTTATTGTTTAACCGTTATTATGTAAGTGTCTTGTTTGAAGGGTTCACTAAGAATCTGTCATAATGAAAAGAGCTCCTGGTCTGTGGAGCGGTTGGTAAATTGGGTGTTTGTTTTTGTGTGTGTTGTGAATAAAGCAATTTCAAGCGATTATCTTTTATTTTATTTATTTTTAAGCGCATGCGCAGATACTACATTTCATCTTCAGATTCTTAATCAGTAAACTACATAATTATTGATTAAGTATCAAAGAAAATGTGGTCTGCAGATTTCTTTCTGTATGATTTTGGAAGCAGAGATCAAGTCTTGTTCAAAGCAAACAGTCTGTAGTGTCATTAACCTGCTGGTCCTCAGGAGGTTAAACGGCACAATGAGGAAAGGTTGCAGATGGATCTAATGTCCAATGAACGAGTCCTGAATTAAAATACATGTAAATATGTCCGAGAGTGTATTAAATGAATCATTTTCTCGTTTTGATTCAGTGGGTCCACTTCTGGACTTTGTAAACACACAGTAAATAAAGATCATGTAAATAATTGTCATTTGGATGCTAAAATACAAAAGAAAAGTAGATCCATATTTCTTATCAGTGAGACTTTTGATCACACAGGACAAAAATGACCATCTAAATTCCTCTTGGTGCACGCCAATGTTTGTCCCAAAAGGAGTAAGTGAACTCCAGGTTGTTCAAACAACAGTGATTACTCCAGAGGGATTTGTTACTCATTAGATACTTGCGTTCCTATAAAAAGGTGCAGCACAACAGTCACCTCCTCCACATTGTGTTGAGCTTCACACAGCTGTCACAGCCTCCAGCCTGCCTTGTAAAACACAGATCTTCTCAAGAACATGGACTTCAATGGAACATGGCAGGTCTACTCCCAGGAGAACTACGAGGAGTTCCTCAAGGCCATGGGTGAGAAAACAAACAATTTCAGAAACTAAACACATATTATCTTAGGAATCTAAAGACAAAGTGGCTATACAGCGACATCCTTCTAATGCTAAATATAACCACTGTGCATGAATTAACAAAAACACTCATACTTTGCTTGCCAGATCTCTCAGAAGAGGTTATCAAGATGGCCAAGGACATCAAGCCCATTACTGAGATCAAGCAGAAAGGTAATGACTTTGTGGTCACCTCTAAGACACCTGGAAAGACTGTGACCAACACCTTTACCATCGGGAAGGAGTCTGATATCACCACCATGGACGGCAGAAAGCTCAAGGTTTGTACTCATTTGGATGTCACACCACAGTTTTTTCAGTACACAATCTGAATTGTGTCCTCCTGTGACTTGCAGTGCATTGTCAATCTGGAGGGTGGCAAACTGGTCTGCAACACCGGCAAGTCCTGCCACATCCAAGAGCTCAAGGGAGGAGAGATGATAGAGGTGCATACCTTACAATAACTCATTCATTATATTTCACCTTGATGTATCGTACACTATCATGCAGTGCAATGTATCTCCTGGCCACAAATTCCTTTTTCTTTGTGCCTTTCAGACCTTAACGATGGGCTCAACAACTCTCATCAGGAGGAGCAAAAAGATGTAAAATTGGCAGTGAAGAAATCAATTTCTATTTTAATAAAAAAAAATGCTTGATACGTGTGGTTACAGCATATGCTTTGTCTATCTTTTTCGTTCTGCCTACTTCCAACATCTTTTCTGAGAAAATTAATATTATTAAGAAAGCATGATCTGAATAAATGATCTAAAACAAAACAATAGAAACATTGGATAAATTATGTTTAATTGTGTGTGTGCGCATGCGCGCATGTAACTGTGCGGCTGTACATTATGTGCGCATGCGCACTAGAAGGGAACACTTCGACCACGCAGTCGCCTTCGCGTTTTAAAAGCACCAGGACTTGTGGAAAAGAAATTGCCGTTGTAAACAAATTCCCGGCCACATAATCATAGCAACAGGCCATTAAAAAATGGCGAGGTACTTGAGGCCGCCCAACACGTCTCTCTTCGTGAGAAACATCGCCGACGATTCCAGGTACGTTCTCGTTTTAACCCCTTCAAGCTAACGTAATGCTAGTTGGGTAGCAAACATCACCAAAATGGCCAACGGAACGAGTGAGCCCAAATTAGGAATGCACACAAAAAAAGGTGTGGTGGTCCTGTTTTAACTGAGTATTGTTCCACATGAGTGCTTACGTTAGATAAATCACACAATGTAATGCGGTTCGCTCACACGAAGATAAAAGTGTGTAGTTGAAGCTAACGTCGTTCACTGGCCCGAACAAGCGAGTCGCTTTTTATTTTATGGACATTAATTAGTAATCTTGCGCGATTTCAGTCGGTGGTGTTTCCTGTGGAATACGTTACGTGTGCGTTAAAGAGCACGTTTTTCACTATTTTCGTCTTATTTTTTATTACGGCCGCAGTGAAGCCAGCAGCGAGACTAGGTGACGTTACATTTAGCAGATAATAGACCTGCAGACATGTCGAGCTCCTGTTACAGTCCAGTTTAAATCTAAGGAACGACATTTTTTTTGTTTTTTTTCTGTTTGTTATCATTCAAATAATGAATACATGCATAGAATTACAAAGGTTATCTAGCAATGCAAATGGTTTGGTCATGTAGGTTCCATTTAGTTTTGAGAGATCGTCCCTGAGAATCATATAAATAAGCCAATACAATATGAATGTTGTATATGCATACGGGGGAAATACTCAAAGATTGCACAGACCTTGCTTTGAAACGTTTTTTTGTTCCCATTCCTGTACATAATTTCCCTTGGACTGGAAAGTTTAAGAAATGTGCTACTTTTATTTGGTTCCGTCCCAAAACTCCTTACACAAAATTCTTTAATTTCTAATGCTCAGATGTAGTAGGCAGGACACAGAAAACACTGGTCCACTTTCATATGCATTTCTGTTGATTTATCACAGATGTCAATGTTACTGTAATAAATTCTGACATGTTGTAGTCATTTTCTAACCCCTGTGACTTTGCCACCTCTGTTTATTAATAATTCACGCAATTTTTTAGCTTCTATGGGGGATGTGTGAGCATTATTATTATTATTATTATTATTATTATTATTATTATTATTATGTATTTTATACAATTAAACATTTTAAATGATAACTTCCTTTTTGAAGTAGGAGAGTCATTTGATGTGTCTGCAAATAACTTTTGTCATATGCTGTGCTGGCACTAGCTGCTGTGTATATCTTGCACACTGAGCTCCAGCTAAATTCATATGACAGCCATCGGAATAAATGTGCTTATTTCATGACACTTTAGGCCAGAGGATATACGACGTGAGTTTGGTCGTTATGGGCCTATAGTAGACGTCTACATTCCACTTGACTTCTATACACGGCGGGCAAGAGGATTTGCTTACATTCAATATCCTTTATTCTTTTATTTTGGAAATCATGTTTTAACAGAGGGATTGTAAAGCATTACATCAGATTTTTGGATTGTTGTTTATTCAGGGACACTTGATTATATCAATGACAATATGTATTTTTTATGTTTATGTAATTTTATTTTCTGAGAATTATTTGTTTCTGATTATTCATGTATTCAGATTTAAACTTATTCCTAACCATTATTTCTTCTGTTGTTGCCTTAGAATGGTAAAGATACAGTTCTGGAGATCCCGCACCAAAGAAAGTTGAAAAGCGGTTATAGAGTAGATTCAAGCACAAGAGAGACCCAGGCAACAAGCAATAGTGGAATTGGGGAAATAAAGAGAGCAAAAGCATGAAGATACAAAGGAGAAAAGAAAGCGCCCAGGCTTCCATTTGTCTACCAAAGGAAGGAAAAGCAAAGTGTTTATTGGGCAAAGACAAGCAGGAAACCTCAAGTTCTTCTGCCAAGACAATAAAGATCAAGCTGAAGGTTAAAGGTAACAAGCCAAATGTTTTGTATCCTACTGAATCTGATCACCATCAATATTTGTCTTGTCTTCACAATTTGAGATCACAAATGGGGCCAATGATTTAGTTGTTTGTTGTTTGTTGATCTAAGTCCAAGCAGTCAACCTGTGTTGCAGTCTCTTTTTTTATTATTTTTTTATTGTTGTGCATGTGCAGCCTTCTCTGTCCCAACTTTCCAAATATTCAAAATAAAAGGCCTTAACGATACAGCACGTTTGAAGATGTCCGGGATGCAGAGGATGCTCTCCACAACCTGGACCATAAATGGGTCTGTGGACGTCAGATCGAGATCCAGTTTGCCCAGGGCGACAGAAAGAGTATGAAACCTTTTAATTCCTATCCCTGAAGCATACATTTAACTTATGTAACGCCTCATTAAGCATTGTATGGGAACTATTGAGTTGATAAGCAACTAATGTTCTGGTGTATTTATCAAGCTCCGAATCAGATGCAGACCAAGGAGCGCCATTCCCCTCGCAGTTCCTCCCGCCATGATGATGATCGAGATAGCCGCCGAAGACGGTCCAGGAGCCGCAGCTATGAGCGCCGCAGGTCACGTAGCCCTTCCCATGAGCGCCGTCCACGGAGGTCCGAAAGCCCAAGAGGGTGAGTTATGGCAGCTTTTGCTTTATTACACTCGCAGTAACTTAAATTCCTTCCAATAGTTCAAATGTTTTTCATTTTATGACCTATTTTTGTCATTGTAAAGCTGAATCAACACTCTACAAAGTAGTTACAGAGCGACAGCCTTGTGCCATAAAATCCATTAAATCTCAATACTTTGCCTACTGTATCAAAATATTTGGCATCAAAATTCTGTAAAGATCTAAATCCGGAAACTTTATGCTATATTTAATGGTTGCATATTCATCCTGACTAGTTTAGCCTCTAGCGTTGGTATAAACAAGTTGGGTCAGTAATAAAGCAGGAAGCCAGACTGCCTAATTACGATAACTCAATGTTTTCGTGTCCTGATAATAAGGGTGTGCACCCAGTCTTTTATACAGTAGTTACACCCTGAAAATCCGGTTTGTGTTTTGTTCTCTCTCCAGATCTCGTTCCTACAGTCGACACAGACGGAGCAGAAGCCATGAAAATGAAAAGTAGTCAAATTTCTCATCTCGTAGTTTGTAAAATAAGCAAGGGCCATTGTACTGCACCTTTTACAATCCACAGTTATCATTGATAAGTGATGTTCATCCCACCAGGTACAGAGGTCCTCCTCGTGAGCACCACAGGACACAACGTGAACCCGGCTCACGTAGCCACTCTGCATCCCGCTCCCCTCCACCCTCCAGACCCATGCCCAAAGGTAAAAAGAGCCAGTCCAGGTCCCACACCCCAGGTGAAGACTACCACCCAACCGCCAGTTCCCAGAAAAGGCCTGTGGGGCGATCTCCATCCCGCTCCCACTCTAGATCTATGTCCCGCTCACGTTCTCGCTCCAGGTCTTGGGCTGGACGCAAGTCTGGAGGCCACTGAGTGTCTGCTCTCACTCCCACCCTGTTCAATCTGTCTTTGAGGATGTCTGCGTTCAGTTATAACTAGAGTATTAAGCCCTGTTAGCATTTGTTTATCATCACATAATAGTCTGTTGCCAAAGGGGGGCGGTGGTTGACGAGAGCAGCAGAGAGGTGATATTTCTTTGTGAAAAGGGGGTTTTGTTCCAAGTGATTTGTATTAACAAAACAGTTAACGTGTGATCAGGTTTTTTGGACTTGTAATGTCTGTTGCTGCGGGAGAAAACATGTTAGATTGGCGTTGCCGATAATATTTTTGTACTTTTGATTTCCCCATTTGTTAATGCCTGTGTTTGTCTATTTGTGTGATCTAAACATGAATAAAAATTGCATTTTACTTTAGGCCCAGACTCATCAGTATTTACCAACTACGCTGCCCAAGCTATTTATACAGCAGGCAAACTGTAAACTGCAAATGGCTGTATTGAATGGAGTTAGTTGCTACCTAATGTTGTCTGGTATGCTATGTGACTGTTGAAGACTTACTGCAATCATTTTTCATGTACTTTGTTCAGTGAGTGAAACAGTTACTGTTCTAGTTTGACTTGGTATGCTTTGAAAATAAAGACATTTTAAAAACTAAAATATGCTTTATATTGCAATGTAAGCTGTAATAGAATGAAACCATAAGGTGTGGACTAATTATATGAAACAAGTGTTGGAAGATACTCAAGCAGACAGAAAAGTAGGGGGGAGGGAAAGGGATTTATTTCTTTTTTGGTAAAATTGTTTCAAAGTGCATTTGTTAACATTTGCTCTTTTTTTTTTTTTTTTTTTAACCAATTGATACAAATTGTAAGTGGGGCATTTTCTTTCCAGTCAGTGACTTTTTCAGGGGGACAAATTAACGGCCAATTCGTTACACATTTCAAATTTAGAGTAAGGAGACTGCCATGCACAATTCAATAAGGGCAAGAAAGAACATGTTTACATGAACAACAAATAGAACTTAAAACAGCATTAGGCCAAGTTCAATTGTCAGCTGGCGGAAGAACAGCAGACAATTGACGATGGTTCTGATGAAAAACAGTCAACTAGTGGCTTTGCCACCAAATGAAAAGACAGTTTCAGCATGGATTTCAACTTAGGCACAAACAGGTCAACTTGAGATTAAAAAACATCACACTTACATAATGTAAGCACATTCAGAACTCGAATAAATACATAGGCAAGTCTCCTCTTGGATCCAATCGGTGTTTTGCAGTTTTTCTTGATTCGCACTAAGCATCTTTCACCCTACACTGCATAATACAAAACAATAAAAAAACATGTGCAAGATCTCTGGAAAGATAACAGTGCAGGGGTACTGAGAAATGCTGTTTGCAGCTTTTTTTAACAAAAATATTCTTCAGTATTGAAGTCAAGACATTGAAGTCAAGACACGTCCTTAGCATGTCTTATACATTCAGTGTTATTACTAAAAATACTTTTGTCAGACAGGCCTCAAACTCGGCCTGCAAATGTACATATGCTACAAGTACTTTATACATTTCATTATTTACATGGCTCTTTAACACATTAATAAGCTCTCATACTTTGTTTTGTCATCTTTAGGCTGGCAATAAACAGCTCCAATTCTGCAAGGGGAAAGCAAAAAAAGAGCCTCAATAGAGAAGTGAGTCAAACTAAAATATAAAAAAATAGAGAATCCATCGGGGGATAGTCAATTACGCCTCCATTTCAATAGCATCCTGGCCTGTAACGTATTAAAAAACTAGTCAGATTGCAGTGCAAGAGGGTAAACAGAGGGCAGAAAGTGTCTGTCGATCATGGGATGTTCAACTACGGAAACCTATTTTGTAAACATAAACACCAACCTCTCGCCTCATGTTGAGTCCTTTGGGGCCACTTTACTTAAGGAACCCTCCTCTGCTTTACCTTGCTTACAAATGCATGCAGTCAACAGGGCCATGTCACATCACTTAGAAAGTGAAATTTTCAGCCTTCACCACTAAGCTTGGCCCTCTTCCGCGTGTTTAAGCTGCAGCACTGTCCTGAAAAAGGCAGAGACCCGAGGAGCAATAACAGTGCTAATTAAAACGGATGAACAGTTAGAAGTGACCATGGGGACTGTCACTCATTTACCACACAGGCTGGTATGGGTTAAGTGGCGACGGCAACAATACCGACCACATAGAGGATGTCCCAAAAAGGAAAAGAAAAATACAGCGAAAACATTGCTTTGGTTACACAGCACTTCTTATATCTTTCAACCACAACAATAAAAGGACTTGTAAAAAATAATGCTATGATAGAGGGTGATGGCCTCAGACAAGCTGAACTCCTATAGTGCATGTGCGCACAGCGCAATAAAAAAGGTACAGGAGTCAACAGTCCAAGGCCGGTGTGCCATGGTCTCTTATTACCCTTCAGTTTGAGGTTATACTTTTGAACTGTACTGTACAGCGCATTACCTCCAGTAAGAAAGCTTTTTTTCCCTGCAGAATTGCAGTTTGAGTGTCCTTTCCATCACAAACAAGGATTGTTATACATCAAATAAAAAAGGTGGCCCGAGTAAAAAAAAAAAAAAATGTATAATTGCTACAAATGTATGTTTGCTTTAGCACCTGAAGCTTTAGAAGTGACCCTAAAGAATCATCATGAAACTTTTGTAAATGAAAAAGCATGTCTGTCCACAGAAATGGACCGTAAAAGTGGTGGGAATTTACCTGACCGATACTATAACCATTGTTTGGGGGGGAAACAGAACACTCAATCTGCTTTAATAGCCAACATTAAAAAGAACAAAACAAAGAGAGAAGTAGAAGGGCTATCCAGTTTGTCATTAGTCACAGAAACTGACTCTACAAAAAGGCATTACCGACCAGCAAGGCTCCAAGGCTGTAATATCAAGAAACATAGGCTTAAAATTTTTGTGTTGAATTCACATTTTGCAGCAAAACATTTGCTGCAAATAAATGTTTCCAAACACAGAGGTCAATCTTCAAAACAGCTGAAAGTATTACAGCACTGAGGTGTTCCTGGTGGGTGGGTGCCCTCAAGAGAGTCCCAGTTCATACATGGGGCTTTTCGATCAAGTGTGGGTACCCCCTCTCAGGCCTGCACCTTGAGGAGGCTCTTGAGCTGGAAGGCCATCATCTCTCGGTTGTCACAGGAACCCATATGGAAGGGCACCCAGTGGCTGGGGGGCTGAGGCAACACGCTGGGCAAGGGTGGCTCGCTGAACTTGGGCCCTGCGTAGCTCGGACTCCCCTGTGTGGCCAGGAGCGTGTTGAGGTGAGACACCACGCCCTCCCAGTTCTGATCATAGTTGGTGGCAAAGCGGACAGAAGCGTTCTTCTCTGCACACGCGGCCTGCCGCGCCTCTGGAGACCTGTGGTAGGCGGCGACCTTGTCACTCCGTCGGTGGCTGTGGTGGTGAAGGCTGCCCGCCCCTCCTGCAGATGCTGCTGCGCCGTTCTGGTCACGGCTCCTCTGCTTGGCCCGGCCCAGCTGGTGGTTCTTTTTGGGCAAAGGGCGCTCGGGGTGGGAAACTGGAATGTTGTATCTCTCTCCACCTCCCATACTGCTTCTGCACTAAGTGTCACCTGTGTGATTAAAAAGAAAGAAAAGAGATAAGCTATAAAACTGTTCTTCCTTTGAGCTGGTATCTGGAGCATCACATTTGTGGGTTTGATTATACTCTCGAAATGGCCAGAAAAAGAGAACACTTCATGTGAAACTCGCCAGACTATTTGTGTTTTTAGCTATTCCATGTAAAAACTTGCAAAGAAACTGAAATTTTGTCTGGGTGACGGTAGTGTATGTTTTTATTAATATATATTATTACATACATACATACCCTTAATCATGATCCGCTCTTTCTTATTGAGCAGGGTAATGCCTAATCCATCCACACAGCACGCACACACTTGCGGCAAGTCTCAAAGAAAACAAGCACAGAGGGCTACGTGCAGAGACGCCAGACGGCCAGCGTCGCCCCTCCTCCACACACACAGCCGAGAGCAAAAAAACAGCCCCAGCTCACCTCTTTGTTGTCAGAAAGTTGGTGCACCAGAGATCTGTCTTCAATCGTTCACCTCCAATCGGGCCCCAGGTCCTCGAGGTAGTTCTCTGTCTACTCCTCGCTATACTTCTGTGTCCAGCAAGATCTGAAGTTTTCATGTGCCAATGAGCGTTGTTTTCCCGTAGAGCCGAGCTGAACATCAATTCACCTCGGCACACGATACTTCAAGAAGACCTTTTTTTTGTTGTGGGAGGGGGGAGAAAGAAAAGTCAGTTAAAATGCATTTAATTGACTTTAACGGTCGCTCTTCAGTCGTTAGTTCGTGTTATCTACCAAGTGGACGTATAAGTGCGTCATCGCAGCCCAAAAAATAAATAGCTTAACGACAGCGACCGTACCTTTCGTGAGAAAGTGACAGGTGTACACAACTGTAAATATGAGAGCGGGTTTACATAAGCAAACTGCGACAGTGTTGCGACACTTGTTTGTGCGCTTTGTTCATGTAGCTTTGTGTGGGATATTTCTGAGTTACAAAAAATAAATACAAATACAAAATATTTACGATTATCTCGATGGGGCGTGAATTTGTATGAATAACCCCGACGGCAGATTGGTTAAATGACAATGTTTACAGTCTCTAACACACAGTTTTAGACGCGGACCAAAACAAAGGAACAGTAAAGCTCAATATGGCGACGAAGCTGCTTCTCTTACCTACTTCCTCAGGCTTGGTTGTTGAAGAGCCTTTCGTCCAAGAAAATATGTGATAAGCCTTTTATCGGTCCCTCGGCGGACTATGTGAGGAAGCACAGCGAGCTATAGCTCCTACAAAATCCCCGTCGCCTTCGAAGCTTATGTGGTGTTTAACAGTGACCGTACGACTCCGTTTCACTCCCTCCCGACTCCGTCTGAATTGCAACAAAATGGAATCCACAGTAGAGATATGTAGCTCGTGCGCACCCGGATCTGACCAATCAGGTACCGAGTTGGAACCGCATGGCCAATCAGAGAAGAGGCGGCCAGACGCATTCACGCCTGTTGCCAGACCGGTGACGTCAATTGCTGACACTCCTCTCGCTTCCTTTGTTGGACTTCGGGTATTTCCTTAAACAAGTGAGGAAAATAACCACGAAAACAAACGCTTTTAAAGCCCCGTGACTGTTTAGCCTTCACACTGTTACGTAAAAAACGGTTACATACAACGTAATAATAAGGGTTTGGGATAGCATTTTACATATTATTTATTTTTTATTATTTTGTAATGTCAATCCTTCCTTCAGATAACAAGGCAAACACGGCCATAGTTTGGATTCATTGACGTAGCCTAATTCATACTATGTTCTGCTTTGTGAAAACGGACTTGTTGTTCCACAGTTCCTGTTTGCTTGGGTTAACTGCTGTGCTGCGAAACAGCTGCAACAGGCTGTAATGATAGCCTACACAACAGATCTTGTCTATGAGCTGCCCATCCCCCACGTCTCAGTCTTCTGGTTGAAACAAAACATTGATCATTTCATTAAAACAGATCAATTAGCCCTCTTACCAATGTCCAACTACTGCGAGAATATATGACAAGGGGAAAGGGACATGTGAGATTTTCCTGTTTTAATCCCTATCCATGTTAGTTGAATGTACAAGACTTTTGAATAGACTTCATGTTGTTGTGTCCAATTTTTGTGGCATAATCCAGTGAGCTTCACAAAGGTCCACTTAAACTACTACTACTACTACTACTACTACTACTACTACTACTACTACTACTACTACTACTACTTCTTCTTCTACTACTACTACTACTACTACTACTACTACCCATTAAATGTGTAACAGATAAATACTACACTTGTCATATCATAAATTGAGCAACATGTGAGCCAAGACCCCTCAAATGGTAACAAAAAATAGACTCCAGTATCCTGCAGATGTGTGTGGGGGTTGCT
This sequence comes from Clinocottus analis, assembly GCF_023055335.1. Taxonomy (NCBI): domain Eukaryota; kingdom Metazoa; phylum Chordata; class Actinopteri; order Perciformes; family Cottidae; genus Clinocottus; species Clinocottus analis. Next base: position 10,018,371 of record NW_027176251.1, on the reverse strand, counting down.
AAAAAAGATTAGTGTAGCAAGTGAGAACATTTCAGAGCATACAAGGCTACATCCGTTTACCCCCTGAATCAGTTATTGGTATTGTAATAAAGCTTATAACTTGGCCGGGAGTTCCCTGTTAGTATACTCATTGTATTGTCATTCAGTTTTAATCCTTCATCTATTTATTTTTATATACACATAATACTAACTTAAAATGCCGTCATTACACTTCTCTTAGTCTTCACAAGGACAATGGTTGTGGGTGAGGTTATGCCTTCACAGATGGTTTTATGGGAGTTTTATGGTAGTCTGCAGCTCCAAGTATGAAGAATACCAAACAACTGGCGCAATAGATTGACTCATAAGTCTACGGTTAAAGTTACTTCCCCCTCTACCTTGTGTGAAGTGTGCAACACATTTGGTGTCGGTAGGTGCAGGCAGCTGCAGGCCATGGAAGGACACTCCCCAAAGCAAAGCAACCTTTGAAAGGGGGCTGTTCCCATTAGGAGTCGACTACGGAAAGTAGGTCATGGGGAGGCTTCTGTAGATCGTACAGATCATAGGAGGTGAAGATATCTTCACTTTTAACTGGTTGTAAAGGCTTCTTTACAAACGCCCCTGGTCACGTGAAAATGCCATAGACCTAGTGAATGTTAGTGACTGCACGGTAGGCCATCCTGGGACATGGAACGGAAGATATAATTAAAGCAACAGGGCTGTACAAAGACTTTTGTTTACTCCTCAGACATCATATACAGAGTTTCCTTATTTCTTTCTCATAGGCCATTCACAGTAAGTATTGGGCGTGAATGGCTTCATATGAATCTGAAGAGCCGGAAACGAGGTGGGAAACCACCCACACAAAGTGACGTGTAAGAACAGAAGCAGAACCAGTTTCACACCAATCAGCAAGCGTGCCCTACATCCAATATCCTTTGTAATGCTAGCAGCAAAGAAGTGAAACCTCTTTTCTTTGTTTTGTTTTTTTAAATGTCTTTTTCCAGTCTTGTTCAGCAAAGGCTCAGAAACACAAATGAGCCTAAATGCCCTCTTTCGAAAAGAACCCTCACAATTATTGAAGTCTAGTCAAGGGACAGGCACAACATGTACTTACGACTCTGTCTCTAAACAACATAGAGATAATAAAAAAAGGAAGACTTTAGATTAGATTAAATAAGCAGCAAAACAGTGTTAATACTTACACTATGTTCCCTACAAATATGACCCCATTGCTCCTGGAAAAATGAAAGATTAAATACATCCAAACACTACAATTGAGAGTATTGTGAGGTTTCTATCATGTGTTTATTTTCCGTTCTACGCTGTTTCAAGCAGGCTTTCCAGCTATGGAGAATCAAGCATTTGCCCCACATCACATTGTTATGTTTGTTGGATCTTCTCTCAACATTTAGTTTTTAGGTGCTGAGATGTCCTTCAGATGTATTTCAAATCTGTAATGTCTTCTGCCATTGTTCCCTGACATTTTTAAACAACCTAACACACTGCTTTTACTAATTCTTCTGTGAAGGAAGCGGGTGAAACACAGTAAAACATATGGGTTGCAGATACCACAAAGGTCAAGTCCTTTGTATTTTGTCTCGAGAATTGACTTTATTTTCTTACTCTGGGACAAATTTATATTCTGCAGTTCAAAACTGACATAGTTCGTATTTTATTACTTTATTTATGTATTTTAAATAATGTATTTACAACAAACTTCATAATGACAAAGCATTTTAACGTACTGTTGACTGCACAAAACAATTCAATGTGTCTGGACTGTTGGTCTAGACACAAATGGCTAAATAAAAACCTTGAACCTTCAAATATTTGTGTTGAGTAAAAAGAAGGTTCAAATCACGTCAGGGTCACCAAGCCAAATCCACTACAAGGTGAAATTTTCTGCAATTTTCTCGTTAGACAATTTATGGAAATTACCATGTAATGTTGTCTCAGTGAGCCTTTTTTTCTTCAAAGGAAAGAATGAAACAACTGCTTCAGTTCTTGCAGAGAACATCATTGAACAACTTAAACATTAGAATATGAAAAATCCAAAAGATTGAACAGTAATTGGGAACGCATAGTCATCATCTCAGATTCATTTTTGTAATCCTACTACCCTGATTATGTTTTAGTTTACATGAGTATTGTTAATGGAAAATGTCAAAAGGTTTGCATGTTTTTTAAATGGTATGGTAAATTTATAAAATGTCAACATTGTGAAGTGTTCTATGAGACCACTTCTTAAAGTCTTTTAACATTTCATTTTTCGACGCATCTACTTACTTACGTAGTTTTCCATTCCCATTTTAATTTTCAAATTCAAGCATTTTACAATTACATTATATAATTCAAAGAACCAATTTCAAAAAAATGAAATGTTATTGAAGCATTTATCGTTAAGTAATTTGTTTTTAGTTTCATCGGTTCATTTTTTCACATCAGCAAGCTGTCTGAAGGTCATGCAATCTGGAAACGAGGAGAAGAAATTTGATTATTGGATTAAACCCAAATCAATCTGAAACAACAAAGTGAGTCCTGATGTTTGTGTCCAATGTTTCTAAAAAGGAAGTTGTAAAACAGAATGATGTAATCCAATTGATAATTAAACATTTCAGGCTCTCTACTGTCCTGTGGTCTGTGCTCTTGAGCTGCACCTGGCCGGACAGTGACTGAGAATAATTCTTATTGAAGCTGTGCTGTCTGCTCCTAATCACATTTCCTGCCTTCTGGCCGGCTGAATTTATCAGTCCAGTGGAGGATAGGACACAGTGCACCAGATATCGCCGCCTTATTATTAACCATAATTTACTTGAATGTTGTCTATTTATAAACATGACATCAAAAACATCTCTTTTTCTGACCTATTTTCTTGTCTCTTCTTTTGTGAGTCCCAGTTTCTGTTTCATTTAGCATACTTTTTCTTAAAATAGGATGCCAATTCATTTCAGAATGCCTGAGGATCGTGATCTGATTAAATTGCATTGAGCTCCCAATGCACTTTATTGTCACCACAGGTGTGTAAGCCAAATTAAACAGCCTTAAATTGTGATTGAAGTTCTTGTTTAGTTGAAATTATGTATCTATGTAGAATGATAAAGATTAAAAACTGCGCAACATTTCATTAAGTCCACTTGTTCATGCCTGCCTAGCATTACCCCCTGCTGTCCTGCAAGCAATACTACACCCTGACCCACACTGACTTCACTGGGCATTAGTTAGTAATGTGAAAGAAAAAATCTTAATCCTCGCAAATTTGCAATGAAGGCTGGTTCTCCCTGCTTTGCACTCACTGCAGATTGGATCTAAACAATAATCAACTAACTGAAGCAGTCAAATGTTTGCAAAACAACTCTTCATTGTGTCACCAAGAACAAAACAACACGTATTTCATTGTCTTTTCTAATGCACACACTCAATTAATTTAACGAAGCAGACATCAATTAAATCTTATTTATTATTATTATTATTATTATTATTATTATTATTATTATTATTATTATTATTATTATTATTATGATAAACCATCATGTAATGAAGTGTGTGTGTGCATCTGTGATGCAGGATACTGTCTGTCATAGGAAAATTAGTGGAAAGCAATAGCAAAGATATATGGAAATACTTCAACATTTGATGAGTAGTTTGCAGCAATAATCTTAATTCAAGATCCATTTATCAAGTTATTATTGACTGACAGGGTAATGGTGGGTAATGGATTCAAAGCACAAAAATATTTTTTAAGGTCACTTTATTCCTTATTTTTTTTCATAAAGGGAGTATGATGTGTTTTCTTTTTTTTAATCGACATGTCTTTCACACCTGCTTAAGTGCTCTCCTCCCCTGCACCCATCCTGACCCTGTCTGCTGGAAAGACATCGCTCGAAGTGTGTGATAACTACAGTTGGTCTCTGTTGCTGTATATCTCATCTATTTAACCTTTACTACTTAAAATCAAACATATAACATTAAACTCTACTGCCATTCTCAGTTTCATCACCCACCATGTTGTCTAATTCATCATATGGGCTCTTTCATCTCTTTCCATCTGGTTTTCTCAGCCCCTCTCTCTCTCTCTCTCTCTCTCTCTCTCTCTCTCTCTCTGTCTCTCTCTCTCTCTCTCTCTCTCTCTCTCTCTCTCTCTCTCTCTCTCTCTCTCTCTCTCTCTCTCTCTCTCTCTCTCTCTCTCTCTGTCTCTCCCTCCCTCTTGCCCTTGTGTCATCACAGCCTCCCTCCTTATCTTCTCCCCTCAGTCATGCACTTTGCCACCATTCAGGTTTGTAGGTCTGTGCGATCATGCTGTGGTTGTTGTGCTGCTGAAGGAGCCAATCCAGATCTCCTGAAATAGGAAAGAGACAGAAAACTCCACACAAGGTAAGCTCTTCAAAGGTTTTTTGATTACAGGTTTTAAATCCAATGACTTCTAAGTATTATGTCAAAATGTCCTAGAATGCATTTTAACTGGCATTGTGGTAATATTTCTGTAAAATGAAATTTTATTTCAAAAATGTGTTGTGGGTCCATTATTTATTAAATGTATTTGTGCAGCAGATCTTTCACTTTTGACCTATTTTGAATTCTTTTTTTTCCTGCTGCTACTACAAAACTAGACGTTTCTAGACGTTTTTTTGTTCTGCTTATGCCAGAAGTGCTTATTATATTTTGAAACAATGTGGCACAGTGCAACAGTGACTCAAGGGGTTATTGCCACATTATTTCCGTGTGCAATGGTGATGCGACAAAAATGGACGCCTGCATGTTTTCTTTAATTATAAATTAAGTTTCCTGGACACGACTGTTTCTGCTTTCTTGAAGAGGCAAAAAATGTTATAAGAATGATGGTTCTTAGTCCAAACACTCTATCAAGATTCACTGCAAGGGAAAAAAGAGCCTGAGGTGGTGTAATATCCACAAGTGCTTGCACCCATATGGCCCACACTGGAATTGTGAAATATTGTCAAGTCAATAAGGACCTTCCTGGAATGTAATTTACTTCCACCATTTCAGCTCATATATATTTGTATTCTTTCAGAAGGCAGTCTTAAAGTTGTGGTGAAAAACAGAAATACTGTTCACTGAAAATAAAGGGAAACGATGGCTTGAAGGCTTGATTGGGTTAAATTTTTTACTTCAGCTTAAAATCACTTAAACTACATTGTATAAAATTACTTTCCTTTTTCAATTTAAAGATTTTGTTTGTGTTATTTACTCACTGTTTCACAGCCTTTTCTTCAAGCTTACTGCCATTTCCATTCATGTGATTTGGTCATGTTTTGGCCTATACAATGCATTCTCTATATTATAAGCCTTACTGAGTATAACCAGTTATAGTTGTCCACTCTGTTTATCACAGCATTATTTACTTTGATCAAATCCTCTCACATCGGCTTCCCACATGTTTAATCTATTGATTGCACACAGGTGATGCACTTAACAGGAGATTGTTCATCTCTGCGGTGACCTTCACCCACCGATTAACTTTTTTTGTTACAACACAATCCCTTCTCATTCCAAAAGGGGGCAGTCTTCATCCTGTTAGATACATATTAGGTAAACAAACATGTGTTTGTCTGTGCAGATAACTAAATGCACTCAGTCAAATCCCTGCCAAAGTCATTGTGAAACTATGGTTTAAATATTAATTAAAATAAAAATACATTCAAAAAACTCAACAGCATTTTCTTTCCAGAAATCATGACCCATTTACTCAAGATAATCCTCGGTCCTTGTGGTGAGCAGTTTTATGTGGAATGTAGATATAATACCAAAAATATTGGTTAATAAATTCCACTACAGCTAAAAGGGAAGTATGCCTTTTTATTTTGAAGTGAACTCTCTCTTTAAATTACAGAGAATGTCTTGCAGAGACAGAATTGTCAAAGTTTTATTAGACACACTTGGTAAAAGATAAGGTATCATCCCCTGGGCTGCAGATTATCACTCTTGATGCCTAAACATTTGTGAGATTTGTGCATAAAAGCTCCAAAAACAAGTTGCTGGAAGTGATGCAATCTTACTCAACACACTATGAGCACACTGGTTGCATTAGACCGTTCTACATATCATAGACTAATATGAAACCTTTTGGCTTTTGGGGGCTTTTTAAACAAAACTTGTTCATTGGTTTGCGATTTAAACCCTGGCTCCTTGCAACAAGCTCTAGAGTATGAGCAGCAGCAGATACTGTAATGGTCATTGTCTGTTTACCCTGACCTCTAAATGACTTTCTGTCTTGACTCACTGATGTTAATGTTCCCTCTAAGCACCAAGTTCAATATTGACAAAGAGAGAAAAATACTTTTTTTTTTTAATACTTTATTTGTTCCTCCACAGGAAGTTGCCTGCTTTAGTCACTTCATGAAATTAAGGTTTGTTATCAATCAAATAATAAACGTGTCTCCTATATTATTTTTCCTGTAGATTTGTGAATCTTGCTATGTGTGTTTGGTCTTGTATGTGACTTAGAAGTTGAGATAATAGTGGAACTATATATCTATACATATTTACAGATATGTTATTAATTAATAAATAATAACACATTTTAATGACTTACTTCATTTTCTAACTACAATAGTCCTGTCCCTCCAGGAACAGTTGAAATGGAGCAATGGGAGGTTCCAACTTCTTTAGGACCCACAGAAGCCAAAGAGAACACCTCATCACCCATACGTATGTAGCTTCAATAAAAACAAATGTATTGCCTTGTTTTTTTTAGAATCTAAAATTGTCCAAGATAATATGCGTTTTTCAGCAAATGAAATGTAAGGGTGTGTTCATGATGACAGTTAAAATTTTAATACACTTGCCCCATAAAATCTGTCTTACTATAAACCTGTGATCTTTTCACAGTTAACAGTTCTTGTGAGAAACTGGAATTCTACATGGTTCTTACCGAGACCGAGCGGACAGCCATCGGTGCCATCTGTTTCCTGGCTGGGCCGATCACACTGCTGGAAAATGCTCTTGTGTTGGGAGTGATCGCTACGACAGCCTCCCTGCGACAGCGGCCTTCGTATCTGTTCATTGCCAGCCTTGCTCTGGCTGATGTCTTCGCCAGCTGCTTCTTCACCACCAGCTTCCTGGACTTTCACCTATTTCGCCGCTGTGATGGCCCCACCGCCTACCTCTTCAAATTAGGTGGAGTCACCATGGCCTTTACTAGCTCGGTGGGGAGTCTGCTGCTGACCGCTCTGGACCGCTACCTTTGCATCCAGCAGGCCTCCAGTTATAAAGTGCTGCTGACCCGCCGGCGAGCTGTGCTGAGTCTGCTGATCCTCTGGAGTGCCACCATTTTCATCTCCTTCTTGCCGCTGATTGGCTGGAGGTGTCCCACAGAGTTTAAGCCACGCTGCTCACACCTGTTTCCCTACATCAACCAGGGCTATCTGGCCTGCTGGACCAGCTTCACACTGGTGCTTCTGGCTCTCATTCTGTGTGCTTATGCTCTCATCCTGTGGAAGGCCCACCGCCATGAGTCTTCTATGACCAGCCTTCAGGGAGCAGCAGTGACAGGCCATGCCCGCATGAGGATGGATATCCGACTAGCACGTACCTTTGGCCTGATCCTACTCATAATGGTGGGATGTTGGCTTCCTGCACTCTCCTTCATGTTAGCTGATGTCTCTATGCCCCTGAATCCTGACCAACAGAGAGCGTTTGCCTTTTGCAGCACCCTCTGCCTGGTCAACTCTGCAGTCAACCCACTGCTATATGCACTGCGCTGTCGAGAGCTAAGAGTCGCTCTATTGCAGTTGCTACAAAGGCTGTGTGAGATTGGGAGGTGTAGAAAATGTACAGAGGCTTTAACCCCAGGATTGCCTTCCACAGAAGACAACAACTGTACTGGCATCTCTGAGGATGAGATGCCAGTGACCAGAACCACACAACCTAACTTAGTCCCAGAGATGATGAACAATCCACTGCCGAACATTAGAAATTAAGTTATATTTGAGGAGTATTTGTACAGATAGATAAGTGTTTGACATCACAGAGATTATCACTGTGTGTGCACAAAGAATCAACTATGAGCAGGATTCATTCTCAGCATTTTATTAATGCTGGGACATTTTAAGGTTATTGTGTTCAACGCTATTAAACAATAACTCATTAATATTCTTAGTATGCCTTTAATTGGTCTAAAAGATCACTAAGCCTACCAAATGTCTGAAACATGCTACATAATGCATTTTATTGCAGTTATGAGAAAAACTGGGAAGACAGCTCGTAAGGCGAAACCATTAACCTTTCCAAATACAGTTAAAACCATTCCAGTGTCAGATAACAGTGGAAATAAAGCTTATCATCTCTGGGCATTGGTTCAGGTCAGACAAAAGGCTTATTGTATGTTGGACTGGAAGAGAGATGATGTCATGTGGCCAGCTAACCTTTTACCTTTGACCCCCTCCATATCCAATGTCAGTGCTTCAACTCTCTAACTGCTATGGCATACTGTCTCCTGAAGTGCTGACCTAACTTTTGGGTTCACCATGTGATAAAAAAGGTGGATTTGTTGTTGGTATGCTTGTTTATTTTTGAGTTTTTGTCCCTGAGCGCGCAAGGACAGAGGACACTGTGGGTTCCCTCTCCCATCTGCACATGAATGCCAGGACTCCACAAAAGCCCCATGCACGGGAGGATTTCACATAATGTCCGCACATGTGAATCCAAGCAGTGTGCCGAGGTAAATGGAGCACATGCCAGGAGAACGAGCACAAACACTAGAACACTCTTTGCAATTGTGACAACTGGCAGCTGCAGCTGCAGCACATACTGTATTACACTTAAACTCACAGGTGAACATACAACACCGAACATATGTTTCAACAACAATATCAACTGATTAAAGATGATACTCGACCATACTCTATATTGATACATAAATCGTACTCATTTGTCATCCTTAATTATCATTGTCAAGTGGCAAAAAGTCAGTAGTCTTGTGTTTGTAATGATGTATAAGTGTCCCTGTCTCTGTATCAATCTGCTGGGTGGGTATTTGCTGCCAGAGGTCACGTGCTGAAATAATGTCTTTTGTAAAAAAAACAGTTTTAGAGATGCGTGATAAGATGTGTTATAGCCTTCTTTGAGGTGGCATTTGTATTATTTTGAACAGGCCTACCCCACATGAATGAAGTCATTGACCAGTTAGAAGCCCCTCTCAGTATGCAATTCAAGAGAATTCACAAAATACTGCCTCCAAAATTATCAAAAAGTTTGCAATGTGTGAATGTTACATTTTTAAACCTTAATAACAAGACACACCTAAAAAAAACAAAAAACAGTAGGACATAAGTAGAAAAATTAAGGAGATGCTAAAATGCTACTTTAAATGATATTGCTGAATATTTCTAAACAGGTCCGTTTAAGATACTTAAAGCTTAAATAATTACTGCATCACATTATTCTGGCTGCATGTTTAATTCTTTGCAATAATGACTGCATAAGACTTTGTTTAGTTTGTATTAACCTACAATAACTAATTATGCATTTAAAAAAGTCAGGATACTCCTGTAGAAGGGATTTTAAAACCCAGTGAGACCGTTATCACATTTTTTTCCCAATTGGGGATCAAAAGAGTTCATTTCATTGTATGTGCAGGAATACGTATTGCACATAAAACAAACGGTCACATCAAGATGCATACCAAGTGATGGAGACAGCAGCATACTATACACATGCTTTGTACATAGAAACACAGTTTCTATTTTTAGTCACCGTGTATAGTGTGATCGAGACTTTTGCAGGGACTCTATTCTGTGCCATTATCGCCATGCAGTCACTGTGTAAAGTTCGCAAATTAAAAAAAAATGAAAATACAATGTGAAGCCGGTTAATTATTGACAGCAAATAAATAAGTAAACCTAATCAAGATTGAAGAGTAAAATCACTCTGGAATTAATTTTGAATCTACTTGATTTACCTGACCTCCACCACCAGACGTCTCGTGAACCTTCAATTTGAGTTCAACGGAAACTAAAGCCATCAACAACAACAATAGGGTTGAGTAGCAAGAGACCGTAGCTTAAAGACAGATGAAGATAACACAAATGCAAATTGATTCAAATATTTATTACTAGCACAAATGAAAAAAATACGTTTGGGTACGTATGACAGTTCAAATGAGTGTAATGTACAATAAAATCAGTTGTAAATATTCGAGAACGCCCCTCTTTACTTCAATGGTACGGTCTGCCATTGTGACGTTTTAAAAATTCAGCAGGCAGGGTCGGCAGTTGGCTTACTACTCAGAGAAGAAAATCCGTTGTTGTGGAGAGGAAGAAAGGCTCAAGAAATTCGAGCAACGTTTAACGTACAACCCACGAGCGACAACCACCCAGTTTTGCGGGTCGTTTTTTCTCCAGGTTACTTCCCCAGTTTTCTTTAGCTAACATGGCTTGCGGGGCAACATTAAAGCGGTCGATGGAGTTTGAGGCCCTCCTCAGTCCCCAGTCTCCTAAGCGGAGACGGTGCAACCCACTACCGGGGACTGCTGGTACTCCGTCACCGCAAAGATGCAACCTCCGTCCCCCGGTCGACAGCCCAACGCACTCAATGTCTCCTACGGCTATGGGAGGCGAACACAGGCTCACTCCAGGTAGGAAATTGGACCGTAATTTACGGGGTTTTTCCCATCAGGGTGGGTGTCATGGGGGAGGGGGTTTGGGTGGAGTGGACTGGAAAGGATAGTGAGCTAACGTCAGTTCATCTGAATGGGGGTTGGAGGCTAACGCTAAACGTTAGCTTAGCGAGGCTAACGACGGGAAGAAGGGGGACGTTGTCGCCAAGTTACCGACACGGATTTTTTTCTTCACGAAGCATAATCAATCAGTGGATCCACAGAAGTAGAGGGGGGTCTCTGTCGGCATTCGTCGGTGGCACCTTGCCAGCTCATTGTACTGTTGCATAGTTGGCTGAATTAGCTTACATAGGCTAATGTTGAGTTGCCCATGAACATATTAGCCTCAAAGTTATTTGCATAGCAAACGTTAAATCAAAGATTGTTACAATTTCTAACATGGAACACATTGAATTATAGCTGTATGACTATCCCCTTTTCAAATTTGTCTGTACAACCCGTAGCTATAGTATGGACTATGTGGTTTAAATCCGGTGATGTATTCAATTAAACATTTATTTGAAAAACGGAAAGGGGTTGAAACAAAAGACCCAGCCTGTACTTTAACACATGGGTGGCAGACGAGCCTGTTGGCTCTCCTGACAAGACAAATGGCATCACAGCAGCGGGCACATCATGGCAGGCTGTTAATTAGGAGCTGCCTGGGTAATGTTCCTTGGCTTCAGTGGCACAATTGTCTTGCATTGAGGTGGGGGTTACCATTATGCACCATAGCCATTTCTATTCATCTTAAGGCCTGCAGGACATTGTTCATTTCCTTTTATGTCTGTCATTTACTCTCCCTTTTTCCTTGAAGAGCTCCGCTGTGAGCAATGGACAGGCGTGGGGCACACTATAGACACAAGACAATTACCTAGATGTCTGCACTGCGATCCAGGAAGGCTGATTACATGTGCCAGCCTCTCTGATTGGGCAGCACGATACCAGTGAGGCCTAATTCTTGTGAATGGTAATTACAACAAAAAATGTCATTGAATTTATTTTATCATTTCATTGCTGTGAAATGGGAGAGGTTTACAAGATGGAGACAGCTGTAATACCTGTGCTAAGCCATGCTGTTAACTTGTAGATTGTCATCATGTGCTCCTCAGTGGTTAGAAATCCATTTTGCATAGCCCAGCATATTATTAAGCGTAGGGTTCCCTATGGAGCTATTTATCACCTGATTTGGTGTGGTGTAACCGCCTTCGATCTTGCCACAAAGTATTGACAGTAAAAAAATCTAAAATGTACGAATGCATTCCCATAACCAGTTTTTATTATCATGTACTGCTTGGAGAATACGTTTTCTTTGATGGCGTTTCAGTGGTTCATGTCTACTCAGTGGGCTTTGCGTTGAGCCACTTAATCTCTGTTAAACCTGTTAAGTGTGGGTTAAATATCCGTGTTTCTTCATTCTTTTAAAATTTCATAGATTGTCATACCATAAATAACTAAGGCTGGTCAAATTGTGCTATTCCTCTATAGTTCTGTGCATCTTGACTTAGGTTTCAGTTGATGTTCTTCATGGACAATTTACCCCGTGGGAGAGGTGAATATTAACTTAATCCCTGAAAAATGAAAGTGAAGCATGAGCTGTTAGTGAGGTTGTTCTATTAGTATTAAAACAATAAACCAACAAGGGCACACAGACCCACGTTTCCTCAATGTGCCTGCTATGCACATTGTGCACATTAAGACAAAGGCCAGATTGTGGACTCTGTTGTTCCTGTTTGGTCTTTTTTGCACTGTAAGAAAAAATGTGCTTCATGGTGCATATCGTTGTAAGATGACGCTGGTCGGTGGTGCACACATCACTCTTGGCAAAAGCTTGGGAAGGTGTGCTGAAGGCATTGACACAAACACACACACACACAGATGATGGAGATGGCTTTACAGCTGGCTTCCTGTGAAAGGCATGTCTTTCTGGTTAAATAAAAAAAAGATTTCTAGTGATTAAGAGGTTTTTTGTTTCTGGGAAAGGAGAGGGCAGTTCCTTGCAGATTCTTGGAGGTGAAGATGTATTTTCATGTCTCTGTTATTACTCACATCATTTATACTGTACAAATTGCTTATTATGGTTGCTTTGCAGAGTAGTACATAATGGACCTATGTTTATGTTCGTTCAAAAAATTAATCATATCAGGTTTTTTTCAGGTTGTCGGTTCTAACTTTGCTTATTTAGCCTAAACCTTATGTTAAGAATTCAACGGGCCTCTTATACGTTCCAGTTCTTTCAGAGTTTAGTGCTTGGAGCTTAGTTTTTTACACTCACCTTCACCCATAAGAAGGCCCATTATGGGACAGGTGTCGCAAGCGATGCCGCTCTGCTACGGTTTGCCAAGTGAAAGCAATTTTGTATTTAGCGAAAGGTCAGCTGTCATCCCTCCCACCCGTCCCTACCCACACATGCTTTTCAGCTATTCTGGTTTGCTTGTGGTGAGCAAGGCTGTGTGTGTGTGTGCCGGGATCCGACCCTGTCAATGTATCTTTAGGTAATCCTTTCATAATGTAGATAGGATCACTCACTCCATTCACCTCGGTCTCTTTCTCATGCTGCTAGTCTCGTCTTGTGCTTTGCAAAAAAATTCCCCCCAGATGACAGATGGAGCTGGTGTTTTCCTGGGACACGTCATCTTCAAGGCTGGACTGGTACTATCCAGCACAACCAGTACTACTGGTACCACACAGTTTGAGTATAAAAGCAGGCAGGTCATAGCAAGACTGCTCGTTTATCCTGGGCTAACGATGGCCTGCTGTGTTTTGCTTTGTGTTCCAAATGCATTGAGGAGTTTAGTATTTGACTACTACACCGTTATATCTTGTAAGTACGCTCCGGTCCGTGTGATCAGAGGGTGTGTATGTCGGCTCTGCGGACACCGTGTACAGGCAATTAGTTGTGTCCTCAATGATTTGTCCAAGCAGCCACTACACAATAGTGGTAGGGAAGAGATTACAGCACATGGGGTTCGCTATCCTTTTACAATGTATTGTAAGATTTATTCCTTTAAAAACAATTAATTGTTTTGTGATTTCTTTTTTTTTCTTTCTTTCCATGTCTTTAAATTCTTTACTGCAGAAGGGGGCAACTTCAACGGACCCATAATACATCACAAGCTACTTTACTGGCAGTTTGGACATTCGAAACCCACCTCCCCCCACACAATTCTTTTGCAGTAGAGGGTGAAATGAAATGAGTCAGCTTTGTTTCCTCCCCACCACCACATCCAATCTATCTGGCCGATCTCATGTCGTATTCACTGTTTGGCCGGTGCCTAAGCCTTTTAGCCGAGGCTTTCTCCACTGGGTCCCCCTGGCTCCCGGAAGTCTCTGTGATTGATTGCTTGGCCTTGTTGTGGCAGGGTCATTGTTGCCAAGCAACACCCACCATTGAGCTACTAGTAGTTGGCAGAGCTGAAAGCGTTGGGAAGCCGGAGAGGGTTTCCACAGGTTAGGCTGATATACCAAGGAATAGTGCTATAGCTGGTTCGATCCCCAGTCCCCCCACAGTTCACACGTCGAAGTGTCTCTGAGCACGACACTTAACCCCTCACTGCTCCCCGGGCGCCTCACAGGGCAGCCCACTGCTCCTTAATCAAGGATGGGTCAAATGCAGAGAAGAATTTCCCCAAGGGGATTAATAAAAAAGTAATAAAAAAAATAAAAATAAAAAAATATTTAATTGGACCAATGCATTTGAGACGTCTGTCAAATCCTCACTTGTGAAACTGATCTGTAAATATTTGGCATTTGTTCTCGAAATGACATCAAAATGACATGTGAATCTGTTTTCTGACTACTAACTGGTTAAGTCATTGTTACAGCCTCATGGTTTGGTTACTTGGCTTTATTACAGGTTAAAAACCCAGTGGTATTTCAATAAACAGCAGATTAGGGTCCTGTATTGTTAATTCTGGAAGGTTTCAGAGGCCTTATTCAGCAGAGAGGGTATCAGCAAAGTCACCAGTTCAAAAGTGCATGACGTGGCTTTCCTCCCCATCCAAACAAGCTGACAGAAGAGCAGGCAGAAGTGGCAACATGGCTTCTGGCCTTCTCCACCCAAGATAAATGAGGCAGAGTTCTCCAGATAGAGGCGCACCATGCATAGAGACTTCACTTCCCGTATGAACTGAGTGAGATAACCAAATGTTTAGGCAGGGCTTTATCAGCTCTGTTTGAGGCCATGGTGTTTTTTTCATTTTTCCCATGACTTTTGTGTGTGTGTGTGTGTGTGTGTGTGTGTGTGTGTGTGTGTGTGTGTGTGTGTGTGTGTGTGTGTGTGTGTGTGTGTGTGTGTGTGTGTGTGTGTGTGTGTGTGTGTGTGTGTGTGTGTGTGTGTGTGTGTGTGTGTTGGCTGCGACCCATGTTAAGCTGTAACAGCAGCTGCAGCGTAGGCTTTATTCCAAGGAGGATATATTCAAGATGATATGGTGGAGCCACTGTTTTGACAAATCACATCTTTCTGCATGTGTACAGTACCTGTATTATCTTTACTTAATAAATGCCTATACCTGTAATACATCTTTAACTATACATTAAGTATACTTTCTCAAGCTAATGATTTTTGTTAACAATGAACCTTTTGTTTCAAAAATGTTCAAAATTTACAAGACACTTTTCATAACTGTGAATTGCAGACACACCTCGAATGTTAGAGCTTCCTTGAAAGCACCACCAAGCAGTACACTTGAAGTGGAATCAGGATTTGTGTCATTACAGGCAATATGGCAGCTTAACCAATACAATACGTGGTTGTTGCAGTGTGCTGCAAAAACAATTTTTAGAGCGCCTTTATGCTGCCCCCACTATACTGCGACCTGATATTGGTTAACTGTGTCATGTTGTGCTTTTAGATGTGGGCTCAGGTGCCTCCTTCCTGTTTGCTTACTCTCTGTAGATTAACTGATTGTGACAATGCAAGCAGTTTGGAAAGAAAACAATCCTTAATTACGTCACTAAATGCACAAAGGTCTACCAAAACCATTGTTGTTGTTTTTTTACATTGTAAAACTCCAGTTTTAGTCGGAAACATAAAGGAAATGGTATTTTAAGTTTTCTGTATAGCCTACTTGTAATTGTAGATGATCTTGAGTACTTATTTACTTTTTCAGGAAAACTGGGTTTGGTGATTTATATGGGGATTTCTCCAGGCGCTACCGTACATACCGGTAGAGTGAGAAGCGCTGGTTATCATAATTACAGTGAGAGACGTAATGAATGTCCTGTTTTACATTGTTTGCATTGCAGTCACCCAGATGTTTTCACACATCTGTTTGTTTTGTCCAACCACTAAATAGACTTCAGAAGAATGAGAGGCTTTTATTTTTGTAAATAACACTGATTTGTATTTAAGCCTTCTCACCAGCTGTGGTGATGCTGACGTCATGAATCACTTTTGGAAGAGAAATGAAAGTGATAGACACAAGATCAGAAAGTGTGTCTTTAAGTCACCTCTGTGTTTGTGTTTGGTTGTCACAGCTGCAGGTTCGTCTACAATGTCAGCAGTCGCGTCTCTTCTTCTGTTTGATTGTTTTTAGAAACCCATGTTGTGTGAGCGACGGCACAGAGGAAGTGAACATGGAACTAAAGTTCACCTTAAGAGCCCTGTAAATTCCGGTTATAGTCCTTATTAATGCTGGATTACATTCAACAATTTTTGAACATGGTTGTGGTGGGCGCAGTGTTGAGAACATGCATCAAAGACAAAGCATATGAAAATACTGATTTATTCCTGTAATGAATTAGTGTCTAACGATTGGGACAGTTACTACTACTGGATAGATTCATAATTCCTTTTCATGTTCAAAATAGTTTCAAGCAGCACTCTATACATTTGAAAACCATTAACTTTGCAGTTAATGGGCATTTCGTCACAAAAGGAAAATGTTTTGGTTATAAGACTTGTGCTGACATCCAAGCAACAAAGTGAGAGAGTCTGGATTGCATTTGCTTTGGAAGTCCATTGGGAGCACCCCTCATAACTGCCAAAGGGTTGAAAGAAATGTGTGCAACCTTCATTTTTGGGCGATGTCTGTCCTAGTTTAAACAATCTTTGTCCTTGTTTCTGTTTCCTCCCTACAGAGCAGATCTTCCAGAACCTCCGTCAGGAGTACAGCCGGATCCAGAGGCGGCGGCAGCTGGAAGGGGCCTTCAACCAGACTGAGGCCTGTAGCTCCAGTGACTCCCCCAACCCCAGTTCCTCCCTCAACGCTCCCAGCTCCCCACCAGGTTGGAGAATTTAGGGTTGACCACTCACACACTTGTGCGCGTGTGCTTTATGGCTTTTACTCCAAAGGCCATGGTCATGTACATATCTAATGGTTAACAAAAAACATCCATAAACATGGCACTATTGATGCCATGTTTATGGATGTTTATGTACGTTTTTCCCCAATTCAAACGAACATGCTTAACATGTGTGCGTTTTTTTAAGAGCAGTTCTCTCGGTCTAACGGTTCAATTATAGTATCTCCTCTCTTTCTTTTGAGTACCGTACATTTTAGTCACTGTTTAGATCATTTTAGCTTTGCTGAGAGCTGTAGGAGGATATTGTACTTTTGCTACAGAAGGAAATCTAAATAACATTTGTTTTGTTCTGGTTAGTAAGTCCTTGAAGTGACAACAGATAACTATAAAAAACAGAATGGCAACTTTTTTTAGCCTAATCTTTGTAACAGTTACGAATGATAAAGCAATTTGTTCTGCAAGGTCTGCCAAAAGACCTTTGGCTGGACCTGCATGACCAACTCAAGTCTAAAGAGGTAGGCTACTACTGCTCATCAAAACAATCACAAGGGCAGAGGAATTGTGAGTCCATATGTGAGTTTGTGAAAGATTTATAGTTGTTTGTGCCAAATCCAGCCCACTCCTGAAATGGAGATGTCTCTCTCTTCTGAGATCATTCATATCCTGTTTAAATTCCTGACAAGTCTGCTTTTCGTTCTCTGCGAATACTTTTTTTTTTGCTTCAGATGGAACTACAAATGAATTGTACTTTCATGCTTCATCATATCTACACAGATAACATGTTTAACTGATATAAAGTGTCGTTGAATAATTTACTGTGATACTGTGGCCTTAAAACTAAAAATGATACAAGCTTTTCTTAGTGAACACATTAACAAATCCAGATGTTTTCTGAGAAAACGTCCAAATAATTATTTTAGCCCGTCCATGTAGGCATAACTTTATGCTCTACTTCAGTATTTACTAAAAAAACTTTGATAAATGAGTTTCTACACTGACATCTAAAATGTGTGCAGATTGTGATGACTTCAGTTTGTCTCAGCCCAGCTTTTGTTTGCAAATTTGCGCTCCAGCGGTCGTATTGCAGTTTGATGCTTTGAGAACAATTTTGGCAGTTTAGGTGCGAGCTGTAATCCATGCCCAAGGCCTTCCGGCTCCAGCATTGCTCCTAATCACTCTGCAGGATGGTCTCATAGATCACACTGACTGCAGTGTTACTAACCCAGCCTCTTTCTGTCTCCGAGGCAGCCATTAAACCTTCATTCTTGCTCTGCCATCTTCTCCTGTGATTTACAAACATTCTTGTCTAAACGGCTTACAGCAGACCTCAAAGACCACTGGGTAAAGGATCATCTGAAGCTAAAGCTGGCTCCAGTTGCACTGTGAAAGAGACATTGGGGAGAGGGAAAGAGAGGGCCCACATTAATGCTGCATGACCCTGTTGTTTGGCAGGAGTGAAGGACGACAGTGCGAAGCTGTAAATTTGCACCTGACTGAGCACCCATTTCTGAAAATAGGACATTTCCTTCTGTGTGACTTATCGCCAGTGGTGTATAGTAACGAAGTATAAATACTTTGTTACTGTACTTATGTCGTTTTCTGGGATAACTGTACTATACTATTTATATTTACTTCTTACTTTTACTTCACTACATTTGCAAAAAAAAACCTGGTACTTTTACGCCGATACATTTTCCCTGAAACTTTCGTTCCTCGCTATAAAATCAAATCTATCTTTAGAAAATAAACAAATAAATAATCGGGGACTGTGGTGGAACACTGACGCCACCATGCAGGTTTGGAGAATCACAATATTACGCATTTGCCCTCTACATCTTCTCGTCCAGCAGTCCCAAACCTTTATGTGCCACGGACCGGTTGCCTGAAGACGATATTTTCACGGATCGGGTCCCATCTCGGGGTGACTGGAGCGGCGACACGTGTGTTCTTTATGTCCAGTCTACTCTGTGACTTAAACCTTTATGTCCAGTCTACTGCTTAGTTTATAACCCGTTGCACACAGACAGGATGCTGAAATGGAGGCAGGGTTTTTGTGCTTTTTCGACTATCTCAGCATACTCTGCCTTGGTTTTAATCCAGAACACTGTCAGAGTTGAAACTGAATTAAGTTTCATTTTTGGGGAAACGTATACACTCCTGACGTGTCCAGATGACTCGCAGACGGATGCATTCGGTCAATTTTCAAAAATAAAACATCTTTCCGGCCTTTATTTTCTTTCTTTCTTTTTTTTCTTCATTCATTCTTTCTTCGTGGCCGGTAACGTGGGACCCACAGACCGGTATTGGGCGGAATGAACATACTTATAAACAGACAACTCCTTCATAGTGTCATTTGGAGAATTATGATTATAAGTTCATAGCAGATGCAAAAATATATGCATGTACAATATATTATGTTTAACATTGCTGGTCCTGGATGGATAACAGCAAACAATTATTTTATCAACACAACTCCTTGTCCTTGGTCATGGAGAACACAGCACTTAAAAAATTTAACTTCATAATTCAAAATTCTGACTCTTTGCTTTTTTATTAACTTGTACTTTTATTTTCAATACTTAAGTACATTTAATATCAGAAAAAAATCTTTTGATATTTAATTATCAAAAACATCACATACTTTAAGACTTTTACTCAAGTAGTATTCTAATAGGTGACTTTTACTTGAGTGATTTTACAGGAAGGTATCTTTACTTTTACTCAAGTATGGCTTTTGGGTACTTTATACACCGCTGCTTAGCACTACGCCACCAATGTGAGTGGATCAGCCTTCTCATTGTCGATCTGTTCTTGTGTTTCTCAGGTGCCTCAAGGAAGGACCAGGCCTCGTTTACACTGAAGCAGGTGAGCTACCTGTGTGAGCGGCTGCTTAAAGACCACGAGGAGAAGATCCGGGAGGAGTACGAACAGATTCTTAACACAAAACTTGCAGGTAAAGAACAAATAAAACGTCACTCTTTTAATGGTTATTTTATTTAAAAAATTCTATACACTTCTCGATGCCATGGCTGTAAAAGGGAAACACGTGGAATAAATATGGTAGAATGTTGGCGCTGTCACTGAGCTATATTTATGTGGGTTTTACTCTGGTTTAACAAGCTGAGCATCCTCAGTCTTACCAGACATCTGTGTGATGCACAGATGTGTAGTTTGCTAACCGAAAGAGGACACAGAAAAAGAGATTTAGCTGTTATCCTGTTCAGGTGTAGGCAGAGATATTGTTCACGTCGACAGCATTGCTCACCTTTTTTAATCTTCTTCTTTTTCCAGAACAATATGAATCTTTTGTGAAATTCACACAAGACCAGATAATGCGAAGATACGGAGCCCGGACTGCTAGTTGTGAGTTTCCTAAACCACCATTTTCTTCGCTGTCAAAATATACGTCTTTGCTTTAATCTGGAGCAAAAGAAAAGTTGGACAGATTATTGTCTCTGACTTGAGTATCGCTTATTCTATGTGTTTCAGATGTCTCTTGAACTCACCGTGATGAGATCCCAGCTTCCTCTCACTGGACGGCTGCTCTTCTACTGCCCCCTCCTCTTCCCCTTTCCAATTGATTTTCATTTTATTTCCCTAACCCGACCCCCATCTTAAACTGTTTGAGTGCCATGGTTTATCCACATTTTAATCCACATGTTGATTCTTACTTCAAAACTATTGCTGCTGGCCAAACGTTAAAAGAATCTGAAAGATAAACTATGTATGAAGCCCTATTTTATTTTTTTATTTTTTTCCCCATTTTTTTTTTTTTTTCTCTTGTTCATATGCGCTTTCTTGAAATCCTGACTAAAGCAGATCTGTGTCAAATCTCTTGCCGGCGCTGTAGAAAAAGCTTTTTGGCTCGTGTGATCATTCTGTATAATCTTCCAGCAGCAGTATTTAATGGCTCCTGCTTCTCACAGTGTCCCCCCTTTTCTTGCCCCCCGACCCATCCCTCACAACTCTTTACCTGAGAATGTGGATTTTTCTCCCTTTTGAAAAAAATAAAAGTTCTGTGATTAAAATCTGTTGTCTGGGATGTTTTCTTGAAGCCAGGATGTGTTTTTAGTGATGTCGGTAGTTTTTCACCCTGCACGGTCTTCTCAGCAGATGGAGATTGAATTGTGGATGTTTACTTTTCTATTCTCTACGTTCACCTAAAAGTCTTCTCTTCCACATTGGCTGAGTAGCTTAATTTAATCAAGACTATCTCACCGAGAGCTAAAGCTGGTGCTTTTGTGAGACACTTTTTTATAGCAAAAATGCCTAACTTGTTTCAAATCATTGTGAAATGTGTTATAGTTAAGACTTATGTTGGCATTTTTAAAAATGTGAAAATAAGGAGGAAAAAAAATAATTCTGGTATTTTGTTGTCAAGATTATGATGAGAAAATGAATCTAAGTAATTAACTGAGAATACGTGTTAGCCATGAGGTCCATGAAGTAGCTGTTCTGGACCAGTAATGATCATAAGTTCTTTTAAAGACTAAATGGTTGTTTTCTCAAATATATTATGGCCCAGATTCCTAGTTGTATCTTTTTTATTTTTTGTATTAAAATACTAAAATTGTGTATTTAATAAATCACACTAACACAATGAATTGGCAATGCATCACGGTGATTAATAAATCGGATGCTACATATAAAAGTGCAGCATGTATTACGAGCAATCCCCACATGAGACATTGAGCACGTCCTTTGTTCTTCATCGTGGACTCTACCTCCACCTTGTGGTTCATTCAAGTCAAAGCAACATTTCTATTAAACTGTCAACTCAATCCACTTCACTGAACTTAGCGCTGTATACTATTTGAATATGTGTGCGCGTGTGCGCGCCGGGCTGTGTGAGTGGAGAGGTGGGGGAGGTGGAGAGCTGATCTAGATAACGTGTCGGTGACGTCACCGATCCCAGGTGTGGCACGGGGAAACAGGTAAGCTGTCGCTGTGGCGCGCAGGTTGCAGACCGCAGACTTTGCTGTGTTTCTATGAAACTCACCTACTGTTGAGCTGGGAAAAAATAGATTACAAGTGGGTTGTCTGGAAAGAGGAAGGAAGCTTATTGCAGGAGAAAAAAAAGCAATGCAAGGTCTATAATTATCTCCAAGTGGCTTTCCTTCTTCTTCGGATCCCACTGAGACAGACGAGGGCTGACGGGGAAGGGACTCCGCTTCTTGTCTGGAAACATGGAGGAACGCTGTTGAACACTATTTTTGAACTCTAGTACTGGATGTGAACTTATGCACTCATCTGCTCACAAATTGAGTGGTTTTGAATTAGTTTAGTTGAATCGATATCTATGTGCTCGGGACCGCTGGGAGCCATCTGCACTCTTCCTGTTGACATTTTAGGTGAGTAAAGGCCAAAGTTAAGTCGAATTCATTCAAACCAAATTATAGGAAACTTAACACGTGGGAGCCCTGACTGCACTTCACATTCAGTTGTCAAGAATAGTTTTTGTGTCACCCACAAATTCGGTATTATCACCAGCAACGCCCAGTAAACAGGAAACGCTAATTGGCATGCTGCTGCATACTGTTACCGTGTCTGCTTCTCTCATGGTTCACAGGAATATTAGGTGTATTTAAATAGTCAAGTCTCAGCCCAGGTCTTAAAATGGTTTTGTGTATAGTTTCACTAAAGGTCTTATCTTTAATTACACTTGAAATGCAACTATTTAATCGTGGCATTTAGTCAGTAAGTTTTTAATAAGCCATGTACACCTTACATAGTGCACTGTTTGTACATGTCTCTGACTCAGGGGTCTGACCGTGATGCAGATGTGTAGATTTTAGTATTTTACTTCGTCAGTGGAGCTGCTACTATAAGTCAATTACTCAACCAGTCAGACTGTAGAAAATATAATAGGAATTTTACAATCCAGTTAAGATGCCAAATATTTTTTTTGTTTTGCTTTCTTTTTTTGTCATGCATGATGGTAAACTGAATATATTTGGGTTTTGGACAAAACAAGACACCTGAATACAAAACCGGGAATTTTAAATGTTTAATTTCTTTCTGTTTTTCTATTTACACAGAATGATTAATCTTACTGAAAATAATTGTTAGTAGTGATCAGTTATGTCTATTTATAGGACAGAAGTACTGGAGGGATTAGCCAGTCATAGATTTGTATTAATGTATGATGATTGACTTCTCTGCACTTTAAATCATGAAAGAAGTAATTGGCGTGTTAGAATAAGGGTGTGTAAAATGGATAAAATCCTCTATACCAGTAAATGTCATTTTACATCTCAATAGTTTATTAGCCAGTGTATTGAGTACCCCAAACTAAAGCTGGCCTTGCAGTAAATCCCACCTTCATGAAGGTTATAATGTTTTTGTTGACGCTGTACGAGGGACGTGTTGATTCATCAATATGGTTAATTTGGAGGCTGTCATTTCCCCCCAACCGTAACTGTTTAATCTTGTGTGTAGGGCTGGAGCGGTGATGGAAGACATCGACATCGAGCAGCTTGAGCCGCTCCCCGTGGATCGGGACGGGCGGCGGTTCGGGAGTGCAGCCGACCAGCCTGATGGTGACAGAAAGATTGGATGTTGCGAGAAGTTCCAGCGATCTGTCTCCAAATGGATGCTTCCAGAAGACTCCCGCAGCAAATACCTAGAACGGGCCAACTGCTGCCCGCCCCCCATCTTCATCATCCTCATCAGTTTGGCAGAGGTAGCTGTTGCCCCGAATGTGCACCACACACACACACGTATTGCATGCGCACTGGGACGAGCAGTATGGATTCTGTGATCTAATCACATGTAGCCTACATTTGTGTTACAGGCTGCCAGGGCGTTAATTACTGTATAGATTCGCTGTGATTGTATGTTGTGGAGCAGATATCGAGGTGAAGTCGTAGAACCTCGGGTAGGATATTTTTGAAGTGTGGCAATTAGGAAAACAATTGACCTCCGTTTTTTACAGATCCGCTCTAAACTGAGAAGATCTTGTCCCGCAACGAGTAGGGCTAAGTACTATGGGGATAATCAAATGTCACTTCTAAACAAATGCCTCAATATCTATAGTGAGACAACATTGTGCTGTTGATCACTTTACAAAGTATTTACACAATGAGAGTTTTGATGAATGATCATCAGTATTATGGAGCTAAGTTTGATAAAAGGTAATGATAGAACAGAGAGAACCGTCTGGGGCAGGGGGCATGGAGTCGTAGCTTCAGGTAAGACCTGCTGCAGCTGATCCTCAATCCTGAATGTGCAAACAGAACGCCACTGTGTCTTTTTGACTTTTTAGATTCAGGTAAATAAAGTGTGGCATGTAGAGGATCAGAGGGTGATTTGTTGAAATAGTATGAGGGCATGGGGGGTGCTGTGGCTTCATTTTGGCCCTAAATCTGTGGCTTTAAAGGGAGGTATATAACGTCTTTAAATATCATTTGAAGCTAATGCCACCAGGAATGCGTTTGATTTCCTCAATGTGAAACAAACAATGGGATGTTTGGTTTATAGTCCAGCAGCCCACAAGATGATATGTTTACTTGGTTTATAAATGCACTTTTTGCCATAATGTGCCGTCTCCTGCTGGATATTGTTGACGGATTGGCCACTGCTGTTGACCCTTTTATGTTGAAACTTTTTTCTTTACGTTAACTTCCCCTATTAAGTTAAGTTCCCCTATTTAGCTATTTAACTTTAAGAATAATACATGGTAGTTGGGGGCAACAGATTGACAGATATGGGCAGACAATAGTAAAACTCAAAACATTTTACAACAACTCTTACAATTGTCCTTATTTCATTTACATTATTACTACTAAGGCATAAATCCATACACATAAATCATGTAACATCCTGGTTAAAAAGCTGCTGGCAAAGCCAGTTTGGCTGTTACGTGACTGTTTCCTGTCACCGAGTGTTTTTTGAACACTCTCCGAGTCACACTTGGGGATGAACAGCTCATTCTCCGCTCACAGATGTCCAATGTCACTCTTTTTAAATGTCTGTGAATATGTTCTTTTTGGGGGGAGGCACTTTATTTACCCAGAGAAGATCGACTGAGCCACAGTGTTCTTTCTCAGCGTGCCATCGCTTTTTATTCCCACCAATGCTGGCAGATTCAGACGTATGAGCTGCTATGCACAACCCCACTGGGGGATCTTCTGCGGTCGGTTAAACACACTTCAACATCATTTCTTGATCATCGTTCCCATCTTTATTTTCTCAGCTGTTTGGGATTTAGCGTCGTCCCCCATCCTTCTGCTGCTGCCAACTTTCAAGTTTGAGTTTATTAAAAAACATCTCATTCTTTCAGACTAACTTGTGCGTATATATTTTCTGCTCTTCGTCAGCTGGCAGTGTTTATCTACTACGCCGTGTGGAAGCCGCAGAAGCAGTGGGTGACCCTGGATGAAGGCATCTGGAAAAGCCCGCTGACATACAAGCCTGAAGAGAGGCAGGAAGCATGGCGCTTTATCTCCTACATGTTTGTCCACGCCGGGTAAGCCTGGTCAGGCCTTTTTTTAGATACCTTAATTACACCATGAACGCTTGAGTCACATTGGGGTGTGGGCAAAAACTCAGTCACTTTACAGCGGCATGGCCGTGAAGCTCCTATTCTCTGCTGGGTTTTTTTCTACGATGTCCGGTGTTCCTGTGTTTGGTATATGACGTCATGGTTTTGACACTTGTTTCCACATGACTTCATATTCACCGTTACAAAAGGCAAGAACCAGAGTGCTCGTAGCTTTTTGTAGAGGTACACGGAGGCCAGGCGTTCGTTGCCAGAGTTGCCGGCACATCTGTCAAAACACGGCTAAAGTCATGTGATGTGGCAAGCAGACAGTCTGGAAAAACAATCATGTGCACATAAACCACAAGACGACAGGAAAACCAAAAATCATGAGCAAGAGCAACAGTGGTCACAGTCTCTCACCAACTGGATGACACTGAACAAAGAGACCGAAAAAGAGACCAAAACCAACAATGAATTGGTTATTCATCTGTGCCGTAGATCATTTTTGTTGTCCAAAAACTATTAAAGAAATGACAGTGAGACACACTGTTGTACAAAATCCCACGTCCCTTTCTTAGAATGACCACGGGCACTGTGTTTTTTTCTTTTTGAGTCAAACCCACACACGCCATCCTGTTGCAAGAAACACTCACGAATGCACCAAATGTGATTTGATTTCCTGATATTGGCCCAGTCGGAGTTACATTTGTCAAAACCTGCAGTGCCCAACTGTTCTTATATAAGTGTGGGATTTGTTTACAATATCAAAGCTATAGAAAAATACCAGTCTTACCCTCTGAAAGCATTGTTTAAAGCTAACTTTACCGCTGGGCTACAGGTGTTTCTGATATTCTGTCCATTCTCTGTAGGACAGTTGTCATCCATGATGAAGTACATCCTTCTCTTTCTCTTCTCCACCTTCCTCTAGTGTCGAGCACATCGTGGGAAACCTGTTGATGCAGCTGCTGCTGGGCATCCCGCTGGAACTGGTCCACAAAGGATTTGAAGTGGGAATGGTTTATCTAGCAGGCGTCCTGGCAGGTAAAAAAAATCCCCTGTTTTTCATTTATTAAATTTTATTTATTTGTTCCGATGTAGCTCTGTTACACAAGCAGCTTCAGCTAGCTGGACTTCATCCGCGATGGCCTTCTAACAGTCATTGAAGTAGGGGTTTCCTGTTTGTGTTGCAGTACGAAATGCCACTGATACTTTCCGTTTCCCCACAGGCTCGTTGGCCAGCTCCATCTTTGATCCTCTCAGTGCTTTGGTGGGAGCTTCTGGGGGCGTTTATGCCCTCATAGGAGGCTATTTTATGAACGCAGTGGTGGTGAGTTCAGCATTTCAGTGTGTATTTACGTTGTGTGAAAAGAGACCGCTCAAACCCTTTTTTTTTTTCACATCGCTCAATGTTTTAAATAGTATAAAAAGTGACATATTAAGAGAATTTTTATGTATATTTTAATATAGAAAGACAAGACAAACGATTTTGTCTGATACACAATTGAAACAACATTGAAATCTATTATGTGTGTGGCGCTCCAATTCATTGTCTAAAGGTTGGCTGAATAATGTGTGTACAGTACCAGCTCAGTCAATTTCTAATAAATAAATGTCATATTCATTTCACAGAATTTCCGAGAGATGATTCCTCTTCTTGGAATATTTCGTATCGCCGCTATAGTGATATTTGGTATGTCCTCCTTTGTGTTTTCAACCTGTTTTGATATGTATCTTCTAACTGCCGTGATCTCACTTCAATAATATTTAATACTGGTTTCTTTCGGCAGTTGGCGTCGATTTTGGATTTGCCTTCTACAGAAGATTTGTCTCAGACGAGGCTGGTTTAAAGGTATGGTTCTTCTCCCCTTGTACAGTAGAGGACTCAAACATGACCTTTTCATCAGCTAAACTCCCCCTCGCTGACAGAGCGCTTGTGGCTACAGGCAGCATTATAGCTCTTGTTGGGACTTTTTACATAAACGGTTTCTTAAAAAAAAAAAAAAATCAGTAATCCACATTGAGAAATGGGGACTCTTGTCATTTACGCCATAGTTTCAGTTTTAGGTAAAGCAACTACAAGACTTGAAATATCTTCTTCTTGTTGGATGAGGCTTGTTTTTCTTTCTGAGTGATTAGCAGACTCTAAAAAGCTGATTCCTTGTTCCCTCCGCCATGTTCTTATCTCCCTTCCTCTTTCTGTGTGTCTTTTGGGTTTTGTTTTGGCTGTTTAACTGGTTCTGCAAGTATTTTAAGTGTGAGGTCGGATGACAGTACCCAAGGGTGTTCTATTTAATTTGGGTAATTAGTTCCTCCTGGCTTACTGAAAGCTCACTTCACCATCTCCCCTCCTAGGTGTCTTTCGTGGCTCATTTTGGAGGGATCGCGGCCGGGATGACCATCGGCTACGTCTTCTTCAGCGCTTACAATAAGAAGCTCATCAAAGACCCACGTTTCTGGCTGTGTATAGTTGGATATGTGTTGTTCGTGGTCTTCGCTGTGGTCTTCAACATCTTCCTGAGCCCAGCATCATAGGGCCATGAAGCTGCACTCGTCAACCTTTTTGTTGTTAAGTTAACACTAAAGCCTTAATGTCACTCACTCAGGAAGCTGTATTTTACTGATGTACTCAAGGGTTCCAGTGACAAGTTGCTTTTTAGTGACTATTGTGAAAGTGCACAAGGTATTTTTATTTTATTTTACTATCTGATTGTCTTATTTTTGGAGCTGAATTTGTGAGTTCAAGGAGAAGAGTACCTCCTGCTGTTGATGCGTAGCATTGCAGAAGGCCTATTTTCT
Organism: Clinocottus analis; assembly: GCF_023055335.1. NCBI lineage: Eukaryota > Metazoa > Chordata > Actinopteri > Perciformes > Cottidae > Clinocottus > Clinocottus analis. The sequence continues at coordinate 9,990,253 of NW_027176251.1, read as the reverse complement.
ATTTCATCTTAAGACGATGTGCAGCAAAACGTGCTTTAAATGAGCGAGTCATTTAAAACTGAATGAAATGTTATCTGTGCATTTCTAGGAGGTCTAGAAACTCACATACATTAAAACATGTTTAACATGAAATTAATGTTTTAATGTATGTGTGTATTTCTAGACTTCTTTGACCTTTATCAGGAAATTAAACACACTGGTCCAATTTCATGTCATTTTTCTCATATAGATTTTTTTATTTTTCAAACCGTCAAATACATTTTCTGTTGCATATGTGTTGAATCAAGGACTCTTTTCAACTTTCAGTATTCATGAAATGTGCCTTCAATGTGGTGAAATATTCAGCTCGTGAGACAAAAGAAAGAGAACCCGATGAGAGAGTTTATCAGGAAGTCTCGAGCCACGGCCTAATGCCACGTTATTGTTGCAGCCACATCCTGTTGACATGACGCGAGTAATTACATTCATCCTTTAGTGAAACTGTTGATTTATTTTCCCATCATGCTCATTGTTTTTCAACCTTATAAGTACACAACTTTGGCTTTGGTTTTGTTTGAATAACAATGTGGTTGATGTCTGACAATAACCCAACTTTATTTTAGTCTTTTACATTTTTATTTTAGTTCAGTGTTGGTACATTTTAGGTTTCAGGAGTTTATGAATGAAAACTCTAATATCACAACATTGGGTGCAGTTTGTAATTCAGGAAAAGAGCTCATGTTAGAAAATGTACTTTATTTAAACTATGACCAAACTGAAGCCTCTCACACTTGATTTTGCGTGTCCACAGCTCAATGTCTTTAAAAAATAAAAGGTTTTTTTAAACATATTTGTCAAATTGAATCTTTGGTGGAAACTGATGATTTATTTTACTGATAATTATAGTCCTGATTAACATTGAAGACTACATTTCTAATGTTTGGCCATAAGCTGGTGACAGTGTGTGCGCAGCAGCCGGCTGTTTGATGCTGCAGGAACTCCCTTACATGTTGTGATTGTGCCTGAATGTTGACGCCTGCTTTCTACAGTATGTGGAAAGTTCTATAGTTTCCAAACATGGCTCATCCATATTACTTTTACATTAACTTAGTGCATCAATATCCAATTATCATGTGCTTGTTTGCCTTGACCCCGAAACAGTGGGAAAGTGTATGTTGTCCAATGTAGTGCAGCAATCGAAACATCTGTTGTCACTGGGCAACACTGCTGCCGCATCAGGATTTTAGCTGTCCTATCCTAAATTAAATATTTGTTCGTAAGCTATCTTTGCTGTGGTGTTTTTGCATTCCTTTTTAAAATGTGTCACTTCACTTTAAAGAGATAATGAGGATCTTTCTTTACACAGTAACTTCAACAAAGTGCCATCTTGTCACTTAGTGTTTAAAGTAACAATCTTAAATGAATCATGGAAATCATATTGTTCTAAGTATTTAAGATTTAAATACTGACATTTTGCTGGTTAGAAAATAACTAATGCAAATTGTAAAGTGAAAAAATATAGTTTAATAAACTACTTTGAAATGATACACATCCTGAGGTTGAAGTACCAGGAGGAAAAAAAGGATTGTTCGGTTTGAAAAAGGGGAAATAACATTGGAATTCTCCCAGTATGTTCCCCAGTTTGACCTCCTGTACTCTTAATGTGTTGGACCAGACTGGTTTGGATCAATCCTGATCTGCTAGGCAGAGTGAGAGGTTTTAGGTCAGAAGGGAAAGGTTCAGCTTTCTGAATCTTGTCAATGAAATATCCCACTAGTGTAGCTTGTTTGTTTTGCTCTGTACACAATAATCAACAAACAAACGTGTCATGGGGAGAGAAGCTGTGATATCGAGAATGACATCAGATAACAAGCTTTTAAAAAGGTATTTAAAGCTATTTAGAATTGGACGGTGTGCAGTTGGAAAGCACACTAATCCACTGTGATAGATTTCTTGTAAATGGGATGAAATAAGGTGTCAAGTGCATGAGAACAGAATTACATCCAGAGAGGAGCAGCAGGGTATAAAATCAGACATGGTGACCCATTGATTACTTTGCTATTGAAGAAAACTATTGATTGTACAAGGCCTGGTTGAATAACTGACTCGTATCGATAATGTGGGACTGTTTCTTTTTCTTTGTTTGCACACACAACTCCAACAATTGAGTGCTAACACAGCCGAAAGCATGCAGTCTTGACTTGCAAAGAATCTATTTAGAAAAAGGTTTGTTATTTACACATTTTACATTAATATATACACATATGTGAACCACAATAAAATATGTTCAATGCGTTATGATCTCTGCTGTTGAATGCATGATGTATTTCTACTGGAAAAGGAGAAAAAAAGACTAACAAACATCCCTAATCTGCAAATATTGAGGTCAATATCAGTGCTACGACCAGTTACAGCCCATCATTGGGAGGCCCTGATTTAAATGAATGGGTGAAGCTGTCGGTATTGACTTTCTCTAGTCAGAGTAGTGTTGGCAACCTTCCCGCAGCAGCTCAGTTGTTCCCACTTAGTTTTGAGCAACACTGAGGGAGAGGCGGGTCATTTGGGTTTGAACAATGTACAGGGACTAATGCGGAGGGTGGTAACAATTTAAAAAAAACTTTTTGGTGACCGCGTCAGGGCTGCATGACCCAAAGAGATTTAAGTCACCACCGGCAGTCTGTCCACGCCGCTGCAAGGTAAACGAATCCGGCAAGTGCACAGAACTTCGGCATGGTTTGTATGATGCCGCAGCTGTAGGGGATGCTGCATGACCACGTCTACTTTACATAGTTGTTTATAAATATTTTACCAATACGTGACACTTTATTTCACAAGCTTTCTCCAAGCTAATGTTTCATATTTCCATTTAAGAGGTATTGTCTTTTGTCTTTCGTGGTTAATTACAAATTTAGTTGTTTCATATTGTTCTAATCTTGAAAAAAAATATTGTTTCTATTGTCAACACGCCTTTGCTGTCTGTCCAATTTACTTACTGAATCCAACTTATTTTCTCAAAGGTTGACTGCACTTCTTGTCACTGTATTTCTATTCTACTATTAACTTTGTATGAACATTTTAAACTATTTCATCTTTCACCATCCTTGAATTTTTTTCAGTCAAAATGGCAGAGTGAAGATGGGAGACTGGAACTTCCTCGGTGGGATTTTGGAGGAGGTGCACATCCATTCCACAATGGTCGGTAAGATCTGGCTCACCATCCTGTTCATCTTCCGTATGCTGGTCCTCGGCGTGGCGGCTGAGGATGTGTGGAACGACGAGCAGGCAGACTTCATATGCAACACGGAGCAGCCCGGATGTAGAAATGTGTGCTACGACCACGCTTTCCCGATCTCCCTCATCCGCTACTGGGTTCTGCAAGTCATTTTTGTGTCTTCCCCCTCGCTGGTGTACATGGGCCACGCCCTGTACAGGCTGCGGGCGCTGGAGAAGGCCCGGCAGAAAAAGAAGGCTCTGCTGCGGAAGGAGCTGGAGCTGGTTGATGTGGAGTTGGCAGAAGCCAGGAAGAGGATTGAGCGGGAAATTAAACAGGTGGATCAGGGGAAACTGAACAAAGCTCCTCTGAGGGGCTCTCTGCTGCGTACCTACGTGGCTCACGTCTTCACTCGCTCGATTGTAGAAGTGGTCTTCATGACAGGTCAGTACCTCCTTTATGGCTTTCACCTCTACCCGCTCTTCAAGTGCGAGCGGGACCCTTGTCCCAACGCTGTGGACTGCTATGTTTCCAGACCGACAGAGAAAAGCGTCTTCATGGTGTTTATGCAATGCATCGCCGCAATATCCCTCTTCCTGAACATCTTGGAGATCACACACCTGGGTTACAAGAAGGTCAAAAAGGGCATCTTGGACTTCTACCCTCACTTGAGGGATGAAAGGGATGAACTTGACGACTACTATGCCAACAGGTGCAAAAAAGAATCTGTCGTGCAAACCAGTGCACCCCGGAGGGCTACAATTGCCTCTGCACCCAGTGACTACAACCTCCTGCTGGAGAGGGTGCAGGGCACAACAATGTACCCAAACCTTATTAAACCTTCAACTTTTCTACCTCTTCAGAGCACGCTGACCACTCAACAAAATATGGACAATTCCAGATGTTCCGCTCAAAGCGCACCGCATTGTAACTGCACCTTGACTACCAAAGAACCCTGCTTTCCCTGCTGCGACTCCCTGCTTCAGCCAAAGCAGGAGGCCCAAGACTTTTTACACCTTCTCCTACACAGTAAAGAGGATGGTGGCAGTGAAAGAGGGAGTCCAGACTCTCCCAAATGCACACAGAAGGTAGGGGACACCTCCGCGACGCTGCAAGGGAGTGCATTGAAGAGGCCGTGCAGGGCTCACGGCGCTATCAAGTGCTCCACGGTGTTGGAGAGTAAAAGCTCTGACACAGATTCATGTGAGGGTGCAAAAGCCAGGCGTGGACATCTCTCCCCTCAGACGCAGTTAAAATCAGATGGCAAACATCACAGCCGGTCGTCCAGTCCGGAGTCACTAGACGACTCCAGCTCAGAATCCGGGCACAATCCCAGACCCCCTTCCTCCAACTGCAAAACATCAGACCTTCAAATCTAAACTTTCCTGACAGCAATCCATGTCACAGGTGTATTGACTCGACCGCCATATCTACATTAAGAAGTTTTACACTGAGCTGCCTCCAATCTGGTAAAAGTTTGTTCCCATTTCAGTTTGTCTGTTAGTCTAATTAATGTGGTATGCTTAAATACCCCTTTGGAGTTGACTAATGGAACTGACATCAATAAACACTATTGGTGACATCTTATAATAATACAAAAATAGACTTTGTATTGTATGTTTTATATATTTTTTAACAGTTTTTGGAACAAACCTATATTCTATTGTGACTGACTGCATGTACCGCTATCCAATTAGCATGAAAACTGAATTGTATCATCTTATTGATATGATACTAGTTCAGGCCTGCACTGGATCTAATAGACATGAGATGTCAGAAGTAGTGTTTTTTCATTGTAGTGCGACATATAAACATTGTAAAAAATGTCAATATCACTTCACTATAGGAGTAGAGGACTTATTGGTTACCGCACATGCTCTTTAGCCACTGTTCCACTTTGTCGGTAAATATTTAATTCTCTTACGAGCAACACTTTAACAAGTCACGTATATTAGCCTTAGTACTTATAAAAATGTTGCTTGGCATGACAGGCAAACTATCAATGTGTACATTGTACCATGAAGTCAAACTAAAAAACAACATCCAGATATGTTTGTGGAGAAAAGATTGTTTAGTCTTAAGTTTGTAGTTCAATTGCATCTCTATAATATTATCACTCATTGCTGTACTTGTTTATTTCCTGAGAAAATTCTTAATTTTGCATCAGAGTAGAAAGTAATGAATGTTATAATGAAAGTACACAGCTTTATTTGACCAAGGTATTAAAATTCTATCATATATTAATAAAAGACCCAACGGATACATTGTTTTTTAGAAATGAATGTATTTAGCAATACAACAATAATTACAAGACGAGAAGTGCTATATTTGACTGGTAACCAGCTCCTTGTAAATTAAGTACGAGTGTGTCTGTCACACACTGTCTCGATGCTCTGGACAAAGCATGTTTGTTTTATAACTCAGAAAGAAAAAGAAGCACTTTTTTCCCCCATAAACCTCTCAAAAAAAGGATATGCCTCATGTCTTAAATGAATACCTTATTAAGGGTGAGAAAAAAAAATCTTATAGCTCTGACTTTTTCAGCCATATAAAAAGGATCAATTTCTCAGTAAAACTAAGCTAAATATTAAACAAGGAACAAACTTATATACATGCATGTACAGGATAAGTTAAATTCTAAGAAACAGTAGAAAATAAGATTTACAAAAACAGGCACCTAAAATTCTCTGCCTTCAGTTAATAGTGTTGTGTCATAAAAACAAAAGCTAAATTAACAAAATCTACATTGAGTAAGCCAAAGCGCTGCTGTGGTCTAATCAGCTGCAGCTCCATCTTCAGGTTCATAACGCTGCAGCTGGAGAGACAGAGGAGAAAGTGCATCTGCATTAAGCATGTTGCCTGAAAGGACACAGCTTACGTCGAGAACCAGCCAAAACGCACCTTTGATTTGAGATCTTTGTTTTCCTCCGCCAGACGTGCACAACTCTGCCTCAAGTCGATCACCTCCTGCTGTAAAGCCTCCGTGTCTGTTGAAGTCTGGCCCCCAGAATTCAGATGACGCTTCACAAATCTGGGAAAGGAGTTTGTGAAAGAATCTACAGCCAGCAGATCATCAACTTGTAAACATTTCTCTTTATTTCGGTTTGGAGTTGTCAGTGCAGGAATTCATTAAGTCCGATGCTCAACTCACTACCAACTACGAGCCCGAGAGGCCTTTTTTGCAACCACCCAAATGGTTCAGCTTGTGTTTGAAAGGATACTCCAGAGCATTGCTCGGCTTGTCAGGCTGTTCATACAAAGACACTAGAACTGAAAAATAACAAAGACAATTCAATTAAATTGCATAGATATCAAATGTCAATTGAGGTCAAGTCAGTATTACAAAAAGCACTGCAACTCCGCTACTGAGTTGACTCTGGTATTTGAATCTTTCAAACAATACTTGGCCCTTTTTACTGGGGGCAAAATCTGCCATTTGATGATAATTTGGTTTTGATATTGTGATACTCATTAGTATTTTCAGTCCAGCCCGGTCAGAAGAGGATCTGTGTCAACCATTTCTATAAATGTAGCTGGTTTCAGTTTTAACATCGTCTAGAACTCATCCGAGTTGCCTCATTTGCTAGAGAAGTTTGTTAACAGTGGCCACGCTCACAGAGAGACGACTTGAGGGAGAAGAAGTGCCATACCACTTGTCAGGCTGTCAACAACACCAGCTTTCTCCAAGTATCTCCTAAACTGTTCCCTTTTAGGGTCTGGGGTCTGTAGGAAGACAACAAAACAAAACTGTAAACTGTCAGGTCTGGTTAACTAGAATATACCAGAAGAAAAAAAAAATCATGGTTAAAAATGACTTGCTTTCTCGTCAGCAGTTAATTTGCAAGAATGTAATGCACGTTGAACATTTCCAAAGTAAACAGTGAACGTGATTAACCTCAGACATAATGGTCAAACTGTGACCTGCAGGAGAAAATCTTGACAAAAAAAAAGAAGTTTTCAGTCGGTTTTGTAAATATTATCTTGACTGAGGCGCATCCACAAACATTTACGACCCCCCAAGGCCACACCACAAGTTGCCACAGGTGGGACGTGGACTCCCTGATGAGCACCTGGACGCCGAGCGAGCCAATGTTAGTTTAGCTAGCTCGCCGCTAACGTTAGGCACGTTAGTTAATAAGCTGTTTCCACTAAAACTGTAAAGACAAAGCGACAGCAGCAAACACACTTACTCTATAATGTGCCATTATGACGTCGTCATTAAAGTTGACTTTCTTCTTATAGTTACTGTCTTTAGGGTTCCGCTTATCTCCGCAAATCTTAATTATGAAAGGCAGGAAAAGTTTAAGTTTCGTTTATGCAACCGGTTTGCTGCCGTGCTCGATGTCGCCTTCAGGTGTCCCTCGTAAAACAAGAATGCATCAAACTTATTGACTGGCGAGAGCAAAAACCGTCATTGGCAGTTGACAGCATTTGTTTTGTTGCTGCCGATTACTTATGATGCAAATAAAAGAAAGCACTACAAGAATGCACTTCTGTTTTTCTTTTGTTTGTTGTGTGTTTGTTTTGTGTTACAAATGGGCTACAACTATTTATTGATTCTTTAAAATAGTATGGACCCGATTAATTCCGACATTGAATAAAGACAATGAAAGCCTTATTTTAGTTGATTTCTGCCGCCATCTGCTGGTCATATCGCAGAATACCAGCTCTGCTCACTTTCTAGTCGTCTCATTGTTTAGCAATCTCCTTTAAACGCTCACTTATTTTTTACCACAATTTAAAATGTAAAAATTAAGTGGTAATGTAGGAAACTTAAATGTATTTAATATGTTTGGTAAGAGTGTGTATTTGCGTATTATTCGGGTGATAGGTCACAAAACAGGTCTGAGTACTAGTCAGGTGACAGCCACAAACCTCAGTAGAGTGACAGGAGCTGCTGACCAATCGTTTATCGCAAATGAATTCGGAAAGCCAATCAGAATTAAGGGGTGGCAACAAAGGGGTATTTTTTTTTTTTTTCTACGGGAGAGGAAATCCGAAATGTGTGGGATCACACTCGGTGTTTCTAAGTAACCTGGGCTTTATTGACAAACTATATTCATTGTGAAGCGACAGTTTGGCCCGTACCCACTGCCCCGATACAAACACGGGCGTTGGCGACCGACAAGTAAAAAGGGGGGCGGGGGTGGGGAAAGAGAGAAACAGAGGGGGGACGCGACCGTCGTTAGGTCAAAATGTCGATTCAGTACGAGGTGGAACAGCTGGCGGACAGTTATGGGGTGGCGGACTCCTTCCCCAAAGATTTCGGTTACGGCGAAGAGGAGGCCGACATCGAGGACAGTCCGTCGGCGTCCGACAGCAAACCTAGAATCCTGCTCATGGGTCTGAGGAGAAGTGGAAAATCGTCCATCCAGAAGGTAGGGGAAAGACGATTAAACTGTTAGCCGTTGAACTGTTAGCTGTTAGCTACCCCCTTGCTGCTGCTGCTGCTTCACACACGTAAACGGCACGTCAGCCAGAATATCTAACCATTCAGTTCAGCACGTCTGGCTTCACGAGAGGGAAAGAACAGACATTACAAGACCCGATCCCGCAGCTGATGACCCGGCAAGCCTCCAAGTGTTAGCTGACGCGGGTGTAGCCACAGCAGTGGATTATTAACCAGGTGGACAGGTGACGCCCGCGTGCATCTTCACTGACACATACATATGAAGGCACGTGACTGTTTGCTTAACAACTTGTCGAACATTTTGCCAAATATATCCGAGTCCCACCTAGCTGTAAGGAACCGGGCGAGGACTGACGTTTAGCTCACATGACTGCAACCCGACCACACCTACCCGTCTGCGAGTCCTGGCACTTGGTTTTAAATCAGTGCACCAGGAGAAGTATCTCCAGTTTGGCCAACATGGTCTTCTTTCTTTCCACTTTAAAGAAAAAAATCAAAGCTGGATTAATGAGTTAAGGGGGCCCCTGATGGCCCAACACCAAACCGTCCCATGTGCAATATACACCCATTCACCCATGCCCTCTACCCCCCCACCGCCTCCCAGAGCAACCAGTACTCCCTTTAGCAGTGGTGTTAAGTCACCCTGATCCTCACCCAGTCAACAACTCTGTTTTCCTCCATATATAAGCCTAATTCTTTAACTATTGGCCTCATATTTTTTGTATGCTATGGTATGCATCGACCTGTAATGCTCCACACCCCTGCAATAAAACAGCGTGGAAATCTGAGTTCTACACTCAAACTAAAACACAAAAGCTTTTAAAGCTGAGTAAGATTTTGACACAAGTTCCCTCGACAAGCCTTGCCGTAGTCAATATTGTACTTCCAGAACAAAGGTGCAATAATCAAATTATTACAACCCCTTGAAGTTGTTGTCCACTTTGGCCAGTTAGTAATTCCTACTTGAGTTAAAAACCTTTTCCATGTCATTCATCCTACGGCAAGGTTAGCTGTCTTGCTTATATTTTTCAAGTTTACTCTTTCAGATGGGCACTGTGGTTGCATAATAGATGATATGCACATTTTATTATTTATGTTAAATTCAAGAGGGAAGTAGAATTAGGCCTGATATAGCATGACTCGCCAGGAGCCTGTCCCGCAGACATCACCTAAAGGAATAAATGTAAAGACTGGCAGATTTCTGTCCTGAAGTGAACAGTTGCACTGTTTTGCTATAATCCACACTCCTGTCAAGTCTTAGATTAATGTTCTCCTTAAACCTCCAGTCTGGAATGAAAAACATGTGATTTGGCTTTTTGCTGGTTCATTGGCCTTTGACCTCAATGGCCCACACACCGATTCAAAATGGTAGTGGTGAGGAAAGCACTCCCATGTCCTCCACCATCCCCCAGTGCAACTTATTTTCTACCTTTTCACTGTATTCAGTCGAGCTAGTGCCTGATCAGACTTCACTTCATATAGCTGCAGTCTGACAGCAGACAGTCGACAAATGCCTAGCATCAAAGTGCTGCATCAGAGTGAGTCTGCGATGTTGTGCCCTTTTCTCTCTTGCTTTCCATGTGACCTCCGGATGATGTCTTAACGCTTGAATTATTGCATCAGCCAAAATACAATCCTGCCGGGGTATTCTTTCCCATAAAGGAATATTATTTTGACAGAGGCTGTTTTGTAAGATCCAAACATATCATTGGACAATAACTTACAACACATACGTTTCTGTGTAACTAGTAAAGGAAACACTAACAAGTCTGCATATGAAGTTGTATTCTATATGTATTTCATTTAATATGAATATTTGTCATAATATTAAAAGAATGTGTAACGTTTCAGCTATTTAACACTCATATTAAACAGTAATTTAACAAACATTAGAAGGTGGTGGTGTAGTGGCTAGCACTGACGCCTCACAGCAAGAGGGTCTGTGGTTCGGATCCCGGGCGGGGTGGGGTTCGGATACTGGTCTGGCAGGTCCTTCTGTGTGGAGTTTGCATGTTCTCCCCGTGGCAGCGTGGGTTCTCTCCGGGTTCTCCGGCTTCCTCCCACAGTCCAAAGACATGCTGCATAGGTTAATTGGACTCTAAATTGCCCGTAGGTGTGAATGTGAGTGTGAATGGTTGTTTGTCTATATGTCTGCCCTGTGATGAACTGGCGACCTGTCCAGGGTGTACCCTGCCTTCGCCCCTTGACAGCTGGGATCGGCTCCAGCGCCCCGCGACCCTAATGAGGATAAGCGGTTAAGATAATGGATGGATGGATAGAAGGAATCCAAATATACTGAAGGTTCTGCACATTTCTGAAAAAGAAAAGTTCTGTCATTTATTTGTGTTTATCTGTATGAACAAAACAATTAGAACCATCCACCAAAGAAACAATGGCAGGTAGGAGGTCTATTATTTCTCGGCTGGGATCATCTTGCGCACCAGGAATTGTTGTCTTTGCGTTTATGACAAATACTTTTGGGAACAAATCTCACACTGGCAAATTCTGAATACAAAACTGAATGTTATTTGTACATTTTTCACCAATACAAGTAATTTATTTTACTTCAACCTCTGATTTCAGGTGGTTTTCCACAAAATGTCTCCCAATGAGACTTTGTTCCTGGAGAGCACCAACAAGATCTACAAGGACGACATCTCCAGCAGCTCCTTTGTCAACTTCCAGATTTGGGACTTCCCGGGTCAAGTTGACTTCTTTGACCCCACATTCGACTACGAGATGATCTTCAGAGGAACCGGAGCTTTGATATTTGTCATCGATGCTCAGGTGAGGAACAGGGAAGAAATCTGTGTCATGTGTAACATTCTAAATCGGAAAATATTCTGACTCACTTCTACACACGTTTTCCATTTTATCAAATTTAAAAATGCGTGCATAAAAAAAACTTTTTTTTTGTGCTGTAAGATGAAATTGAAGCCTTTGAGAAAAAACTTGGTGACGGACAGCCAGAATAGCTGGGATGAAAGACAATTACACGCCATGCCTCTTATGCCAGTGCTCTAAGTGCTTTCAAGAAGTAATCTCAGCTGTGATGTTAGCCACGGCTGATCTGATTGCAGGGTTTGTTTGTACTCAAGTAGGTGCATCAGGTTCAATTAGTTTCAGCAGTTGGTCACACAGTGATAGTTAAGGAGGCTTGTTTTTGTCTTGAAGACATGCCGCAGTACATTTCCTCAAACCTGGGCCAAATTCCTGAATGGAATTGGCTGTGGCATAGCTGTAATTGCAATTAAGTATCATCTTTCACTGCCCTAAAATATTGAAAATGGACATTTTCTTAGGTTTATTCCAAGCAGGAGATAGTTGCATTGCATGCGGTTCTGAGACATTTCATCGTATATTTTGAGGTATCTACGATAAATGTTTCAATACACTTAACTATGTTGTTCTGAAATGCTTTAACTCATCTGACAGCATAGCAGAAATACCGGTTATTAATCTGATGATTGTGTGCATCAATGTAGCCATAGAAATTAATTGTGATCCATGTTTGTATCGTTTTGTACCCAGTTTCATGATGATCTTTCTGAAAAGATGTGCATATTGAATATGTGTATTAATACCTTGCATTCTTTCCTCTTAGGATGATTATGTGGAGGCCCTGGGCAGACTTCACCTCACTGTGTCTCGGGCCTACCGAGTCAATCCAGAGATCAACTTCGAGGTGTTTATTCACAAAGTGGACGGCCTCTCGGACGATCACAAGATCGAAACCCAGAGAGATATCCATCAGAGAGCCAACGACGATCTGGCAGACGCCAGCTTAGAAAAGCTGCATCTGAGGTAATATTTTAATGTTTAACTTTTAACATCTGTACAAGGCTAAAGAAGAATTCATCTATCCCTCCTCTCTAATCACATGTTGGTGCATAGTTGGTACACACACACACACACACACACACACTATCACACTATCACACGTGTTATCTGTGCATGTTTAGTTTTTCCTAACATCAGGTTGTCCGACCTGCGTATTACTATTTATTTTAAACTTTGCCTTAAAAACACATATTTCCAAACTCACTGCAACAAAGTGGTGGATCTAATAAACACTCTGTCGGACTCAAAAGGGTTATAACTCAGTAATTTGAATGCATAAACACTGCGTCATTGTCCTATGAACACCAAACATCTCTCCAAAATGTCAAGTTTTCATCAGCTTACAAACTTATCTTTGCGACAGTTAATTTTTCAGATAATCCAAAGAGGTTTCAATGAATTAATTATCTTAAGAAATAGCAATTTTCTTTTATCACTCGTTAAGGAACTTTCAATTGTTTTTAGTTCATCTGAACATATCAATATCACCAAAATCAGAGGTGCATGGTTTTGTCACAAAATGAAATCATCAAAACAAATCACACATTGTATTAAATGTTTGAAGTCAGACTTTCTGCAGAGCGTATTTACCTAAATTTGATCAAAAACATAGTCGCAGCTTAGAAATGAGCCTTAATCCCCCCCCAAAAGCATTTCCATAACCACACGCTCATGCTGGCTGAATGTGAACACGTGCAGAGGCATTAAGGGTTCTTCATACTTATTTTTTAATTCTTCATTCCCCACGTGTTCTTACGTCTGTGGGGATTTTCTATTAGACGTTTTTTTGTGCCTATTTCTAACTTCTTTAAAACAATGTTCCTAATTTTTGAGAAGTTATTTCTCGAATGTAGCTCATCCTATGATGTTTGGTTATTTATGACTGTAGCTACAGTAGTCAACGAATTAATTCAGTATTTGTTTTGAGCAATTCTCCGTGTTAAAACAACACATGTAGGCGTTAACCACCAGTCAGATGTACCTCCCACTGCATTACACTTTTGTTAAGTTTGAAAGTGAAAACTCACGGTTTCAGGTGTTGCACTTGAAGTACAACATCAGCGTTATCGCAAATGACTTTTAATTGAATCCCTGAAGAGGGTTTTTACTCAGGATGTGAAACTGAGTGAAAAGTGACTGGTGTGTGTGACACGGGGGAGGAGCTTATTGGTGATTTCAGTAGTGTTGATGCAGAGTAGCCGATGTCCTGCAAACTTTGAGCTTTACTGTGAGATTCCTCTCTGATCTCCTAATGAAGAAACAATGGCCCACGCTTCAGAAACCAGAGCAAGTTCCCAACGTCCGACATATTCAAGGTTGAGCTGAATTGATAACTGGACTTAATGCTTTGTTAATCGGACGGAAAAGCTAGTTCATGACTGTATTATTAATCAATTTAAGAAGTAAATCAAGTCCTTTCGTCAGAGTAAAACACTATAATATGTGTTTGCTTGTTGACTATGAGGATTTTTAGAGCATTGAGCTGAAATAATTATGGATTAGTTGATTAAGCAAATTTAGTAGTTCCATCCTTTCAGATTTACGATTTTTTTTCTCCCTGGTTTGTCATTGTAACTCAAATAATCAGTGTCGTTTATACTTTTTTTTTTTTTACAATTTAAAGACAAAACGATTCGTAGATGGTAAATGAATCAATAGATTTCTGAGTATAATGAGAATAATTGTTTGTTGCATGCCCAAACTAAACATGAATGTCCTCATTAGCTGCAGCCTTTGCCCAGACAGTCTGTGGAACCAGGCTGATCGCGGTCATCTCTGCAGCAGCTTAATGGCTGATGTTTGGTTTGTGCTGGCACTCGCTGCACCGTGTTTTATGTGGGGTGAGATTGTTGTTTATTCCGGTTCGACAGCCGGAGCGGTCCTGGAAATATAGCGACGCTGAGAGGGCCTTTTTATTTTTTTATGGCTCTGTTTTGTGGCTCTCCAGTGCTTTCTTCCCTGAATGTGCCTCGTTTGTTTTTATATCTCAGTAACAAAATGGCAAGTCATGCGTGTCCAGTTTGGCGTACAAAGTCTGTTTTTTGTGTGCAAACATTTCGTTTTTATTCCTGTGTTTTTTCAATGTCTGACTCAGCTTTCCAGCTCTTCTCTACCATCCAGTGTTGCGTATTTCATCGTGATTATCTGTATTTTTATCTGCTATTATATGTGCTCTCAGGAAGTGAGAAGTGTTCCCGACTAGAAACCGCTTATTGACTTCCTTTTTTTTCTTCATGTTTTTCAGCTTTTACTTGACAAGTATTTATGACCACTCCATCTTTGAGGCCTTCAGCAAAGTGGTGCAGAAGCTCATCCCTCAGCTTCCCACTCTGGAGAACCTCCTAAACATCTTCATTTCAGTAAGTAAACTCAGAGCAGCCAACACTTTTAAATCAAGCTCCTTGTGACTTTGTCATTGGCCAGCGTGACAAATGCATGACGGCCGCATTATGTGAGTCACTGCCAACCCCGGTGCCACTTTATGGTGAGCAGTTCCTCCAGTGCCCTTTATCGTGGTTGATTATGATGACGGTCTGTGGATGTTGCACATGTTTGCTGCACATATCGTCAATGATACATTTTGAATATTATTGCTGTATACCAATTGATAATACTTTATCACGTTGATGCAAAATCAATACAAATATATCTTTACCTAAGTACTGTACACCGAGACATATTAAAGGGTACCTATCGTAGTATAAACAGAATGTATATCTAGTGCTGAAACAATTGATCAATAATTTTGTGTTTGAGTAGTTAAAAAACTAAGTAATTTTGTTACGTGAACCTTTGCTTCAGAAAACAATATTTCACTCTTGTCTCACATTTTATTAATAAAGAGAAACGTATTAGTTGGTGCCCTTGTAAAGTAGCTCAACAGTTACCAAATAATAAATGTCTCAAAGCATTTTCATATCGTTCTTCTATCTATTATATACAGTTCAGACGTTAGCCAGAATATTTTCCTTACGGCTCTTTTTTCACCCCTTTGTCTCTTCATCCTTCATTTCTCCTTTCTGTCGTCTTCATCAATGGCAGAATTCGGGGATAGAGAAGGCCTTTCTGTTTGATGTGGTCAGTAAGATCTACATCGCCACAGACAGCTCTCCTGTCGACATGCAGTCCTATGAACTGTGCTGTGACATGATCGACGTGGTCATCGACGTCTCCTGCATCTACGGGTGAGTGTGATTTAGACGTGGGGGGGAAGAATTATTGAGTATTTTGAAATAACTCTCATATTGATTTACATATAAAATACAAACAGAACATGCTTTTCTTAATATTTTAGGCTATAGAGTTCAACCTTATGTTTTCTTTGAATACTTTGTCTGAATCAGAACTTAATGTATGCCTTTATTTTTCCCCTGAACGATGCATTGTATTGTGCCACATCAGTCTGCGAGAGGATGGCAGCGGCAGTGCCTACGACAAGGAGTCCATGGCCATCATTAAGCTCAACAACACGACTGTGCTGTACCTGAAAGAGGTCACCAAGTTCCTGGCGCTTGTCTGCATCCTGCGGGAGGAAAGCTTCGAGCGCAAAGGTAAACTTTCACAAGCAATCTCTGATCCCCCTGCAGCTCATTTGGCGTAATTAGGCTAATGTGGCTTTGAGTCAAGCGCGTTCATATTTTCCTCCACGTTATTTGAGCATTGCAGCAAGTGTATCGGCATGTTTACAGAGGGCAGGAAGTCAAAACAAGGACGCCTCAACAAGTAAATTACAGGGAAAATCCAGCAGTCTAGTTATGCACTCCAGTTTGGGGATATATAAGATACAGATTTTAAAAAGGATATATTGAATAACAAATGGAGTAGTGGCCGAGATATCCTGACTTTTATCCTTTGGTTTATTTTGTTAGAGACTCCTGCTGATGAGATTGTCAAGATTAGTTTCTCAGAATTCAGAAAAGCTCCTTCAAAAGCCACGCAGGAAATGACACGATCCTGGTCGTGATATTTTTGTGATGAGTAAATGGATCCTAATCTGTCAAAGTGGCGGAGCTCCTTTTTGACTTTGCTAACAATGCTGCTGCATTTTGATAGTTGAAATATTGTCTTTTATATTTGACGGTATATCAAGAAGATGCTCAACTTTGGGTCTTTTTTTAAGTTTTTTTTTTAAGTTTTTATTTTTGTGGTGTAAATAGACCTGTACTTGTAAAACGCTTTTCTAGTCTTCCGACCACTCGAAGCGCTTTAACACTACATGACATCATTCTTGTTGCAATGCAAGGCCAGACAACAAACTATAGCTCAACATCTCCATGATCATGAAAGCGACCATGAAATTAAATCGTCTCTTTTGGGTCTACATGGAGTAAACATTAGTTACATTAGTACTAAAAAGAAAAATGTTGTGGAATATGTTTGGATGTAAAGTACATCTCGTTTATGGGGAATCTGTTGATGGGTAAGGGGTTATTTTTATGTTATGCAATGCATTAAAATAAAATTAAAAAATAATAGCCAAACATGACACTGTATTGAAAAATACACCAAATAATCAAATGTGCAAGTGTTTGTAACAATTCAAGACTTGTATATGTCCTAACATAATCTGTTTGTCTTTGTTGCCTCTTTTAGGATTAATAGACTACAATTTCCACTGTTTCCGGAAGGCCATCCATGAAGTATTTGAGGTGGGCGTGTCCGCCCAGCGTCCCATTGGCTCCCAGGCGGTGGGCTCTCCCTGCACCAAAGCCGTCGCACTGAACGGCACGCCGCGCAACACTGTCTAAACACTGATGCTACATAAAAATTAAAAAAAATTGAAAAAAAAAAAAGAAAAACGGGAGAAGCCAGGAAACATGGAGAAGGGCCAGAGAGCCTGGAGAGAAGAGACTACTGAACTGGGGCTCACGCTACTCTCAATCCCCCCCCCCCCTCCCTCTCCGTCAGCACCCTGAGTATTGTGAGACCCTGGAGCAGCGCGTCAGGCTTCTCAAGCTAAGATGGAAAGGGAAATTCAAGCATTCGTCTTTAGGTGAATCCAAGGCGAAGAGTCGAAGTGAAAGGCAAGTCGAAAAGCCTAAAACTGCTCCTGGACAGGAAAAGGTTCAGGATATTTCTTTCCTAAAGCGGTGAAATGCCGCGATAATAAGCTGCTGGTCCCTCTTAACGAACAATGTGAGGAGGGAAACAAACCCGTGTGGTCGCCTCTTGCTCACGGACAAACGGCGACGTCAGTTTGCAGGAGTCCGTCTCGTGATCCCCGACCACTTCTGTGCTGACTGTAAAAAAAAACAACAACAAAACAAATGATGGGGGATGTGAACTGCTCGTCCCAACCCACACATGTCCAGAGATGGCCTTATGTAGATGGAGCTTGTCTGCAGTGCAAGCTTTCTCTCAGCACCACTCACCTCACGCTACCTGAATGCTGCCCGAAACTCGCTTTTTGGTTTCACTCGTGGAGGGAAAACACGGTTTTGTGATCAGACTGAAAAGGGATTGTGTTGTCCATCTAACGTGTGTGTGTGTCTGTGTGTGTGTGTGTTTGTGTGTGTGTGTGTGTGTGTGTGTGTGTGTGTGTGTGTGTGTGTGTGTGTGTGTGTGTGTGTGTGTGTGTGTGTGTGTGTGTGTGTGTGCGAGAGAGAGAGAGAGAGAGAGAATGCGTGCATGCATGTGTCAATGAAGGTTTTATTTTGATCCCAGACTAGGACCTTTACAGAAAGAGTTAACGTCCTTCTCAATAACTGAAGCTTAGCGTAATTTAAACTCTTTTCAATCAGTGAAAGAAACTTTTCTGTGTGTACCCAACTGAAAATTAAAACTTATGATTAAGTTTGTGATAGTTTGTAAGGAAAACTAAAATAAGTTTGGTTTGAAATTTGGAAACTTGTTTATTGTAAAAGCACTGCCAAAGTGATTGAATGGCTCAGTCAACCGTGAAGCGGTGAGAAGTTGTCATGATGAAAGTCGTACTTGTTGCCATCTGAGAAAGACAAGTATTCGGTTGAGATGCAGGACTGGTGCAGAGGGTCCGCACTCAACATCGTCCGTCTGAGACATTTTGGGATGATGATTATGTGAGCCGGTTTAAAAGTGCATGTTTTCCCCACCTACAGTTTCAGTCCTGCCCAAAATGATTAACTCATGTTGTGTACTTAGTTTGGCTCTGTTCAGCCGGATCCTCAAGAACAAAATGTACCCATTCCAAGCATGCATCCATCGACGTGTTGTCAACTCGTATCGCTCTCAACCTTAATGCTGCTCATTGCATTCAAAGGTGAGGAAGTGAAGCTAACAAAGGCAATTAAACGCATATATAAGGAGGGAAAAAGACCAAATTTCTTTACTTTTGCCATTACAATGAAATGCAATATGTTCATGTCCGTGTGTTTTATTTCAGGGGTGAGATGTGGGAACTCTGGCTGCTTAAAGAACAGGAACCTGACTCGTGAAGCTGCACTGACGAGTTCTCTTGATACGTTTGCTGAGTAAAACGCTAAAACGTTCGCGTTCCAGATTTGACGGCGTTTTGGAATTTTACTCGGCAAAGATATTTTTGTAACTCTGTGACTTTGCATCTTGAAATCGGCTCGAGATGTTCTCAATCCAGTGAGCAGAAAATAAACACTTGCACATCAGAACTGTGATGGATGATTGATTTTATGTATTGTGATGTTATATACGATGTGAAATAAATGAAAATTTAAATTTTTGTTAATGTTGTTATTGTCTGATTGCTATCTGGATTTATTTCTCAAAACTTCTCAAACAAATGACAAGGCGACACAAATTACTGCTCAACGGCCCTTAATCTAATGCAAACCTACAAGCAAACACAAGATGGCGCTGTAGGATTATGCCGTTGTTCCCACACAGTGACTTGTTCTGTGTTTTATTCACTTCTCCAAGCCCAGTAACTGTTTTCATGCTTTACAGTAAGCATGCCCCATTGTCTGAGCCTGTGTGGAGTTTTACTTTAAAGTCTGACTATAAATGTCAGCAGCTTCAATTACCACAGGGAGCAGTGCAGAGACCCACCCAGTACACCCAGTACACCCACCCAGTACACCCAGTGGCCCTACATCATAGCAAGGGAGGGCATTATGCTTGTTCGGTAATGATGATCGGCTCACAAACAGCTTGTAGAGAAGAAAAGGTTGTGTTTCCTGGTTTTCAAAATGTTAATAGTCTAAAAAGACCTTTTTAAAATCCCAATAACTTTTACTGAAATGTTTAAAAGAGTCAATGCAATATCTAATTGTCTGTTTTCTTGAGTTGGCTGATGTTCTCATGGTGTAATGACTGAGAGAGAAAAAATCCCCTTCTTGGTTTAGTGGGTCTAAAAACAAGTCGCTGAATAGCTTCAGCATGCAAGTTATTCACCAGTTAAGTTAAATAAGCCTCACAGCTACTGTCACGAGCCATTATGTGGGGAGTAGGCGAGACAGCTAAACACCACTTCCACACAATTTAGATGCAATAAAACACTGACAGCTTTTTTATCCACTTCATTAAGCCAGTAATTTCTTATAAAAATCTCCCGCATTAATCCTGGCCGTGGTTTCCCTGCGGTTCCTTAAGCTCTCCTCCAACCTTAGCCGCCTTGCTTTGATGCTTACTCAAATAGGCGCTAATTTGAGATAAATTATGCATCCGCATGTAGACTTCCCATGCCAAGGAATATAAAGTGTGACACTCTGAAAGATGGTGAATTAAAGCAAAGTGTGATATCTTGACGGCCTAATGGCAGATAGGTTAGACCTGTCAGGCTGACTGTTTGTTGATCTGCGAGTCACTCGGTGTTCGGGGAAGGGGAGAGGTCGTGTTTATGATGTTTTGAAGGTCATTTGGACTTATTTGGGACAGGATGATTATAGAGCTGATGCATTGGGCCTTTAATGGACTTACTACTCAAATCCTAATTGTGCTTTTAATGTTGATGAAATAGGATAAGTGTTGATGTTTCCACTCAACTGTTACAGCAGCAGAAGTAAAAGAACACATGCAAACATTTTGAAAGAATAATAAAATAATATTCTGTTTGCGAGAGCAGAAGTTTCTACAATATACAAATTAAGCATAAAAAAAAATAATATACAGCAACATACAAAAGAATAAATGTATTGAGTCTGAAGTTGCAATAAAAAGTGTTTACACTTTGTTTTAAGCTGTGTCATCTTATAAAACAGCTATTGCACAAGTACCAGCAAATTCAGAAAGTGTGCAATGTATGTGTTGTATAGATTACAGATGGCAATGTCTTCATGATCTAGGATAACTAATGCTGGATCAAATACTTTTTTGACTTTTAAATGTGTTAATTCTTAATGACATCCTTTAATGGCCACGATAATCTCACATCAACAACCCTCACCGAATTGAAAGTGACTTTAAATAACAATCAAATACAACTTCCAACATGCGTTGAGACCAATTCTAATGAAGAAATCAGGTAAAATCATAACCCAATACAAACTAAATCTGAGCAGCTTGGTCCTCTGATATCCCCGGAGCAACACAGTGACTCAACTCTCTCTCTAGATGGGGCTGTTGTCTGCTGCTTCACCGGCTGCTGCCTCACTCTTCCCTCAGCCTTTCTGCTCCACAGTGCGGGCAACATGGAGATCAACATCACATACAGCTAGGGAGGGAAGGGAGAGTGAGGAGAAGTTGAGGAAGCAGTGGAGAGAGAGAGAGTGAGAGCGAGAGAGAGAGTGAGAGAGAGAGAGAGAGAGAGAGAGAGAGAGAGAGAGAGAGAGAGAGAGAGAGAGAGAGAGAGAGAGAGAGAGCTGCATGATGTACAACTGTAATTTGGCAGCGTAGCAGCTGCTGAAATTGCTTTGCTTTATCAAAGGCAACGCTGCTTCTCCCCCCTGTCCCTAATACGGAAGCTTAACCAATAATGAAATAAAGCCAGCAGAACATACTTTTGCCTGTGATGTCACGCTCACTTCCGCTCGCCCGGCCCGCCCTTCATCTTGGATGTCTTAGTATCATTACAACAATGATATTGCCATTACGTTCTTAATAAAATCTCAGTCAGCCGTGGACTATCTCCCATCTTTACATTTTATTAGCCATGCTTATGAGAGACGAGGGGAAAATGATGAGACTAAGTGAGACGTCTCAGATAGGTGACGGATGTAATACAGGCTTCATTTGTTATATTGTAAGGTAATGCAGCTTCAGTCAGTGTAATTATGTGGCATGGACGTGGCTCTCAGCAGCAAGTACTTGTATTCAGCTTCTTCTGGATGAAATGAGACAGCTTCAAGGTTCCAGCTGTTAATGAAGGGACGTAATGTAACGATAACGCACTTTGATAAGTCTGTGGCTAACTTTTTCAGATGTAATATGCCCAAGAGTAAATATATAGGTTGTAAAACTTACATAAGAGTTGATATTACAATAATAGTTCAGACAGTTTTTTTTTGCTGTTTTCTTTAAAAGTTGGAAAATGTAAATAATGTGACATTATGTGCCACACCTATTCCAATTTCTGAGTTTTTTTTTATGTTCTTCTATTTCCTTCGGGAATGAGGGATTTTCTGTGACACATTTCTTCTTACTATCCTTCTTATGTTGAAAATGGCATATTTTTTTAACAGAGGTTTTTTTGCCGATTAATTAAGGTCTGTTAGAGTTGATGGGAGTAGTTGGAAAATGAACTATCAACCAAACCAATAAATAATGTATGGATGAATACCACAGATTTCTTTGTTCCAGGACCAAATTATTCATCGATTAATTGAGAAAATAACTGTCAGGTTATCGACAGTAAAAATAACTGGTAGTAGCAGCTCTAAATCTGTTTTTGATTCATTTGCAATGTTTAAAAACCTGTGTTTGAAAACCTCAGAGTTTAGAAGCAGTGGATTTCCAGAGGTATGGAGGGATTAGAAATATGTTTTTCAAAGATCCTCTCTAAATGTTACCACTTAATTGACACACAAACAAACAAACAAACAAACAAAAAACTACAGCGTGGTGCTTCTGTTGTTACTGAAACCAAAACCGCCTTCAGATATCTTCCTTTTAATTCCCGCCCTTTCCAGTTTAACAAACTACCTGACTACTCTCAACCTGCAGCAGAGGGAGGAGCTGGAGAGGGACAGTGGAGGTGGAAGGATAACGAAAGTGGGAGTTAGAGGAAGGGACAGGCGTCTTCAGCATTTTCTCGGTCAGGCAGCAGAGCGTGGAGCGTAGAGGCCAGCGGGCCAGCAGCCAGCTAATGGGGACCAGCAGTGAGCAGGGGCCGGGGCCGGGGCCGGGGCTGACAAAAGGAGCAGCGACAGATGCCATTATCTCAGCCTCATGCAGATACAATGGAGCTGGACGGCACAGGCCCCGACACTGACAGACGTGCACGTCGTGCGTGTGTGCGTGTGTGTGTGTGTGTGTGTGTGAGGGCCTGTGTGGGCTAAAAGAGGGAGCGTGTGTGTGTACACTGTGAGGTTAATGGAACACGATAGAGGAGAAGTGGATTATCGAGGAGACTACAATTCCTTGGTAACACTTGTCTGAGCTCCTCTGCGCCCCGTGCATGCATGCGTGTATATGCGCGTATTTGCAATTGGGGTGTGTATCTGAGTCCAGCCTACATGACCCTGTCTTGTTACAGTCAGACAGCCAGATCAGTCACCCATCACTTGCTCAGAATTCGAGGGCGTCGTGAAAGGCGCATCACATTTGGTAGCGAATTTCACTGTGTGCTTCTTTTGACCTTAAGATATGCAGCGCTCAAGGATGTTCTGGTCATTTGGAGAACCAAAAAAACGTGTCAGGGTGGGGTTTCTGGGAGATAGGGGGGGGGTGGGGGGGGTGTCTGAGGGGGATATATGGCGATGCGTTTAGCAGGATTGGCAAAGGCAGAGAAGGGCTGTTAAGCAGCAGTTTTTGGGAGGGATAAGAAATGTGAGCTTTAGCCAGTGTGGTGCGGTGACATGGGACAACGTTATTGACTGTGGCGGCGCATGCTGACAGTGGATTGTCAGCCCCTGCAGTCATTTGCCAGACTGAGTGAATGCAGGGATCAGAGTTTTTGGAGCTTAAAGAACCAGAGAGAGAGAGACTAAGAAAACCGCCGAAAAAAAGTGAGAAAGAGAGGAACGGCGAAACAAAAATAAAGGAAAGAGCAAAGACTGGCAGTCATACAAATGCTTGAGTATACACATAACACACACACACACACACAGACACACACACACACACGGACACAGACACACACACCCACACACGGACACAGACACATACACACACACGGACACAGACACACACAGTGTGCTGTGGATGCCCCGCTGAGTGTCTGACACTGATGCTGCCAGACTAATCAGGGTCCTCTCTCTCTCTCTCTCTCTCTCTCTCACTTGCTCATTAGTGTTGGAGAACAAACCAGACAGTTGTGACGTCGTGGTGACGCCGCGTCTTGCTGTTGTACCAGTGTTCGTGTGAGAAGCTCGAGTGGAAAGTGTTAGTTTTTATGGCGCTCGAAACAGGTCAATGTCCTACTTCTAATGACACCCCTCCCCGCCCCCCTCACACACACACACAAACACACACACATGACACGAGTAGCAATATGTTTTTATCTTTTTCTTAGTGGCAGTAAAGAAGTCTGCTTTCTTTCTTAGATCAAGCCTAATGAGCTTACTTTTACAAAAACACACACACATGAAGTGCTTTAATAAGCATTTTAAAGATGGACAAAAAAGAAGAAGAAGTAGGCTTGTAAAATCCTCACTTTCAAAGAAAGGTTTCCTGTCACAGAGGAAAATCCAATGGCGTTAGTTGCAAATTTAAATAAAACTTTCCCTAATTACTCTACGCCCGTCTGGATGCAGGCCTGCAGTTTCTGTCAACACCACCAAGAGAAAAGATTGAGGAAGAACGTTTTAAAAACTGGAGGGAAAACTAATGATGATTCAAGAGTTATAGATAATAATAATAATAATAATAATAATAATAATAATAATAATAATAATAATAATAATAATAATAATAATAATAATAATAATAATAATAATAATAGTTAAGGGAACGGCGAGAAAACATAAGGTGAGATGCGATCACGGGGGAAACTTTGAAACGGTATTGATGCTGAATCACAGGGGAAAGTCATAGGTGACAAAGTAAAGAACCAACAGGAAGTGCTTCACTAGCAGTAAGCCGTTTGATAACGAACAGTAACAGATGACTACCCCTGAACATCAGATCACAGATACATTTGATTTAATCCGAACTCTGTCCTGAAACTGAACCGTATCGCGATTGATTCAGATCTACTGAAAAGATAAACACCTTTCTTCTCAAAGATAGCTCCTCATTTGGTGTTTTGGAGAGTTGAGCTCTGAGGGGTTGGGTAGAGATCTGGTGACTTCGAGGGCCACAGCAGATTCACATCATTTCCATTCTCATCAAACCATTCAGTGACCCATTACACCCAGTATAGAAGCATTTGCAAGAATTGGTTCTTTACTCATTTCTTCAAAGTTTTCTTGTGGCTTCTCACCTGTCTGTACTGTATGTCCCTGTGAGAAATTGAGCTCTCTAGTACCTTTTTGGTCAAATAACAATAATAAAAAAAAATCTTCACATTCTTTTCAAAGGATTCCAATTTCATGAGTAGAAGAGGGGTCAACAACTAAGTCAATAACCCAGAAAAGGAGACGGTTCTTCATAAAAAATCTCCGTAACCAGTTTGTGATATTTCCTCAATAAGTCCTTCACAACGTTGTAGGTCATGCAGACTTTATTAGCCTTTCCATTCACGTTTGGCTTTTTGTATGTGTTCTCTTTACAGCCTATACAGTATGTCCTGTAGCCATCCAAGTTTTATTTTTCTTGATTTGTTGTTCCTAAAGGGAGCAATACTGAAGGTGCTGCTATTAAAACAATCAACAGGCTCTCTGGTGTTGAACGGCGCGAGCCAGGAGAATAGTGTTGTAATGGCTATCTAAAAGGCCTCGGAGAATATTTGGGCTCAAGTGGACTTAAAGATGATGGAGTGGACGGATGCTTAGAGACCGAGGGCGATTGTAATGCAACAGAACATTAGAGACAAGGATCCCCAGGTCCCTTCTCCATAAAAGAAAAGATTTGTGTTCCAGATGTATTACACTCAATAAAACAGAAACAATTAGTGGGGATACCACTGGACAGCTTTAGTAGAATAAGTACCTTAAGGAACAGTAGAAACATGTTTGAAGTCAAAGTACTCATTATACAGAAAACTAGCAACTGTGACTGATATGTCATTAAATAACACATTAATACGCATTTAGCAATTTACTGGTGGAGTTGGCTAAAGTGACGCTTGTTTTAACTACGTTATATACTGTTCATATTTGTAGTAATTAAGTCAAGTGGTTCCCAAAAAAGAGGGCGGGTCCTTTCAACGGGCCGCAAGATAAATCTGAGGGGCAAAAAAAGTTTTACTACACAAATATGTATTCTGTTTTAAATATAAAAAAACAAACTTTTTGGAGTCTTTGATTTTGTGGGAGAGTATTGGATACTTTTACACTTTGTTAGTTTAGATCAAAGCATGCAAATGGTTTAGGTTACGTTATAATGAACACTTTGTTAAGAGTCGAGCTCATGATTTAAAGCACCCAACGCTGACTGTGAAACACAATAATTATAAGAGTTAAATGTAGTGCAGTAGAAGTATTAAGCAGGAAGGAGATGGAAATACTCAAGTAAAGTACCTCAAAATTGTTAGTTAGTAGCCCCGGACAGGCAATTGACATGGATAAAAAAAGAAAAGAAAGTTTACCTTGATGCACCTCAGGGAATCAGTGGACCTTAGAGGTGACAGACGATGAACACGGTTGCTGAAGAGGAGCCACTCATCAAGTGGACATGAAAGGTCAGAGGATGGCGTTTGTCTTCAGATGATCTGTCCAGTTACGCCTGGACACTTTCTTGTTTCCCTCAAAAACTTTGAAAACTTGGGTGTAATTTCTCTCTTTCTCTCCACCCTCCCTTCTTCTTCTTCTTTACTTCCTTCGCTGCCTCCTTCTTCTCTCCCTCTCAATCTTGCAGTCATGCTAATGACCCTGCTGTCCGCCCCGGCAGTTTCCCATAACACAACTTATCAGCACCGAACAGGAGTACGGGCATTTTTAAACTCTGCCACAGCCCCCCTCGCTCCCTCTTGCAGACACACACGCACGCACGCACGCACACACACGCACACACACACACACACACACACACACGCACGCACGCACACACACACACACACACACACACACACTGGCATGCATACACCCTGTTACTATTCAGTAGACTTGCTGGGAACCTGTGCTGAGGTCCAGATTGGAAATGTGATGTGTGCTAATGCATTCAGAACAGAGGTGAGGCCGGTCCTCTCCTTTTCTGTAAGCCAACAGTGGGAACACCAGCCCCAGTATGGTAAGTTAGAAAGCCGAGCACATTACAGTGGCTGAGTAATGAGAACCATGGAGCTCCAAGTCATTCCCACATTCACACACACACACACACACACACTCACATGCTCACACACAAGCTGGTCTGTGGGAGTGTGTGAAGCAGTGTAAGACTCCAGCAGAGTACTACCAGCGCTATATGCTCTCCTGATGCTGATGCTGTGTGAAGTGCAGAGCTGTTCGACACAGACTCCAGCTGCTGCTGCCCTGTATTCAAATGGCACCACAAGACATCAGCACGCCGTCTCTTGGTTCTTATTAGGCTCAGCCTCTCACTCTTTTTGTCTCCGTCTTTTTTCCTTCTTCCCAAAAGTCTCTCACAACTCTCTGCACCCGCGGCATCCCACTTATACTTTGCTTCCTTCCTCCCTCTACCTCGCTCTTCTTCTTGTCTAGTGCGGACTGTTGGGCATCAATTTGTGAAGGAATAAAAGAAGATGCATGTGGAGAGAAGTTTATAAGTATTCTTAATTTATTTGCTGAAAGCATTCAAAGGGACATCTGAGAATTTAAGTGCTTTATCTTTTATTTCCCAGCGACTTTTACTTGAAACAATGTAAATGGGATCAGTCAGTGTGTGTGTGTGTGTGTATGTGTGTGTGTGTGTGTGTGTGTGTGTGTATACATATGCTCATAAATGCACAGTTAGGTCATGTATTTGTTTGTGTGCAATGCCAGTGAGTAGGTGTTCTGTGACAGCCAACAAGTGTAACAGAGAGTTGAGGAAAAATAAACTGAATCATGCTGTTGTGTACCTGTTTGTGTGTGTGAGTGTATTTGTGTGTGTGTGAGTGTATGTGTGTGTGAGAGAGTGTATGTGTTTCTGTGTGTGTGTGTGTGTGCAGGCCCGCGAGGTGTTAGATGAATGGAAGAAGCAGTCAAAGTCTCAGGAGAGCGAGTTGAGTGTCAGAGCATTTCAGATGTTGAGGATATAGATTTTATTGAAAACTGGATAATTTCGCACATTCTTGACAGATAAAAAAAGAAAGAAAAAAAGTAGGTCCACATCTCTTGCATGTGTAGTACAGATTTTAACGGATGTACCTTCCTTCCAGTCGTACAGGAAAAGCAATGACTGGGTCATATAAAGCATGATGCATATGGGGCTCAGGTGCAGTTCATAATCTAAAGGTCAGAAAGAACAAGGTTCTGGATTTAGATGTTATGTTAATGTTATGGTGAGGTAGGCTACAATTCATGGTCACACACATTACATGAAAAAAGATGACTGTGTTTGCATCCAGAGTTTCACAGTTGTAAATGTATAAAAAAAGAGAAAAAAAAGTAAAGTAAATCAGCTGACAGGAAGTAAGCATACGATACAGTTCTGACAAGATCTCCCTTGGTCTTTGATTTATTAGATAACATAATTGTTGACAATCTGATAGCGGTCATTTGATTCCTTACTCCTGCATTAAATGAACAAAACACTTAAAATAAATGTATTTCTGTCAACATTATGTTTTGACAGTGTCGGTGGTTAAGACTCGTTGGTTGTCTTGTTGAAGGCAAATTTAACCAGTAGTGATATAGTTTAGGTGCTGTTTTTAATATTAATTCAAATGTTTTACATTTTACAGACACGGTGACCGACAGTGGTAGATGTCCATGCGGTTTTGAATATGGAAAGGAAATCTCCTGGGAAGAAAATGTTTGAACATTTCAGAAAAGAGGATATGAAATCAGAACAAGCGACACAACTCCTGCGCCATCTTTGACATGAGCTGTTATTTAGTTAAACCGCTAAACTTGAACGGATCTGCGTCCTATCTGTTTTTTTCTTCTTCTCTTCTCACTTGACATTACGGCTGAAATGCACGTGAAGCTCCCACGCTGTTGCTGAAGAGCCGGCTGACGTCACATTACTCACCGGTGAGTTTGTATTTTTAACTGTTGTCCGAGACAACTTTATTAAACTTTTTCAGGGGGGACAGGACAGCACCTGCACGAACGGTAAACTCTGCGCAACCGTGTGCGCATTGTTTTTGAGGAGTGGATAAAGTCAGAGTTAAAGTTACGACTTGTTAGCTAGCTGAAGAAGTTACAGTTACAAGGAAGACTTTACAAAACAAACCTTATCTAAAGTGTTCCGTCACTCTGGTCGACAGAAAACCCACCAA
The DNA here is from genome assembly GCF_023055335.1 of Clinocottus analis. Classification (NCBI taxonomy): domain Eukaryota; kingdom Metazoa; phylum Chordata; class Actinopteri; order Perciformes; family Cottidae; genus Clinocottus; species Clinocottus analis. The sequence goes on along the minus strand of NW_027176251.1, from coordinate 9,961,282 downwards.
CAGCTCGGCCTCTTGAAGAAGAGATGGCCCTATTCATCTTTTCAGAGACGACATGATGCATTTTGGTGAGTACCCTCCTCAAATAGGGTTATTTACACTTTATTGATGTGTATTTTTTCTCAATCTCAGTTGTGTTGGTGTTCAATTTCAGTGCGTATTTGTGTCACGTCACAGCAGCAGATATAGCTGCTTTTAGCTTATAGCTGCTTTTTAGTTTCAGTGTCCTCGTGCTTTTGTAAATGCTTAATTTGTGATTATGGAAGTGCATCAGCTACTTGGATATTGGGCTATTTTTTAGGTCTGGGATTTTATTAATATATTGAAAATAATTGTAATTCAGTTTCAGTACTATTCAATGTTAGTTTTGTAGCGCCCTGAAATATTTTATTTTATATGTCTCGCGGATTTAATACGACTGTCTATTTCTAATAATTTACTTTAAATGTGAGTATAAGTTAATTCATATGTTGTTATTCCAATGTTTGAGAGCATTAATGACTTGTACACATACTGACTGTGAAGGGAAGATGGATAGTATTGACCCTTTAGAGGAGAGTGTGGATTTGTATGTAATAAAAGTTGCAAAGCGAAGAAGGATGTGTTTGTGGACAGTTCTTTTTATGGGTGCAACAGTTTTACCAGCTGACTGCGGCCTTGGAGTTGCAAGTTCTCCCCATGTCTGCATCCGTGGTCTGGATTCTTCCCACAGTCCAAAGAAGAAAGACTTCTGAACGGTTGTTAATAGACTGGAAATCTGTATCGTCCGATGTGAGCTGAAATACTGTCTTGTCACTCCTGCACAGGATGAGCAGGTATTGGAAAAACAGATAAATGTTTGCATGGATTTGTTTATTATGGTGTAATTATAAATGGGGCTGCTTGCTTGAGGTGTTTAGTTAGGACTAAAATAACTGTTGTTCCTGGATTGAAAGCAATGTGATATTCCCTTGATTACATCGTCTGTGATGTTGCATTTGTGGGAGCGCACTGCGTGTATGTTGTGTGTTGGCTCAGTGATGCTCATGATGTGCTGCCCAAATGAATTTATAATGACAGAAGTGCTGAGTGAAAGCTCTGCTGTCACTTGCTGTGACTGTAATAGTGCCGCTGTAATGACTTTAATGAAGCAATAATAAGAGGAACACTTGAAATGTCTATTACTTATGAGGTAAAAAAAAAAAAGACCAAAATCTAACAGTCAGTATTCTGTCCATCTCTGGCCCAGTGCCATATTTAATTTAATGGACATGTAGCTCAACCACTGAGGGATCCAGGGCCACTAGTGCATGCTAATGGTGCAGCTCCATGGACCTGCAGTGTCTCGCCACACAACCTAGTGACTGTGTGTCTAGCCTGCTTTCCTCTCTCTTGTTGTCTTCCATGCCTTCCTTCCTGTCTCTCTAACTATCTTGTTCTCAGACTCATATGTATGTGATGTTTGAGCACAAGTGCACCTAAAATCCCCCCTCACAACTTCCCTCCTCTCATCCACACACACGCACACACACACACACACACACACACACACACACACACACACACACACACACACACACACACACACACACACACACAGCAGGAGTGGGGCCTGCAGCTCCTGGGTGTTTTGCGGGTTGGATTCACACCGATGCTTTCTCTGACTGCACTATTGTTATTTAAATGTGGGAGGGCGATCAGCAGCAAGCATTAATGGCATCCTCAGCACTGTGGATGAAGCACAAGACACACACACCCGCACACACAAAAGCGTACGCACACACAGACATCCACACATGCAGACACACACACTTTCACGCAAGCCTTGTGGATGCACCTTGAGGGCCATATGAATAACAAATACCTCTGCCATCTGCAATACCACAGAGTATTTCCAGCCATTTCGGCACATTAGTCAGCAGTCTTTTGACTTGGGCTCTCCACGCACCACTTGGTGTATTAGCGATGCTCTCCTCAGCTACGATGCACTCCGTTTAAGTGTGCACTTTGAAGAGAAGTTTGTTTTCTCAGATTAAACTTTATGTTGCTGCTGATCTGACCTTGTCCTCTTGAGTCTGATGTTGTGGGAGGTGCTTGAGTCGTTTGCTGCGGCGATGTTTTGTTCTGTCAAGGCCAATCAGAGCCTGGCTGGAATACTTGTGGTGATGGTATCGTTTTAAACTGGTGAAGACCTCCCCCACTTTCCCGACACTGCCAGACCAAATGGGATAAGACAGGCACCCCTGGCCATTAACACTTGATCCTTACCTGCTTTCTTTCTCCTGAGAAAACCATGGCTGAAATAGTTGGACATGTTATCTTTCAATTCCGCTGGAATTTTAGTCAGATGTAATTCACGGACAAAAAAAGTGCTGTAATATTGTGACTCGGTGTCTAGTGAGCCAATTGGATATCTGGATTTGGGTTGGGCTCATTAATTAATGCTTAAGATCTTTGATTATGTTAGGATTTTCAGAAATTCTGCAGCAATGCAGTCAAATATGTGGATACCAGTGGCGGGCCGTCAGGGCCACCTATGCCTTCTCTGCTGGCCTAAACAGAATCACAACGTTATAGCTATTTTGTAATTTAATTGTTGGCCTGTTTTCATTGCGCCTCCTTGGGTGAGCATGGTGGCAAATTTTACAATAGTTAATATCTTTCTCTTGAATGTGCAGTGTTTCAGTGCTTGTTAGATAGTTTTGTTATAACTAAATTTGACTGGTTATTTTTGATGTGGACAACATACATTGTTCGTTAATGACGCTGCATCCCGTCATGCGCATATTCATGTAAACTATATCAGACAGCACTGAAGGCCTAGGTTGGAAATCCACGGCCCGCCACTGGTGAATAAACATACCGATAGTTATTTTATTTAGACACAAGTTGGTGCTTATTGCGGTCCATGTAGTTTTTGAGAAGTCAGATTTATGCTTTTTTCAACTCACCTTGATTTTGTTCTTAGATGAAGATGAAGTCAAGATAAATATGTTGAAATGTTAAGCATCTTTTAACCCCGATTAGGAAAATTCTATCGGTCTTCAGCTTCCATATTATAGTGTTTTGTTCTTTCCTCCAATGTAAATAACAAAACACTTGAAAGGAAGATAATGTAACCCATTGTAACTAATTTTACAACCAAGTATTGAATGGACTCTTTATTGGAATATAAGTTACATCATGACTATTTCTCTTTCTCACAGTTTCCAGCTTGTGTGCCTCTCATCTCTGTGTAATTAAACAGAGTAATTAGCTGCTCAAACTAATCAATTGACTACAAAGCAACTGTTTTAACTTTAATTGATCAAAGACAAAGAATAAATGAAACAATAGAAGAAAACAAAAAGGCCATCTCATTAGAAATAGCAGCGTCATGTGAAAGAGGTACCGTGTGTGCTCATAACAATCACTTGGGTCTGGTTATTTTGGGGGGTTTGGGTCGCATTGGTGCATTTTGTGTGCGCAGGAGTGCATTTGTGTGAGTCTTTGTGTTTGTTGCAGAGTGTTGTCAGAACTGATCCTATTTTCATTACTCACTGGCTCAAAGGAGGAGGTGAGGCCCTGGCTTGCAGCAGTGATAAATGCATTACCCCAATAAACCCTGTCTCCACTAAGGTGCTGAATGCTGACACACACACACACACACACACACACACACACACACACACACACACACACACACACACACAAACACACACATTGAAGAAGGGAGAGGTTGGTGACAGAAAGAGAGGGGGGAGAAAGAGAGAGGGACATGGATAGATGAAGGGAGTAAAGAGACAATCAGATGGGATGAGAAAGACAGTGACAGGTAAGAGGAGATGAGAAAAAGAGTGAAAAAAAACAAACAAGAGATGGAAAGACAGGGAAAAGTGAAAGGAAAAGTGACAGGTGCCGAAGAAAAGAGAGCGACAGGAAAGAGAGGAGACAGAAGGAAAGAGGCAGACAGGGAGGTGGGCGGAGGTGGTGGCTGCAGAGAGACAGAAGGTTAGGGGTAGAGGGGTGCTAATGGCTGTATGCAGAGCAGGACTGTGGGGCATGCAGGGTTTTTTTGGGGGGCAGAAGGATTGTGTTTGTGTGTGTGGGTGGGTGGATAGAGAGAGGTATAGATGGAGTGATAAAGGGATAAGGGCGGTAAAGGATCAGTGGTGTCCAGCTGGCCACTTCCTCGGCCGCTCATTAGAGCGGCACAGGTCTGTCGCGACTTGCGAATTGTAATCCTGGAGGAAGCAGCAAAGAAGATGTATACAGTGGGTGTTATAGAGTGCGGGGTGCGGGTACACCTGATATCGTTGTGTGTCTGCTTGTGAGATTTAATGCATGTTTCCTATTGCGCGTTTGTTAATCAGCAGCTATGTGATAAGAGGTGGAGAGACACTTTATGTCTGTGTTCACGTATACTCATGTGTGTGACTGAAAATGCTTGTGCGGGCATTAATCTATATATTTATTCTATAAATACAGTACGGTGAAAGGGGTGTGCGTCTAGGTTGAATTCACCGGCGTGTGTGTATAATGATGTCACGGCGTGTGTATGGCACTGTGTGAGTCAATGCATGCATTAATGTTAGAGCATAGACCATGGCAATATTTAGATATTTATTTAGGCCTGTGTGTGTACGCAGTGTGTTTTCTTGAATATATATACATGTGTGTGTGTTTGCACCCTAACTCCTAATCACCAAATCTCTCTCTCTCTCTCTCTCTCTCTCTCTCTCTCTCTCTCTCTCTCTCTCTTTCTCTCTCTCTCTCCCTCTCTTTCTCTTCTTTTCCTCCCAGCCCAACACCTTTGGTAATGAGGTGAGGGTGAGAGTGGATCAGAACCCTTAGCAGAGTGGACTGGCCCCGTTCTCAGTCGCAACTACATGCGGGTCAGGCCTCCCTCATTAGCCGCCATCGCAGTGACATCACAGGCGAAAGCTCCGGTGTGCAAATTGAAAACACCAAGTTCACCATATCAAATCAGAACCTCAACGTAAACCCGCTGCGTCTGAGCTTTAAAAAGAAAGAAAAAAAGAAGAAAAAAAAGACAAGCAAATCTTTTTTTTGATGATTTTTAGGATTCTTGAGGAATTAAAGGAGTTTGACGTGGCGGTGTAGGGAGGGGGTTGAGGTTGAGAGGGGTGGAGGGCAGAATACAATTAAAAAGGAGCAGAGAGTCAAGGGGACTGACCTGGTGATGGGAGGGGAGAAGGGGCAGTTCTTAGTGCACGTGCACCACATAATGAGAGGTTGAACTTTTTGTGGCTGGGGTGGCATACCAAATCAACTCACCCTGGGAGTATTAAGAGAGGGAGAGAAGGGGCAGAGGGGGAGTGGAGAGAAAAAGAGAGAGAGAGAAAACGGATGGCAGGGTGAGAGTTGGAGGGAGTTGAAATGGAAACAACAGGCGACCCGAACGAAAGTGGCAAAGGCGAAGGAGAGGCAGAGGCTTTAACGAGGGACAAGGGAGGTAGAAAGGGACGGAACACGAGAGGGACGGGGATGCAGACCGACTTGCTGAATGAGCGGAGAGGAGGAGGAGGAGGATGGAGAAGGAATAGGAGGGAGAGGCAGCGAGTGAGAGGCCCCCGCTCCGTGGCTGCCACGGGGGCCTGAGTGACAGAAATTAATAATTAGTGACAATGATTGACAGCGCTCCCTCCATCTGCGGCTCACTGCCGCCTCACAACGCCTGCCTCCGCCAGCGACCGCGGGCACAATGAGCTCCAGAGGGATTGTGGGAGACGCGCTTGATTGACAACTGCCTCCTGGAGAGAGAAGGAGGGGGTGGGTGGAGGGTTGGGCAGAGGGGAGAGAGGAGAGAGTGAAAGAGAGGAGGGGGGTGGTGTACAAGAGGGAAGGATGGAGGGGAGAGGTGGGTGACGGGGGCAAAGGGGGACAGAACAAGAGAGGGGGGTTTAGGAAGATGGTCATTTTTTTCTTCTTTTTTCCCTCCTCAGCGATTGAGGAAGGAATCGCAGCCATCAACTCCTCTGTCCTCCCTTCCATTACCGGCCCTACTTTCTCCATCACACCTTGGGCTGCCTCATCTTGCCATCTCACAGCAGTCCACGTCGGTGTGGAGCACCATTATGCAAAATTGACAAATTCACCACAGAGGAAAGGATAGGAATAAATACAGAGGAGGAAATGAGAAAAGGGGGTTGAGGCCTCGGGTTTCCGCGGTGAGGTTGAATAGCCTGTAAATAGCCATCAGATGGGAATTTGTCACTCTCTCCACCTCTGTCCTGTGTCTGTTTTCCTCTCTTTATCCACAGCTCCACCCTTCTGTTGCTCCTGCTCACCATCCCCGCTGTCTTTCTCTTCGCCGTCAGCGGTGACACCAGGGAAGCGTCTCAGTTTCGCGACACGTCTCGTCTCACTCCGGACATGAGAATGCATCTGTGCAGGAGTCTTGTATGACGATGCAGTCACACAAATGTCATCTCTCTGTCTGACTTTTTTCACTCTGTCATATTTTTTTTCTTTCTTGTTTTGTCTCTTTCTCCTCCTTCCTCTTCTGTCCCTGCCCTCACGTCCTGTTTTTTTTTTTTTCATTCTCTTCTGATCTCATATTTCCTCTTCTTTCCCTCTGGTGTACCCGCTGTCTTCATCCTTTTCCCTTCCATGCCAGGCTTGTTTCAGCCTGCCATGACATGGCCTGGGCTAATGTGCTCCAATACGGCTTAATCGCTGCACAGGTCTCCAAGGCTTACTGCTACACACTGTAACAAAGTACACTATTTACCTCAGGGCCACACAGAGAATAGGCCTGCACAGAGCACAGCGAAATCCAGTGGGGAATCAGTTTCACATCACAACACATTATTGATTTCCCCCCCCCAAAACAGACATGTTATTCATTGTTGCCTGAGCTTGGTTTCCTATCTCTCTGTCCCTTACAGAGGTGGGGAGGGAGCTCAGGATTAAGGTCATGCCCTAGAGGTAAACACTGTAATGCGTCTTGTATTTTTCCACCAAATCTATCCATTTTACTGATTTATGGTTCTTTCTCCCGCCACTGTTACTGTGTGCATCACTTTTTAATTTGCACTTTCGCAGCTGGGGCGATTTTTCTTACACTGATGCAGGGCTTCAACTAACTAATCAATTATCAAAGTATTTAGTCTCCAAAATGCTTGGAAATGGGAAAAAAAATCAAGATCACAATAATAATAAGGCAGAGAAAATAAGCAAATCTTTGCTTTTGAGAAGACCCAGATAGTGTTTGACATACTTAGTGAATAACTTCAACAATCAATCAATTATTGCTGACCATGTTCTGTTGATCAAATTTACCAAATAATGAAATGACTGAATGATTCATTAGTATGCGAAGATGGGACATTTTGATGCTATTTGTCCCTGATCGTTGGGAACTTTCCTTTTATGTTTTTCTGTCTCAGATGGTGTAAAACAAACTGTCAAACCATTTATCTTCACAGCGCTGACTCTATTTGAGCATTCAGTGTTTTTTGTGTATTTAGAAAATGTCTAATCTAATTTATTGTAATTTAAAAACACTGTAGTTCATTTTTGTTAGAACATTTGTTGAATGCAGGTAAATGTCCTTCAGGTCCCTTATCACTTTCTTTCTCTCTGTCCACGACCCATCTGAGGTGTATAACTTTGCTGCAACCCGTTTCCTCTTTTACACACACACACACACACACACACACACACACACACACACATTAAACAGACGGCACAGAGCACGTGGATTTGACAGCTGGTAACTGCAGGGCCCAGCAGGTGCAATGTGTGTGTGTGTGTGTGTGTGTGTGTGTGTGTGTGTGTGTGTGTGTGTGTGTGTGTGTGTGTGTGTGTGTGTGTGCGTGCGTACGTGCGCTTGGCCCCAGAGGGCCCCTGACTCATGGCCATAGACGCAGGCAGAAGTGTGTGTGTTTGTGTGTGTGTTTGTGTATGTATATATGTGGATGTCGTAGGGGCCTGGCTGACTAGCCTGCAGTTGACTTCACTTCAGTTCTGGTGATTGATTGGAACCGGCCTGGACATGGGCGATGTATTGCCTTTGGTCACTACCTTTGACTACCTTCATTACATCAATATCCCTCTCTTTCCTCTTTTTTTTTGGTTATTTGTGTGTTCTTGTGGCCTTGTTCTGAACTTTGAAGAGTTCACTTTATTATTATAATCAGCGCAAGACACGTTTTCTCGTCCAGGAACTTCACGGAAAGATCTGCTTAATGAAATGGACCAATTGCTTGGCAGGAAGGCAGGATTATTTTGCTTTGAACACACTGCAGATGGGAAGTTTGGAGGATTTAGTAAACACTGAAAAACTCTTTATCTCCGTTTGACTCTGTCTCTCTTTATTTTTCTCTCCCTCTCATCAGAACCAGCTTGTTCTTGGTCAGGATGCCATTTGATGGAGTGTGCTTGCCAGCCCGCCTGCCTCTGGCTATGGTGCCATCTTGAAAGGCGCCGCGGCACACACACCTGGCCCGCCGGCTGCCTCTTTGGTCTGCCTCACCTTTTGTCAGCACCATGTTAATGAAGGCCCTGTCAGTGTCCACCGCTCGCACACCGGGGCGCCTTTTAATGAGTTCGCTATTTGATCGCTATAGACACCCGGCTCGAACGACGCTGTTTTTTTTTTTTTCATCCCACATGAACGATGCTCCTTCGCTCTTGTATATGTATGCATGTTCACAGAAGTGTGTACGTGTGTGTGTGTGTGTGTGTGTGTGTGTGTGTGAGTGGGTGGGGGGCAGGGGGTGAGCTAAAGGGGCGGGAGACAAGAGGGAGGGGGCCGGTCAGCTGATTAGGACTAGTTTATAATAAAAGGGGGAGGGTGGTTGTCTTTAAAAAAAAAAAAAAAAGGAAAGAAAAGAAAATTATTATTTTTATTCGCCCCCTCCCTCTGTACCCAAGTGAGCCGTTGCTCTCCCTTTTCAGGGGTAGATGAAAGCAGCTGGGCGCAGGGCTTCCAACAAAAAGTGCCAAGCGATCACAAACAAACCTTCAGATGAATCACATCAAAGGCGCTGCCCCAATTGTTAGCCCTCTCGTATCTGCGGAAAATTGGCTCATTAAGGGCAAAAAATGACATTGTTTACATTAGCCGGGGCCCTGATTAGTGCCAGCCATGTTTGTTGTGTTGCTCTGCTGTGTCCGCTTACCAACAGACCACTTCAGCCGCTGTGCACAATCGCTCCTTTGAAGGCTTTCTTTCTCGGGGAAAAAAAAGGAGATAGAAAAGAGTGAGGACAACAACAACAAACAAAAAGAAAGGGGAAACACACACCCGTACACAGACACACACAAACACATACAATTGCTGTTCCAAACCCACACAAATGGACATGATAGCTGGTCTTTTCTCTCGCTGCCTCTCTGCTCTCCTCTGCTCATCGGCTTTTCTCTCTTTAGGACTAATTAGGTTGCTCGTGGAAATGGAGGCGATAGGAGAGGACAGTTGGGCCAATGATGAGTCTGTTTGTGCTGTAATTGCACTGATAAAGAGGGCGGTGTTGTTGGCGGCAAAGAAAAGAAAGAGCTTGACAATGAAAAGGCCGGGGGCTCTTCTTTGCGCCCACGGCCTCGTCTCCGTGAAAAGAACACCTTTGTGTGGAGCGAGGCTTTTGTAAACTGAGATGATTTCTAATCTGTAGAAAGTGCCATGTGTTTTAGATGGGCGTGTGTTTTGATCTCCTACATCTAAGGTGTAAGGGTCCTTCTACCTTCTCATCTCCCACTTGAACTCGTTTCTCCAGTCTTTTCTGCCCTTTTAAAAAAAAAAATTAAACCGTTATAAAATCTCCTGGATCATTTAGTACTAGAAACCTAGAGATGTAACAAAATGATACCAAAATGACAATTTAATCTTTAATCATTTTATCAATGATACTAAAGTCCTGCAGCAAGGAAAAGCCATAGGACACATTATATATTCTGTCCACAGATAAAACTGTACAGCATAAAACTGTTGCCCCTCCAAATTAATCTGATTGAATGCATACTTTCCATGAGAACACTTTTCTCTATTTGAGACTTTTTGTCAAATTTCACCCAGCAAGTCGCCTTAACATTTGATCTATTAAGATTCAGAAGGGGAGGTTTCATCTATCCCAGCTTGGTCTGGCAGCGGTGAGAGAACGAGACAGAGGGCGACAAAAAAAAAAAAGAAGCGTCTGAAAAAAAAAAAAGCGCAACCCAAAAAAAACTTGGGGAGTAAAACTTAAAGTTGTAGGTGAGCAGGTCAAGCTGCACCACTAACGACAGCCGCTGACCCCGTGCTCGCCCTGCGTTACCCTTCACCTGCCGCCGCTCCCCAGGCCACCTCACCTTTGCCCTGGGAGAGAAATGGAGTTTGAGATAAAAGAGGGGGAGGGATGGAGAGAGTGATGGAGGACACCTCCCCCTCAACATAATGATAACCACTGAGATCTGGCCATCGTCCCCCACTGGCCCCTGGACACTCAGCCCCGCGGCCCCCAGGTCAGCTCAGCACATTATACCTCCTCTCTCCTCCTGAACTCTCTGACTCCACATTTACATACCCACCACTTTTTCCCTGCCACTTTCTCTTTTTTTCTGGTTTAAATTGCTACACTTCCTCCATTTTTTTCCTTACTACACCTCATTTTCTCTTCTGTCTCTCCCTGAACTCCTCCCTTTCTCGTCTTTGTCTTTTGCATTTCATCTGTACAATCCAGGTAGTGTGTATGCACGCCTGCGAGTGTGTGTGTGTGTGTGTGTGTGTGTGTGTGTGTGTGTGTATGTGTGATAATTACCATTTAGAATACTAGCAGATCTCTGAGGGAGGGAACCCAAGTTTGCCAACAGTGAGGCATTGTGGGAGCTTGTTTGGTTTGTGTTTAGGTGCCCTTGGTGTGCTGTGCTGAGGAATCAGAATTTCCTTGACTTTTGACCGCCTTTGTCCCCAGGGGGGAGGCAAGGAGGGATAGAAGGGCACAGACTGACTTCCATTTGCCGTTTAAGGACCCATATGGAAAATATAAATTGGTAGCAGCAGGGAAGACTGAAACCATTGGCATTCCGGGCATCGCCCATTTGAATTCATGAGGTTGTGTTGCGTCTCTGCCCACTTCTCGATTGGAATATTTAAGAACGTGTCACATGAGGAAAGATGGATAGAGATGTCGACAGAGCTTGTTTCTGTCATTGTTTTCTGTCTGAAATCTTCTAAAAGTCTCTTTTTGGGGTTGTTGGCTCTATTTTTTGGTAATATGTGATATATAAATCAACGAATGCATGGCGATGCATGGTGATAGCTAGGATGAGTTGAATTTTTTTGTCTTTTAGAGTTACAAAATGCTGCAACCTGGTAAGAAAGCTTGTCCATCCACTATCTTGCTAATATTTATTTTAACATGTATGACATCTATCAGATATTCTCATCCAGAGAAACTTACATAATTAATAATATCCACGATCAATTCAGCACTATCAGATCAAGTCAATATAGACAGTCAGCTGCAATCAAATCATCCCAGTAAAAAGCAGATCGTATGTGCAGGTGCTACCAACAAAATATTAAACTTTACAATATTTTATCTATGTCTATTTGAAAAGTAAAACAGAGTTGTCTAATCTTTACTCACTCCACAGTGGCTCCTAAACCTTTTGGCTTTTAAAACCAAAACATCAAAAGAATACATTTGACTCCTCGTTTCAGGAAGTACGGGTTGATGTGTTGTGAGCGGTTTAACAAAAAAATGTGACTTCCCCTTCAAAAAATGTATTGCCTGAAAAGATAAAGCCGACCCGTATTTCAGAAAAAAAGAAACAAATATTATAAAAAGCTGCACAGCAGAAGTGTGTATGTCTTCTTTTCTTATCCCACTAGTCATTATGTGTCCTCTCAGAATTGTTGGACACTCATGTTGAAACAACTCCTATTTATAATGAGATAACTGTACTACAAATACTTTCAATTATTATTAAGTACTTAAGTAGATTTAAGTATTAGTACATGAGCCAAAGCAGCCTAAAGAGCAGTGTAAATTCTTTTTTTATATGTTGTCTAATTGATCCATTTTAGCTATCGAATGATTATTTTCACGGTCAATGCATCTGTAAATCTTTTAGTTGAACTGATTCATTTTATTTTCAAAATAGTGATGAATGACCGTCAGAAATTCCCAGAGTTGACGTCTTAATTTAGCTTGTTTGGTCCAAATCAGTCAAATCTCCAAAAGTATTAATTGTTCAGTTATAGAAAGCTTGAAAAAGCAGCAAAATCTTCAAGAAACTGAGATTAAAAAATGTTTTGGCCTTTTTGCTAGATAAATTAGGCTACTGCTGATCTCTCTCTCTCTCTCTCTCTCTCTCTCTCTCTCTCTCTCTCTCTCTCTCTCTTTATATATATATATATATATATATATATATATATATATATATATATATATATATATATATATATATATATTCTGTTGACATAACCCCAAAGTGTAAAAAAAGGTTGAAAAGCATGTCTTATGTCATGAGTCATTACTGACGATGTAATAGATCCACCGCCTTACATCACATATTCTCCTGCCTGCAGGAAGCACACTCGACTAGCACAAGGCCGCGGTAGAAGAGAGGAAAGCTTCCTAGATTGGTTGAGCTTGGTGTGTATGTGTGTGTGTGTGTGTGTGTGTGTGTGTGTGTCTCTGTGTGTGTGTGTGTGTGTGTGTGTGTGTGTGTGTGTGTGTGTGTGTGTGTGTGCATGCGTGCTGAAGAGCAGGAGTGCTTTAGTGAGTATATGGCTTCACAGGAGCAGGCCTGCGAGACTACATTAAGAAGGGGTTGTGTCCTGCTCATGGGACAAGGGACCGACTGCGACCTTGTGGATAATAACTGCCACCAGGGGTCACAGCCAGCTGCGAAGGCAGAGAGGTAGAGAGTGAGGATGAGTTAGAAAGAGAGGACAAAGCTTCATCACTTCCCCATTCTCTCCATCTCTCTCCGAGTGCCCTCCCGCTCATGTCACCACTATCAGTCTAAATGGAGCATTATGCAAAATGAAGATGATTTTGGCTTCAGGGGGTGTGATAGGGGGAATTGCGGGTTAATGTAGGGGAGAAAAGAAAAAGAAAGATGGGGATTTTGTTGGGTGGGAAGAAAGGGTTAGAGTGGCAGTAGGAGGTTGTGGGGGTGGAGGTGTTGGGGAGAAAAAGGGGAAATAAGAGGGTTAATAAAAGTGACAAGTGAGTGTTTCATTCTATCTAAGCCACCCTCCTAGACAGGTAACTCACTTAGAGGATTCGCTGAGTGAGGGAGTCAGGCTATTGGGGGAGATCGTCACTTTGGTGTCTGTCGCAATATAAGCCAGAGGCGACACAGGACCCCAGGGTCCGGTCTTCCCATATAACAGCCCACCTGAGAGCCAGCACAATAAAAGCCACTCAGCCAGATGCAATATACCACAAAGAGAATTTCCTGAAAAACTTGATTTAGGCCGGAAAGGAATTGAAAGTTATTTGCAAAAAGCGAAATCTAAAAATGATATACCCCAGGTTGACTTAGGAGAGTCATTCATATAAGATTGACTGTTATCTACAAGCTAAATGGATTTGGTTTTACCTGACTCAAAAGAAAAAGTTATTGAAAAACACACTTTACCAAGTCTGTTGTCTCTTCATGTGGACTGCTGAGGAGAAGTGAGGCGCTGGATATGTCCTCAGAGGATTTTCCATTTTTGTTTTGAAAGGGAATCTACTTTTAAAGATGCTCAGACTTTCCGCAAGTTTATTGGACTGTTGATGTGATTGTTTTAATAACATTCTGGTTTAGTCCAATCATAATTTTACCTTAGTCATGTGTTCAGCAATATTGGATTCCCAGTCCAAACAGTTGATTTGATCTCCTTTTGTTATCGACAATATGTCTCTCTACATTTTGTCAGATTAAAGGATGAATGCAACTTTTTTGTTGGGGGGAATGAATGTAATTTCCTCTTTGGTGGCCATTTAGTCAATTACAATATCAATAAATTTCCCCGACACCAACTCCATTCTTACATTTTGTCGATGCAGCTTTAAATCTCTAGTAGATCTCAAATGTTTGTAAGAGTGAAAGTAAAACTCAATTTTCTTTCATGAAAGGGTTTTATTGCAATTGTAGAGAGGAAAATATAGTAAGAGGTGGGTAGAGCCAGTTTCATGACAAAATTGGCTGGCCACCAAGGATTTTTTTTTTTCTAGATTAATCCACTCAATCTAATCTTTGTGTTTCTATGTAAATTCATCATTTGGTCAACACAATTGTTTTTTGTCCGAAAAGACTGTAAACCTGTAGATATCACATCTATAATGTATACACTAGAGAAAAAACTAAAGTCCTCGCATTAGAGAAGCTGTGTCCAAGACATTTCTGCTTAATAAATAACTATGAACTATGAAACAATTATCAAACTTCTTAAAGGATTATTCTTGTAACATTTGTGACGAATATTTGTGTTGACTGACTAATCATTATACCTACAGTGGCATAAGTAGGGTTCTTCAAAACCCACATACAGCGTGTACCAAAAAAAAAAGAGGAATTGATTGACGTGACAGTACAATCATGGTGGAAAAGTTTAAAATAGCTGTGACTGAATATCACTGACCAAAAATATAGTGTGCTGGCTGAGACTTTTATTACCTCATACGGCGATAAACAACTGGCACGACACAAGCTATAAGAGTACGTACACAACTAAATATGAATTAACATACATATCACAGCCGGCTTGATGGAAGATATCACACTTCCGGTCACACATTACTGCATCTGATCTGTTGGATAAATTAAAGGTATTATCGACCTGAAACTGCAGCGGGTTGGAAGTGTACAGCTTTTTTTGTGTGCGCAGAAAGCCATTTGAACTTCTGGCCAATGCGCTGACACAGTTTGTGTGTGTGAGGTGTGAGGGAAACCCCCGGGGTGTGTTACACAGTTTCTGTGTATCGCTATTACAGAGGTTAACAATTATTCTCTCCCTTGAAATGAGGGGCACTGACCCTAATATGAGGCCACTTAACACCCATAATCACATGATAATTGGCCACTGATGATGGTCTTGCCCTTCCCCCAAAACAGTTATTTGTAATAGATTATCTATGTATTAGTTACATTCATCATTTCCGAAACGAAGCACATGAAGATTTGTGAATGTGTATGAGGGTGATTATCAGTGGGGGAGGGGCAGCCGAGACTTGAGATAATAATGTTTCATATCATTCCCTCCCTCTCCATCCTGTTATTTTCCTTTTTACGCTCGACGCCCGACTTCCTCACGTGCGCGCTTCACTGATGACTGTCGTAATTGTGTGTTCACAGGCTCGATTTCCCCCGAGAGGTTCCTCAAATTAAAAGAAGTCATCCCACTCTTCCCTCATCTTCCTTTCTTCCAGCACCCTGTTTTCACACACACACACACACGCACACGCACACACACACACACACACACACACACACACACACACACACACACACACACACACACACACACACACATACACACACACACACTTACCCGCACGCACACATTTTATCTCTCCCCCCTTGTTTCCCTCTTTCTTACAATGCCGCTCCAGGGATGCCATGCCTATTTGAATGGAACTTTCTTGTCTTTTTTTCTTCTTCCTTTTCAAGCCGCGTGTCACTAATGAATAAATAAAACACACACAAGCAGTGGATTGACTTTCATGCATGGGTGCACTGGCTTTGATGAGACCCCCCTCCCCTCCAATCTTATAGACAAGCTGCTGAGGACAGTCACTCTCTGCTCTGCTAGGCTACTGTTAAACATTTGCTCTGTATGCAGATGGTGCACATTTAGAATTACAAGACCTCTACTCTGGTCAGATAACTGTAAAAAACAAAGGAATCCAGCTTTATATATTTGATTTAAAGGAAGGTTATGAATCACGCATACTTTGTTGCTCTCACAATCACTGATTAATAGTGATTCAACCTGCAATGAGCTGAAAAAAGCTCTTGAGATCCACACGTTGAGGCCTCCATGTTCACCTGCAGCAGCACTTAAAACCTATCAACAGAAAACCTGAGGTATAAATCATTCTTGAACCTTTGCTTGCAACCAGCAGAATTACAAGTAGTTTAAAACAAATTACTGCTTTCGATACACAATCATGAAATAATCTCTTAAAATGTGACTGTGTTGACATATTGTATTTTTATACTGGGGAAACATTTATTCACAAATAATACGTTTATTCAATTCTACAATCGCAGTGTAACAGCACCAGTGGATACTACTTCCACTGCTACTTGTATAATGTTTCTGACGTGGCAGTCTTCTGCATTTACCGACCTTTACGGCCACAGTTTAAAAGGAAAATGAAGCCCAGGCTGGAGAGAGTCGCCTCTGCTTGTACTTGTTCAGCCAAAGCCGGCAGCGTGTGCCCTCCTCTAACTGCCAAAGGCCTGGCATGCCGAGCAGGGCAGAGGGATCCTGGCACTAATTAGCTCGTAATGACATCATAAATTATGGGCAAATCAAGGCTGTATATCGGACAGACGTTTTAATGAAAAGTTGTAATGGGTCACCCCCGGAGGCCTGAGGGCTGAGGTCGTCTCACCTGCCGGGGTTATCCATCACATCACATCACAGCCAGCAACAGGAGTGGACCCACAGACGCGTGTGTTGGGTGGATTTCAATTCTGGAGTTTTCCTTCTCTTCAACTACGGCTACCTGTTTGCTTGTTTTTAAAGTTTTATTTTTAGATTCTCTAACTGGCAGAGGTTATCTTCGAGATTCCAATGAAGCAATCTTTTACCTATTCAGCTACATTACACTACCTTGCATCACATCTAAATAGATGCATATCCATAGAGCTGCACACACACACATGCCCACACATGCATCAATTTCACACTTGTGATGCAGTACAGATGATGAGATCTTGATTTTTTTCCCTCCCAGACAGAGGTGCCCCTCTTTCACCTAGAAATCTTTAAGAAAATGGACATCAATCCCTGGAACGGATGGTCAAATAAAATCATTCCCGGACTTATTGATGTTTCTTTTGTCCCTCCGTGCAAGACCCGATAGGGTTCTGGCCGCGGCTGCCAGATGAGCGTCTGAGAATCATTAGCGAAGCTGATTTGATTTACGTCCTGTGTAGATGGGGCCACCCAAATGATCTGCCTCGGCATGGCCGTCATCAATCACCGCCAACCAGAGGGCACAGCAAGCACGCATGGGAAAGAGAGCGGGGTGGCACACCCAAGCGCCCACAGGGCTGTGCATGTGTGGGCACGTGTGCACATAGGCTGTACAAATGTGTACTCTGTGAATGTTTGTGTGTGTGTGAATGTGTGGGATATGGGAGTGTGTTTGTGTGATAAAATATGTGCGTTTTTTATAAAGTTTTCATGTGGGGAGGTGAGGGTGTATGCGAGCTTGATGATTTGTGTGTGTCACTATTGGAGCATATAAGACTCATGAATCTGGATTTGTAATTATTTCTATCTTCCATTTTAATTATCAGTAGCATTACCTTAACATCAGTCTATTCTGAAATTTAAGCAACACATTTTTGGTTGACATGCAGTATTTTTTGTCACTTTATGTTTTCTTAATGTTTCTTTATTATTTAACAACATAGATAAGGTGCATTTGGCCCCAACAAAATTAAAACTACTGCAATAGTCATATGTAGTGAGGCGTTATAGTATAGAAATAAAACTAGCTCAGCCTAAATTCACCTTTACCGCATAACATCTTATAGGTCTAAAGATTGCATGAAAGGGCAATGACACAGTTGCTATTGCTGGAAATTATGAGATGTGTCATATTTCGGTCCATATGAGACAAAGAACAGAAACGTTCTTTTTCTCATACTTGTTGATTAATGTTCGGAATGGTATTTTTAAATAAAATGCATTTTACTGGTGAAAGACACATGATAATAGAGATTTTTGATCTGAAATGTCACCAATAGAACCAGAAGGGGACATATTTATACCTAGTGTATAGATAAAATGCAAATTTATCTCTTTGAGTTAATTTGAATCAGATCACTGGGACTCACAGACATGTTTTTTAAGCACTTGTACAGCTGTTTAGCAGATACCAACCCCATATATTTAGAATTCTGTCCGGTGAGCAAAACGATATTCTAACCCGATCATTTCTGACCTGAGGCTGAGCTGCTGAAATTCCCATGCTGTTCAGAGGTCTTGAATTCCCAGTTAGATTTAGTGCGGCTGCTCAGGAGCTTTAATCTAGACATTCTGGGAGCTGATCAAACCTCCCCCTGCGAGTACCCCCCCTTTTGTTTTGTTTCTTCACTTTTAGTGCCCCTCTGTGTCTGTGTGTTTGCATGTGTATGAATATCCGTGCGTCTGTCTGACAGACCGAGTGAAGTGGTGAGCTAGCTAGTGGGAAATTGGTGCGTTTCCATTCGAGGGATCATGATTGACGGCCAACTTCGGCTTCCCCGGGAGTATGTTGTTGCTGGCAAGGAACCATGGCCCCTTGTTCACTTACAGAGAGTTGGCACAGGTTCCACTCCACAGTGGCGCACAATTCACATGCCACCGCACTGTTGCATCAGCAATAATCTCTTAAAGCCAACAGAGACAGGGAAACGGATCAACGTTTCGTTAATCGAAAATGTCTTTATCCGAACCTCCTCCCATCGTAACCACCTCCACGCTAAAACACCATGGCGCTTGTATTATTGGAACATGCATGCTCAAATATTTCCCTGTGATATGGTAATGAAACACTAATCCTTTATAGTGTCAGCCTATTTGCACTTTTATAGCGTTCGAGATCCAGATGGATTCATGTTGAAGGAATATCGAATTAGATATGCGGTATCAAATCCGGAATTTTATGACTCAAATATAGGCCTATTTGTTTTGTTTTTGCTAATATGCCGGAGCAAAAGTGACGACGTTCAACCATTCAATACTGTAAAATACTCACCCACATAGAGCACACACATACTGGGGATTATCACAGCAACATGAATATCAGAAGGGTTGTGTTTGTGTGTGTGTGTGTGTGTGTGTGTGAGTGTGCAGGGGGTGAAGGCCAAATTAGCCAGGTTGTATAAGCAATTATTGGGGCACACTATGTACCGAAGCACCCTAATAGGTATGTAGAGGAGGCATTATTCAATTAGAGTGGCAGTTTGCTGTAGCGAGGAGCAGAGCAGTGGTGACAGCGCTGGTGTCTTCTCCTTATGAAACAACCTATTTAAGCTAAATCAACTCCCACTTAAGAGCTGCGGTAATAAGCGCGCGGCGACGCTCACCGGCCCGCGGGGGCCCATCCGTCATGCTGTAATACGGAATCAGAATGAGTGATAACACCTAGTCCTGCTACAGCGCCTTAGCTGCTGCCGCAGGAATGGCTCTCAAGCACGCACACACACACACACACACGCACGCACACACACACACACACACACACACACACACACACACACACTCACATACACACAGGATAAAATACACACCTGCACAGACGCACACACATACACACATTGCTAGCAGCAGCAATACTGCTGGATGGCTCTGCTCATTTCCCTCTCCCACCCACCTCCTGCTCCAGCAGCTTGCATATGCGGAAATAAATTGTGTTTCTATGGATTTGCAAGTGTGAGCCGCTTTGTTTTTGTTGTTGGTGTGAGCCAGTGTGGTATGTGTGTGCAACGTGTATTTAGTGCAAATGATTAATTATGTTCAGAAAGATAAGAGGGCTGCAACTAACACTTATGTTCATGACCAATCAATGTATGTTTTGTATTTATTCATTACTTTTTAATAGGCCAGCACAAGTTTTTGCAATGATAAAAAAAATGGATCATTGGATCAAATCTGACACTGAAGAAGCTGGATTTTGTATTTAATATTTTTGCTGGATTAAAGACTTTAAGGACTAATTGCTTATCAATAATTGTTACTGATTATTTTTTCTGTCGATGTGAGTAACATAGTAATGATCTCATCCCTTATTAACCATGTCCGGTTTATCCAATGGTTATAGAATATGGTTGACACACCATATTGTTATCTGAGTCGATTAAGGCCTATTTGAATTGATTATTTCTGGCTCTATTATGCCCAATCGCTATAGTCATGTGACGTTTCTTCTTCGCTTCATAATATCTCTATCAGGCCAAAATGCCACTCAGTGACATTTGGTGGATACTTACATAACCTGTAATGTCTGTCTCAACACTGGAACACACACACAAACACACACACACACGCACACACACACACACACACACACACGCACGCGCACACACACACACACACAAACACACACACACACGCACACACACAGTCAGCACAGTTCTTACACAGTAAGAACATCCTTGTTGGGAGAATCTGGCAGTAAAAAAAGGAAAAGTGAAAGCAAAAGCAGCCACAGTGAACTGGTTTGGTTTGGAGCTGCCGGTGACAGACGATCGCTGCAGTTTGAGTGAACCTCAAAGCTCCATGTCATCATGAAGACATCTCACTTGTACCTTGCCGTTCCTGTCTGACAGAAAACCACACTGATCACAGTTGTTCATGCAACACAATGGAACAGTTAATCCAGCTTGATGGGAATTGGGCATCAGTTCAGGCATTTTTAAACAGCCACATGGATAGGTTGCCCAGATAAATTCTTGATCATAGAACGTATCACATTCTTAAAGCTTTTCAACTAATAATAACGTCTCTGTTGTCGAATGGGTGCTTTGCGTTTGACTGCAGTTAGCACCACAGTATTTAAAGTTTTTACTGTACATTTACTCTACATAAAACTTATTACGAAAAAGCTAGGCAACAAATACAAACAAACTGGGGAAAAAAAAAGATGTTGAGAATTTCCCCGATTTGAATTATGAATAGATGAATGAACAGATGAAAACAACAACAAAACATCTACAGAGTGAGGAAAACAGAGGAGGAAAAAACACTCAATAAGCGGCATGCTTGAAATGTTTGAGAAGCCTGGTTTCATGGGCATCCTTCTTTCTTTTTTTATATCTTGTTTGTTTTTCTCCTCTACTCATTTCACATCTCTCTTCCTCTTCCTCCCATCCCTCTCTCTCTCTCTCTCTCTCTCTCTCTCTCTCTCTCTCTCTCTCTCTCTCTCTCTCTCTCTCTCTCTCTCTCTTTCTCTCTCTCTCTTCGTGGCTCATCAGTGTGGTTGTTCATCGGTAATGACTCCCACTGTGGCAGGGCCCCTTTAAGGTTGAAGCCCCCCCTATCCACCCCTCCATCCTTCCCCCTCCTTCAGTCCCATCCGCTATGCATTATTCATGGCTTCACAATCAAATGAGGGAACTACGGTTGGTAGCAGGAGACATGGTGCATGGCTCTTCCTCCCCAAAAGTCCCCCGAGGTGCCCCAGTCTGGTACCCACCATCACCCACTCCCCCCTCCTAACCCCCGCCACCTCCCACTCACCCCTCCCGACACAGTGACAGATTTTTATTTTTGTATTTTTTTTGTATTTTTTATGATTGGGGTGTGGGTCCAGACACATTGACTCCATCCCACCCTTCCCTGGGGTCATTGGCAGTCACGCTGGTCAGCAGTGACCTCCGTTGCTCTTTGGGGTACTCACCACTTCCACTTCCTCTCCACAGGCATGCACCAAAGTGTCTGGCACCTTTTTTTGGAGGGTGGCAAATGATGGGTGGGTGGGGTTTGGGATAGGTTGCCCATTCTTTGAAGGCTTTTCCACAAGAGCTGAGACACTGGTTTGACGTCACTGACAAGCTGTTGTTGCCCCCCCCCATTCGCCCTTTGAACTCTGTGCTGTGTAACAACAAGCAACGAGAAACCATTAATTTGCCAGGACGTCATCATCATACTGAGTCCACTTCAATTCAACATAATACATAATTCATTGCTCTGAAGTGCACGCCACCTTTCCCACACTTGCCAGTGCCCTTTTTAACACGGAAGATTGTGGGGAAAACTGGCAGAACAAACTCAAATCTCCAGTAGCAGTCCTCTAAGAACAGCAGACACGCTCATCATTTGAACACTCTTTTACGCACCACATTTTGACTTGCATATCAAGTCAATGGAAATACATAAAAGGTGGCGAACGCCTCTGCTGATGCAGTCAATGGCACTGTGAGTGCTACAGAAGGCTGATACCCGGTGATGGTGGCAGGATCTCTTCGGAACAGAAAAGCAACCAAGTAGCACTGTCTCTCACAATAATGGAGATGATGATGAGGCCTAACGATGCTAATGGAGGCACACCTGAGCCCGAATTCATGGCTCTTTGCGAGCCGTAAATATGAACAGCAAAGACACTTGGGAGTAGACCTTTTTCCAAATGGCGATTGGATAGTATATTGCCGATTGAAGGGGTGGTCGACGTTTGTTTTTTTCTGTCGCTGATATATAGAACTAAGATGTTATGAAAAATAAATACGAACTCTCTGAAATCTGCTTCCTACTTAGAGATGTTTAGTGGAGCGGAATGTTTGCCTGCTGAGCCTCGTTAATCAGCACGAGTGAATTTTAAATCCTTAATAACAAACCAGTTTGTCATCACCTTTCACCCTAAAAAGATAGGATTTTGTGTTATTGTGGTTCTATAAATGTAAATTATGGTGGTGGTAGATTGCTGTTAATTCAGGCTGCGGCAAGCGAAGACACAGCGACCAAAAGTTGTTTTTGACTGTCTGAATGCAAACTGCAAACACATAATGATTGAAGCAGGATACTCTGTTCAATAAAAACATGTTGTGAGTTTTGGAAATGATTACATCTATGATTTTTTTCCCAATACATTTTAACTTTTGGACTGAGACGCAAGGATCTACAACCCTCCATGTGTGTGTGTGTTTGAGAGAGAGCGTGAGCGAGAGAGAGAGAGAGAGAGGGGGGGGGAATGAGAGGGAGAGAGAAAGAACAGAGAGAGAGAGAGAGAGAGAGAGAGAGGGAGAGAGGGAGAGAGAGAGAGTTTCTCAATATGTTGACAATAATAATTTGAATGTCAGGAAATTCAAAATATAATGTTTTCACTCTATATAAAAGTTTATTTATATAACCTCAACTGTTTAAAAAGCTTAAAAGGTTTGATTCCAATGCACATACACCCACACTCTTATATTTGCTAAGGAGATATAGCTCATTTGATAATTGTTTTTTAAAACAAAGAACGTAAAAGTAGGGTTTTTCAGGTCTACCTGGATGTCTAAATGATTAGTTGGTTCAACATTCCCGTCCGTAGTCCCCAGCATTCAACCAGTGCCGTTAGGCAGTGAGAAGTGTCAGAAATACAGAAAGGGAGAACATTTCTTCATTGCGGTGTCTGTAGTAAAATAGTTGAATGAAGAGGAAGATTACAAATTAACATATTAAATGCCAAGATGGGCCCACCTGGTGTGTGACAGATCTTCTACACAGCGCAGCCAGTGGAAATGGGAATGCATCATAACTAAGTCTCTTGTGAGTCATTTTATTCTGATCACTCCTGGTTTACTCGTTTGCTGCTTCTTTTATTGAGTTTTTTTTGTGTTTGTTTTATAGGTAGGATTAAGTTCTGTAATCACGTTGGTAATTGAAATAGCAGCCTGTGATATTGCACATCGCTTTAAGCAACACAGTCTCATACAGTCACCTGTTTCTGATTCAGAGTTCTCCCCGTTCCTTTCCTGCCATTCTCAATAAACCCCAAACTCTGCAGCCAGTCTCCTCTTTTCCTCGCCAGCCCATAAATATGCCATTATGGTACTCTTATTATCCTCATTATTGGGGTGGCTGGAGTGGCGCCTGCGTCTATCATGGCCCTCTAATGTGGGTCTAATGGTTCTGACCTGTACGGGACACAGGTGGTCCCCAGAACAGCCTTGATTGGGTCCATTTATTAAGCTGCTCTGGCGCCAGAGACGGTCCAGTTAGTCATTTGCGTGCGGGGCAGGTTACTTTCCCAAGGCTGATGATGAGCAGGAACCCCCCCACGCTGTACCCACGTCTCGCCTCATAGCCCCAGCTTTGTTCTTTCCTAATGGCTCAATTAAATGGGTTAATTCGGAATGGAGATACTCTTCAAATCTGTGATTATCACCTAGCCCCCTACCCTGCCACATCACCACATCACCACACACACACGCACACGCACACACACACACACACACACACACACACACACACACACACACACCCACACACACACAGACAGACACAGTGCGATTGCTCCATTGCTCACCCCCCCCCCCCCCAACTGTAAGCCCACACATTTATTATTCATCGCAATCAAATAAGTGAGGTGGTTGAAGAAAGTTGCTTTTCTCTCTCTCACTTTCTTTTCCTACCTCGCTCTCATTCTCTCTACCTCCATCCCCTCCCTGCGCCTCCTCGCCACTCGTCACCTCTCCTCTCCCAGGGAAGAATTTATTTTATTGCGACAAACACTCTGTGGAGCCCTCGGCTTTCGGCAGCCCCAGCCAGTCATTTATGCAGGCAGTCAGGGAAGCAGGCCGCCAAGCAGCCAGGCAGCCCTCCCCGTCAGGAAAATGAGCAATTCTCTCATTGTAATAATGCGCCTCTGTCATCTTCCCATTATCGGCATGATAAAAGATGAAATATTCAGGGAGGCTGGCCTCCTAACCTGATCTGGGCGCGATATTGGGCCTGTGGAAAATGAGTTTTATCAGCTTTAATATACTCCTTGGCAGACTGACCCTTGAAATTAAACATTATTACAGAGCGGATATTTAAAAAACCGGGGCCACAAATTACATCAAAATGAAAATATTAAGGAACATTACGAATATATCAAGTGGCGCTTCTCTCCCTCTCTTCTCGCGCTCGCACACCGGCTCTCCTCACTCTGACACCCCCTTTCTCATCCAGCCTAACCCGCTCCACCATTTCACCCCCCTTAACCATCTTCGATGAGCGTGGTTGGGGATGCGGCAGGCGACGTTGTAAGTGTCACTGTTGTTGTTGGTGTGTGTGTGCGTGTGTTTGTGTGTGTGTGTCGGCTGTGGGCTGGTTGGGAAATAATAACAATGCTGCCAGTCCCACCAGCTTCATACGTCTGAATAAACTAATTAGACCTCAACGCTCTCATCACCTGCTTTATTAAGAATGGAGGGGAGAACAGTGGCAGCAAGTCTGGGACTTGAGTAGTAGAGTGTGTTCCTACACTCGTGTGTTTTTATGTTTGGGAAGGAGTGTGCGATGGAATTAGTGTATTTGTGAGGGAGACAGGAAGTGTGTGAGCTTCTTTGGCAGGGTTGGTGTGACTTAAATATGATGCACATCTGTGTGTGTAGTACTGAGGGAAGCTCAGTTACAATTTTGTCGGATAAATAATCCCTCCTCTTCAAAACGATTCCAGGTATTTTCAGCTGCATGTTTTTGTCAGGTAGAGGTATCGCTGGACTCCTAACATGACAACTTGTGTACAGTAATGTTCATAGAAAATAATAATGCTAAAAACCAGTAGGAAGTGAGTTTCTCTAATCACTTTAAAAGTAAAACCCCCCCAAATCTTTTCTGTCCCCCAAAATGCAGAGAAAGTGATGTTGGCTCTGTGAAGTGTGTGGTGATTTGTCACTTTGTGATGGGGGGATATGAGAAATGCAATAAAAGGCGGAGGAGAGATGTGATTTGAATAGATTTCAGAGGAAGTCGTCCTTGGGGGAGTTGGATGAGTAAGCAGTGTCCCCGAGGACCGAATTAAAACTTTACTTTTGGTCACGGCGCCCCCTCCCCGTAGAGCTCCTTCGCTTATCGCCCGCATATGCGAATGGGCTATGTTATGTGTATGTGTTGGCGTATGAGCATGTATGTGTCTGACTGGTCTGTTGGTGTCTACGTGTGTGAAAATGTGTTTTCAGACGTGTGTGTGTTTCGACTTGTGTATGTGTGTCCCGCGCAAATGGAGCGCCCTCCCTTGCCCCTCGCCCCGAGGTTATGGGGGGATAGACACAGCTCTCTCCCTCTGCCAGGCTCAGATGAGTATTCACAGCAGCACGCCCCTATCCCTTAACCCAGCACAGGGGAGCTTTGCATATTGAGGCCGTGTATGTTTCTTGGTGTGTGTGTGTGCGTGTGTGTGTGTGTGTGTTTTATGTATGAGTGTGCACCAGCTCCCCTGCCCAGAAACGAGCAGGGGATCCAGTTGATTCCATGCACATCTTATTATTCCA
Source organism: Clinocottus analis (assembly GCF_023055335.1). NCBI lineage: Eukaryota > Metazoa > Chordata > Actinopteri > Perciformes > Cottidae > Clinocottus > Clinocottus analis. Next base: position 9,935,203 of record NW_027176251.1, on the reverse strand, counting down.
TTGGCGATTCAGCTGGCTTGGTTGGTGCCAAAACTCGTATAGCTGCGTGCAAGAATGCACAGCGGCACATGACTCGACGCACGCTGCCCGCTTACATCTGACTGTGTGCGTTGTGTAAACGCTCCAAGCTCCCGTTCTCATTGGGATGGTTGATGCTGTATGGAGCAGGGGACAGAGACGGTATGAAAGACATAGAGGGCATCAAATAAGCTCTTGAGTGTTGTGCTCAGTCCAACTTGCAGTGCCTCAATGCAGTGCTGAAGGAGGGAGCAGCTTTCTGATCAGGCCAAGCAAAGAAATAAAAAGGGGGGGGGGGGAGGCAAATGCAGAATAGATGGGTTAGACACCACAGGGGCTGGTTGCAAAGAGGGGAGAAAACAGCAGAGGGAAAATGGCTTTCTTCATCCCTTCCACCCTCTCTCTCTCTCTCTCTCTCTCTCTCTCTCTCTCTCTCTCTCTCTCTCTCTCTCTCTCTCTCTCTCTCTCTCTCACTTGATTCATTATGCTGATATACACAGTATTTGCTTCCTGACTGAGCCCCCCTGCACTCCCGCCCTCCTGAAATGCACACACTGGTGAATGTACACACACACACGCACACACACACACACACACACACACACACACACACACACACACACACACACACACACACACAGCAAGATGGTGGTGGTGCCATAAATATAGCAAACGACACAGCCTAGCAGCCGAGCAAGGTCAGCTGCGGCCCAGGATGACAGTGCCGTGGGCGCTGCACCGAGCTCTTGTTAGAAATGCACACAGATAGCTCATTAGGACCGGCCCCCGAGGGCCCCCAAACACACACATGCACACACAAACATATACAAACATTGATCCATTTACTGTTTAATTGCAAAGTTACAGTGTATGCGCCGCCGTAGAACACGAACCCCTCTTTGACAAGATTCAATTTGCTCCCCTCATCAGTTACTGCTTTATTCCATGTGCGAGGATGTCTTCTGGCTCTCAGTGTGTGTGTTTATTATGTGTACTTGCAAGGGTGTACAGGAAAAGTGTGTTTTTAATTTGAATATCTTCAAGGTGTTAGACTCATGCATTTACACATTTCATATATATATATATATATATATATATATATATATATATATATATATATATATATATATATGTGTATATATATATGTGTATATATATATATATATGTATATATATATATATATATATATATATATATATATATATATATATATATATATATATATATATATATATATACATGTGTGTGTGTGTGTGTGTGTGTGTGTGTGTGTGTGTGATACCCTATCCCCCAGTACGAGAACTACTGTATATTAAAAGCAGTGAGTGCTGCAAACTTGGCTCTGTGTCTGAGCATAAGCACTTCTCTCAATGCAAAAACTGTCATGTTTACATAAGCACAGGACAGCTTTGGAAAATATCACATAGATACACGCAGACAATAGAGCTGTCTTCGTGCTTTCTTTCCTCTTTGAAGGAAGACATCTTATTAATACAGAGCGAAGGGGAGAAGTTTGGGCGGCGGGAGAAAAAACGAGAAGGAGAAAAGCATTTAGAGGGATGTCTCTGTCCTACTGAAACAACTGAGGGGAAATGTTCATGTCCAGAGTGACTTTGCATGAACTTTATAATTGCCAGGGTAAAAGTTTGAGTGTGTGTCGGTGCGATGAACTGCAAGCATGTACAATGCTGTGCGTGTGTGTCTGTGTGTGCAGGTGTGTTAGAGACGGCAGGTGTCCATGTGTGTGTGTGTGTGTGTGTGTGTTTTTGAATGTAGTAGAGGTACTAGGCTCATGCTCTGGACGCGCCTGAGAGACTCTGTGAGTGTCACCCTCCTGCCTCCTCCACGCCAGCCTCAGACACATGCTGGGACACACACAACTAGTTTCACTCTCCTTTATCTTTTTTTCCTTCTTCTTTTCTTCTCTCCCCTATCTCATTCTTTCTTTTCTCTCATACCTGACTTTTTTTATTTCTCTCATTCAACTAGAATCTTATTGTAACTGCCTATTGCGTGAACTGCTATCTATCTGTCTATCATATGCTGAGTAATTGCTGCCTATTGAGTCCCTCCCCCTTCTGCCCCCTTCCCTCTGTACACCCTGAAACAACCTCAGTCATACACCAACAGCAGGCACAGTGCCACACCGTTGACCGTACCTCCACTCGGTGTCCTCTCCACCTCTACCCGACTATATGAAATAGATAAATGCATTGGATACTGATTGTCCCCCATGCCAACCTCCACCTCCGTACACCCCTTCCCTGGCCCCCTCCCACAGCCCCCTCTCTGCCTCCTGCCGGCCGGGGGTGGTGTCAGTCTGGCAGGCCTTTGGGCCCGTCAGGCGACCAGTGGGCTGTGACGGGCAGCAGCTCCGCGTCCCTCTCCCTGCAGTCTGGCGCCCGCTGGGGTCTCGTCCGGGAGCCCAGCCTGCCAAAGTGACCTCACTCCAACTGAGAGGGGGAAAAGAAGAAAAAACTCATGCAGACCGCATGCCGTTTTCACTCTGCAAACTGGACAACGCTGAAATGAACCAACAGCGGCTACTTTGCAGTTGAAATTCATAATGTTTAATCACAATGAGAAGTGCTTCATTTAATATTTCAACCGAAACGCTGAGTCATCCTGCTGGAGAATTTAACCAGTGGTTTTAAAAACACTGCTGTTCATTCAGTCTTCGTTGATATTGTCGTCACAGAATCATGTTTGTGCTTTCACAAACAACATTTGGCTTGTTGAACATTGTTGAAGCTTTCTGATCATTATCATAGTTTACCATGAAATGGTCCAGCAATGTTTTAGGATACAGAATGCAAAACATTTTAAAACCAAAGAAAACAAGTAATTCGCTTAAGTTCATTATTCTGCATTTCTACTTGAAATACATTGTTTTAAAAATGGTTATTTGGCTTTAACAATGTTTTCCTCTATGAAGAAATATACTTCATAAATAGAATGAAGTGTTTTAGTGTCTTTAAAGTGTCTTTAGATTGGTCATTAATGTGATTCAAATCTGCTATTGAAACCTTTTCCTCATGCATTTCTATTTTTTTTTTTCAAGAGCATCTTTGTAATACCTGCATGTCAGGAAGTTCAGTGAGTAGTTATCTCAGTGCACATTCTGGTAATCTCGTCACAAATGCCACTCACTCACTTTCAATCATCATTGAACGGAGACACTTCTAAATTCATCTTCGTTTCGAGGACTTTCCAGGCAACATTTAGCTGCTCTTGCAGCAGATGAGGGGAGTAATTATTAGTGTGCCAGAAAAGATCCAGGTGCGTTACACAAACAATTTCCCTGCCACCATCTCTGGTGGCAAAAACACAACATCGCAGTCTCTCCTGTGACCGAGTGTTGAGCTGTGCCTGCTGAGGCGAACCTCCCCCTGCATCCCTGAGAGGGTGATGCAGCGAGGTGACACCGTTAGGGAGGAGAGCTCTGGGTATGTGTGTGTGTGTGTGTGTGTGTGTGTGTGTGTGTGTGTGTGTGTGTTTACCTGCATTCAAAATAATGTGTATGTCTGCTGCAGCAGCAGCAGCAGCAGCAGCAAGTGTGTGTGTGTTTTTTGCTCTTCCTCTTTGTTGAGTTCTGGTGACTTCACATCCAGTTCGAGCACTCTTTCCGGTGTGTGTCTGCACGGCCTGCCTTGTGCGTGCAGTGTGCACGTGTGCGTCCAGAAGTGTGTTTGCGTGCGTATTTGCAGTGTAATGCACTGCGCTTTACTTCCAAACCCTACCTCCCCCTCCCCTCCCTGCTGTGCCCCGCCCTACCTCAGCCCCATGGAGATGCGTCGGGGTCAGGGAATATGGGGAGAGGAACATAGGGAGGCCGCACTCCACAACTTGAAAGGAATTCTAATGAACCAGCACAGTCGCACTGCCTATTCCCACGACAACAGGCCCCAAACAAATAGCTGCATTTGAAGTCCCCTCGTTTTATGACTTTGAAACTGCTGCATGTGTGTGTGTGTGTGTGTGTGCATGTGTGTGTGTTTGTGGTTGTTTTTGTTTTTGGGGTACAGTAAGTGTTTGTTGTGTGCGTGCGTGCGTGTGTGTGTGTGTGTGTGTGTGTGTGTGTGTGTGTGTGTGTGTGTGTGTGTGTATGTGCTCAAGAGTCTACCTCTACATTTTTCTGAGAAATTGGCCTGGGAACTGATTTACTTTAATGCCTACACAAGAGGATGTAATTATTGCCTGCTATGACCAGAGATAGACTTTTTTTATTTGTAATTACCAGACTCATATCGGTGTGCTTCTTCCTCCAGTAAACACTTCACATGCTGCAAAGTCTGCTCCGCTTGTGCGAGCGGATAATTAGAGGATTGTTTCTATTTTATATTTAACATCAAGACACGTATTTAATCCAAGAGGCAGGTCATCTTTGAAACATGTTTTCTTCTTTCTTTCCTCTACTATTATTTTCATACATCCTGGATCATTTTTGGATCTTATCATTAAAGGCATATTCACAAGTAATTACAGAATGTGATTTTTTAAATTCTTTTTAAAGTATTACTGCTTTAAGAAGATCCTAAGAAGAATCTAAAAACATGAATAACTTTTTAATAGAGTGAAAACAGGTTTCAATTATGTTTTTTATTTTTTATTTTTGTGGTGTGATGACTTTTTTTTTTTTAGCAATGTATCTCAGATTTGGCCTTTAAATCATGTTGCTTTCAGCTATAAACCCCTCCTGTGTGAGGAAGAATTTAAATAATTCTCAATCATTTCGTAGAGGTTGGGGATTTTCTTATTTTTTTATTACATTAGGATTACCTTATGAAAAGAAAAGCAGTTTTCTGTCATTCTTTCTTTAGTCTGAGGCTAAGAAAACACTTTTATGTCACATGACGAGTAGAAACCAACCCTTTTACACATTGTGCACCTGCTCTCATGCGGCATACAAACCCTCGCTCCAGCCATCTTTTAATTCACACAAAGGACCACTTTGAAATAAAATGAAATGAATATGAAGAAACAGATGAGTGGGGTGGTGGCCAGTTAGGTGTCTACATAAATATTAATATCAGTAACCCACCCACTCCCACCTTTTTCCAACCCCCTCTGCGTGCGTGTGTGTTTTTCTTTGACAACCTCAGGATGCGTGTACAACGGCTCCTGTGAACCGAGATGTCTTTTATTTCTCAGTCCACTGCCTTTGCATCAACTGAGCGTGGCGTGGAGCGCGTGGCTGCCCGGTCTGGTTGGCTGCCTGCCTCGGCTGGCGGGGCCGGCTCGTCTGTCTGCGCCGCGTCTTGTTTCGCCTGCTCTGCTCTGCGCAGACGGCGCGGGTGAGGATGTCACTCCACAAAAGCAGCATGAGTTGAGCTGTGTAAACAGTAAATAATAAACAAGTGCTCTAATACATTATTGAGAGAATCACTTTAGGCAACTGGGACAGCATGAAACGCATAACCCCCCAAAACCCTCCCCTGCCTCCCTCTCTCCCTCCCTCCATCTCTTTCTCTTTTCAAACTTGCGCTCTTTATGTTTTGAATTGGTGATACTCTAGTCAGGCTTCAGCACTGTCGTGGTTGTATGCATTGTCATTCACTGTCTTTTTTCTTGTGTTGCAGTAAAATTACTTAGACATGCTTTGATACCTTGACACGTTGTTTGCTGTATTACGAGATGGGGATTCTGTGAATATTTTGCTACCCTGATAAACTACCCTGTATGGCTTTTCAATATTGATTAGTCTGCAGTTTTCCTTTTTGATAATTCAATGAATGGTTTTATTCTATTACATGTTGTTTAATAGTAACCGTCCCAATTTCATGGAGCCCACGGTGAAGTCTTCATTTTGCCTGTTTTGTGTGATAAACAGTCGAAAACTTTTTCTGAAATTACAATCAGGGCTTTTGTCTCGATATATACGTCATTTTTATAGCTTGATAACGATATATATCACAATACAGCATGTTGTTTGGTTTTCCAATAAATGAATAATCTATATGAAAGTACCACAGGATTTTGTAATTAGCAATTTCGGAGAAATTTGCCTTAGTATATGCTAAATATAGAAAAAGCATTTGTGTATCACGATAGCTTGATATTTGATTTCCTCACGATATCTTTCCATTGAGACGATAAATCATCATATTGCATTATTGCCCAGCCCCATATTTACAATGTTAATAAACAGAGGAAAGCAGCAGATCTGTTGCAACCAGCAAATTCTTTTCAGTTTTCTTGATAGATGACTTTAACCATGAGTTGATTTTCAACTTATCATATCCTCCCTCTTCACCAACAGCGCTAACATTCATAAACGGTCTCCCCATCTTAATTGTGAACTAACATGAAACCCGTTTATGTGTGTTTGATATTTTCTCCCCCTTAACCAGTAGCATGTTTGCCTCTATTGTGTGAACATAAAACAGCATCTGAATCTACCTACTTTAGAGCGTGTAGTAAATGGAATATCCTCCTCCAGTGGCTTATTGAGCAGAATAATTACATTGCACATATTGAATTCCACTAATGCTCCAAAGGTAGGTCTTATTTAATACCACAACTCCCCGAGGGTTCGGAGCATGATTTGAAGCACACATCCCCTCACTGTACCTAATGCTCTGGATAGATTTGTACATAAAAAAATATGTCCAGAGTCGTTCAAAAAGTAAACTTGGCTGAATTGGTTGCAATGGTACCTGGGAATTGAGACATTATTTCTGTGAATATCTCTGGTGGTTTGAAGCACAATGATTATTTTGCCTTTGGCTCGCCATATATTTATATAGTGACTCTCCTGCTGTTAATTTTACACACACAAACCATCCATGCTTTTGAGGAAAATGATTACGCTGTGTATAATTCCATAAGAATTGGAGCTGATGATGAGCATTCATGTAAACAGACGCTACAGTTAATGATTACATGTAATGTAAGTCTCAGGGTTATGGCTTCTACAAATCCTTGAATGAAATTAGAAGAGATTAGGGGTGGGGATATCTAATTTTCATGAAGGAACAATCACCATGTTTAGCTCTAGGGCTTGTACATTGTATGTGTTGGTGGGGTAATACTCACAACAGCCTGAAGATGGCAGCCAAAACCCAGTTAGCTGCCATGTGCATTTACAGGCCCACTTTCCTAATATTACTTCATAGGTCAAATTTATCTTCTGTGTAGAATCATGTTTTACCTGCAAATGTTCATTTCTCTTGAAATATAGCAGTCAAAGTAGCAATAAGACACATTTAAGCTTTGTTACCTTTTAAGTGAGATGCATTTTCAATGTTCTGCAATAAAAGGAAGGTTAAGCATGATGGATGACATTCAGAAAACACAGTATAGTAGTTGCTAGAATGAAAACAGGAGGAAGACAATTTGTATGATTGGGCAGAAAGTACACTATGGATGGTGTTTTGTCACTGAAAATGTAAAACTTGACGTGAAAACGAGACAATTACTCAAGGTCTGTGTGCGTTAAATAAAATGGCAACATAGTTATGCTAATTTCTGATTAAATAAAGTGTGAATTTGTTTTCAATTAAAAAGGAGAAGGAAAAAAAGAGCTAATTTTCCCCCAGATGGATTTTACACTGTTGCAGTCTCAAGTTTAGTGTTTGCAAAAGAACACATCAGCAAAGTATTTATTTTTTTATTTTGTATTTTGCCTCAGCCTGTATGATGAACCTTTCCGTCGACAGTTCTCTGAATCAGCATCCTTCTTCACCGGCTGCTCATCCCTCCATTCTCAGCTGAGACAATGGAGAGGAGGAGAGGAAACAATGGGAGGTTTGGGTGGAAGAGTGAGGAAAGGGGAGGGACTGGGGGTGTGGGGTTAGGGGAGGAAAACGGTCTGTATAGGACACACACACACACACACACACACACACACACACACACACACACACACACACACACAGGCCAACTCACAGACAGAAGGAGGGTAGCAAGGAGGGAAAGGTCATATAGGTCAGCGATCAGGCACTCTTTATCTGTGCGTGTGTGTGTTGTGTGTGCATTTGTGTGAGTGTGTATGTGTGTGTGTGTGTGTGTGTGTGCCCATGTGTGTGTGGGTGTATGTGGGTGTTTGTGGATCCTTCAACACAAACACACATGAACTCCACGCCATGAGCAGTCTGGGTCATGGCTGTCCCTTCACAGTCCACTGCATAATTATTGACAACTTGAACTGATACCCCAACAACGAAGTACGCTCATGGGTGCAAGTGGTTATATATGTGCTCATACTTTTTGTGTGCGTGCGAGGGGATAGGTCAGTACTCCTATCGGGGTCAGGGAGATCCACTGTCTTGGCTCATCTCTTTATTTTATTCCTTCTTTCTCTCTTACAAACACACACACACACACACGCACACACACACACACACACACACACACACAGACACACACACACACACTCACACACACACTCTGTTGACACACCAACTGCTGGTATTTTGTACACATGCACACGCAGGCACAATAGGACCCGGGTGGGGAGACGAGGAATGGGGGCCCTACGGGAGGGGCCTCCTCCTGGTCCAAATCAATATATGAGAAGCCATGCAAGTATAACAGAATCATTACTCTCACAGGGCTTAGGAGGATACAATACACAATATGGTTTGTGTGTGTGTGCGTGTGTGAGAGAGAGAAAGTGTGTGCGTGTGTGTTTTCTTTGACACCTGTTGTCTCCGTCCTGCTGGAGTCATCTTTTAAGGTTTGACTTTCTTTGATATCATTAGTCAGTCGCTGCGCAATGTTCATCGCAGGTTCCTCAGCATCCTCGGTAGCATTTCCTCTAACAGATCGGAGCACAACATTGCAACCGCAGACATCCAACAATGTCAAACATGTGCGGCACTGTAGGTTCAGCGCGAGGAACAACAAGCTATCGCTGTTTCAACCTGTGTCTAACAAGACTTTGTATTTTTCACACTAATCATGATTACTGCCACAATCTTCCCCTCCAGCCCACCTCTTTTCTACCCCCTCACACATCAATGACAACCTCCTTTCATCTGCCGGTGTGCAGCCTCAAATCCACGATGTATTTACAAGGCCCGAAATGAACAGAGCAATTATTATCAGTCATGTTAATTCTGCAGATAATGATCAAAAGCCGAGTCCTGCTCCTCTTTCTCTTTCCCCTCTCCCTTGCTGCCTGCTCTGGGGAGCTAACAGCGGTGACAAACCTCCCCTTTTATTATTTCATGGCCTGTTTAAAGATTTAGTGAGGCCCACAAACCACTACTTTTAATGACCAATTAACAGGAGCAAAGCTCTCTTCGGAGCACCGCGGCCTCGTTCAGGATTTGCTAGAGTAAACAGTGGTGCGGCGGCGGCGGTGTTGGTGGTTGTGGTGCTGGTGGTGGTAGAGGGGGCGTATGTCTCGTTACCGGCTCACCGTTCAAACTGGCACACATACAAACAGCCATGCATGTACACAAACACACACACACACACGCACACACACTGACACACACACATACACACACACTCTGCTCCACTGCTTATTAAAACCTGGAGGAGCAGCATTGCTTACCAAAACCTTGAGAGAGAGTCAGTCAGCAAGAGTCAGAGTGAAGAGTCCCGCTCCCACTGGGTATATGTTTTTTTTTTTTTTTTTTTTTCGGAGAAGGAAAGGGTTGAAATCTAAAATGATGAAGCTTGCTGCAAAGTCAGCCAGGCTAAATCTGATACGAGAGCCAGTGAAATGGTGTTGAAGAGGGAGTAAATGAGTAGAGCCTGGATCATTAGCATTGCTCAATAATGTAGCTGGGGGGTAGGACGGCACCACTCAAGGCCACAGGCTTTCTGAGCGGCTAATTTGGACCCGTCTTGTTTATGGGTATAGCAAGCATGCCCCTCAAGATGACTGTCAAGCTGAGGCTCGCTCCCCAAACTGAACAAACACAAATGAATACACACTCCTTGATGAAATCCACAGCATGCATGAGTGATCAAGCATACACCAAAACACATCCATAGATGGTTCACCACTGTAACTTCTAAGCAGTTGGGGGTTTGAAGTACGAATGTTGCTATATAGACTTAATCTGCGATGAAGCTAGAGTTGTTTTTTTTTGCTTAGGAACTTACTTTACATTTGATATACAGCACACATGAACGTATGCGTTTTTGTGTAGTGTAGCTGAGGTTAAAGCTAAAGCATTCCATCCATTTTATAATTTTATTTGTTCACAAACAGATCATCTTTAACTATTCTGATAATCAATTAATGGTCTTGGTCATGTTTCAAGCTATAGTACCAACAAACCCACTTCTAAAATGTGTATATGAGCTGATATTAGATATGTGATGATAAACTAAATGCCTGCGGGTGTTTGTCGTTTGGTGAGACAAAATAGGCAATTTCAATGTCAACTTTGGCTTTACAGGAGATTGTGATGTGCATTTTAATTTTACTATTGTTTTTATCATTTTATAGACCAACTATTGGATCAAGTAATATATGAAATAACTGTTTGATTAATATTGAGACTAAGTTGTTTTAATTTTTTAACATTCTGTAAAGCGCCTTCATTTCACATTTGGTTGCTCTTCTGTTTACTTGGTTCAAACTAAGTGAGTGACCCAATAATTATTTGCGTCGTCGTCGTCGCTATACCCCCATACCCTTTTTCCAATTACAGACCAATGTTGTATTGTGTGTATATGCAAACTCGTAGTTACATTCACTTCACAGTCTCTCCATCAGCACATCGTGGTGTACAGAGCACACAGGAGACAAGGTATTGTCTTGCACGAGAGTTGTTGGAGAGGATCAGACAACCTGGCTAATAAGACAGTGTGTTGATTGTATTTGTTTTCCATTTGTCTATCGTTTGCATTGAAGACGCTCAGCGGTAATTAAGCCACTAAGTGAATCTGAAACAGGCGAGTCATGGGGCGAGCGCCACGGCGGCATTATAAATTGAGAACAACAGACGCGGAATGACAAGAGCTCGGTAGAACAATGCCAGGAAGTGCAATCCCCCCCATCAGGAATGTCCCATTGTAACAAGAAAGACAAAACTACAATAGACCAAAAGAATAGAAGAAAATAATACCACAACGGCGGATTGATGCCAAAGTGTTTAGCATAACCTGAAAGAATGACATATGCATGTGCACATGTGTATGAATATTATCAACTGTGTAAAAAGCCTTGCTGGTTTAAACCTGGGTGGGAGGTTCGTAGGTGAAATAGAGATCAGCAAGAGAAGACCGAAAAAAAGTGAGCTCAACACAATTTTTAATTGTTCACAAACATGCAGCTCTGAAAGACCGACTGCCCCTAAACTTAAACACACAACATACACTGTTGACCAAATTAGGACTGCGATTTATGACCATTTTCATTATTGATTGTTGTGTTAGACATTTTATGATTAATCGATTACTTAGAAAATAAATTGCCGTACATTGTTTAATTAAGAGACTTCAAATTGCTAGTTTGTGTGATTAAATAAAAATAATTAAGAAATAACTTCAGTGCTTAATTTTCTGTTTTTAAAAAAAATTTAAACAGATCACGTAATAGTTTTAAATGTAATATGTGCTAAAACCCACCACATACGATCACATGAACAACATTCTACTGCGAAACCTATCCAACGCGGTTTCCATCTCCAACCCAGTGTGCTTCTCACCCTCCCTCAACTCTCCCTCTCTGTGGGGCTCCAAGAGAAGGACGATAGACGCTCTTTCGGTCTCTCTTGGATTCCCCTCTTTGGTCTGTCTTCCTTCCTCTTCTCTCCCTCTTACCCGATGAACCCCAGCAACAAATCAATGGCCAGGGATAAACACAAATCCCCTGTAGAGGTGACTTATAGAAAACAATTTGAACCTGCGGACCTCAGTTAGGCGGCCCTGCCCAGCCTTCTTACTGTATGGTTCTAACCTCAAACCTCCTCTGTATGACAGTCAATTGAAATTAGATTCCCAGGTAGGAAAGGGGGGTGGGAGGGTGGAGGGGGTTGGAGTGTCACAAGCGCCTCTCTCATGCTAGTGGAGTACATGGTTTAAACACAGCCGACGTATGTAAAATTCTGCTTCCTTTTGGAAGGAGTTGTAAGTAAGTGATGCACTTTATATGATCAAATATAGAAGATACTGTGATACTGATTCACTGCTAGCTGTTGTAGAGGTGTGCGTGTATACTACTTGTTTGCCGAGGTTGTTCAATGACATTATTGATCTTATTCAACCCGTGTTTGAAAAGGAATGAAATAACTCTGCAATATGTTAAAATCCACCTCAAACACACAGCGACCTCATGGAACCTAATGACCTACAAAATCAAATATGACACGCAGAGTCTAATGAGAGCAAGTCTGAAGAAGACACCGACATGAGGCCTTGGCTTCCTCAGGGAGAGACCTGGGCCCAAGGCTTGCACCGGGGAACTCTGGGAGGCGGCGGGGGAGTTAAGGGAGCTCGGGTGAAGAGACTGGGAAGGAGGAGGAGGAGGAGGTTGCTAAGACCAGGGCCTTGTGCTGAGTGGGCCCTCAGAGGGCTCCATCCCCTATTTGCAGATCTAGTAAGGTGGGGGTGCTTTTGCATTACCTCCTTCTTTATTCTCCTCAGCCCCCCCTTCACTCTCTCTCTCCCTCAGTCTCCGTCTCCGTCTCCGTCTCTCTCCCTCTCTGGTCATGCTAATTGCTCCCAAGGTCAGAGCATTGGCTGCGCTCCCCTGAACGCCCCCCTCCACCCTCCTTCTCCCTCCTACACGCACCCCATCACCACCCCCACCCCACCCCAGCCCTGGCTTTGAATGGCATGTTTTGATCAGGCCTAATTTGATTGGTCGACGCTGTCTGGGGTGGATAGGGACAGCGCTTTACAGCCCACTGCTTTTGATGTGTGTGGATGCGTGCATGTGTGTGCGTGTCAGGGTGATGCATGTCAGGTTATGAAGTGTCTGTGGATGAGTGCATGAGAGTGTTACACGTCGGCAGGGAAGTGTTTTTTGAGGGGTGTCAGAGTGTGTAAAGGGGAGTGTGTGTAAAGGGTGGTTTATGTCATGGCCGATGGTGATTTTGTGTACTTGAGTGTCAAGTAGAGTTTGATGTGTTTTGATACAGCATATGGCAAGTTTGTTGGGAAATATGGTCAGACAAGGATTGAAACGCTGCCCCTCAAATAGTAATCCTCATGTTGTCAATATTTGAGATTTTTTTTTAAATGTGCTGTCTGTGGCGTAAAAAAGTTCCATAATTTTAGTTTGATTATGAAAAACTGAATACAAATGTGCCGTCCTCTCTCAATATTGAATGGTGGGTGAATGGTTTACTCTCCATTTTATAAAGCTGATGATTGTCATTAGTAAATTAACTGATTTATGGTGTTTTGATTGTTAAATGTGTATTTAAATGTATTTAAATCATAAAAAACATTTTGTTATTTCATATAAACTATTTACTTATTAAATTACAAGAAAACATGTTATTTATTGATATACATTGCTATCAAGATATGAAATTACCAACATTGTGAATGAATTGGGATATTTAAGTTTTTTATTTCATTTCCCATCCAGTGTTTTCTTATTTTCTATTGAGTAATTATTCGACTCATTTTAGGGGTTTTCAAATAAATGTAATTTTATGTTTGGGATTTTACTAATTTTTTAATTGGCTGATGCAACAGCTCGAGTGTCTAGTTGTTGTTGTTTAATATTGTGACTTTTTTTCAAACATAGTCAAACAGACTTCATTCGAACTCTAAAAGAAGCGTTGGTCTTTCTCCATCTCTCGCTCACACACATCACATTTAGTTTAAAAAGTGAACATTAACAAATCAAAGTTTTGTGATATTAAAGGTCAAGAAAGGTTTTCTGTGGTCTTTCAGTTTCCAGTGGCTTAAAAGCCTCTGTTGTACAGGAGAGCAGTGTTTTGCTTTGTTCTTTTATAGTTTCTTTCTGAACTTCACAATGATTTTGCAGAACAAAATAAGCATTTTTTATGTCCTCCTTAAATTCATCGCCCTCCTCTAAGCTGCAAACTGTGGCTTCAAAATGTCTTTCCTATGTAGGGCTGATACAGGCTGGACATGCTCACGAATCGCTCCAGTCAATGCTATTCCTGCTTCCAGGAGTAGCATTTTAAAATGCAACAATTAACTGCACAATAGCTGCTAGCATAGACAAGCATTTTCAAATTTCTCTGGTTTTAGGGGTTGTAAAATGTCAGAGTATAGTGACTCAGCTGTGTTATCACCAACAGCCACTACCGGCGGGTGTGGTTAGGAGTGGTGAGTGAGGAGTAAGCAGGCAGTCAGTGGCAGTATATAAAACAGACAATAAAGAGTGTTTTGACAAAGTGTGAGTCACTGCAACCATGAGTGGTCCTTGAGCATGCAGTCATAACTGGCGACCCAAAATATTGTGCAGTTTGCAGGAACAGCATGCAAGATTAGCCGTGGACACTCACTCACTCAGTCAGAGAAGTACGGACGCACACACGAGAGAACACACAAACTCTCCGCCGGCTCGCACCTGGCGAAGATAATGAACTTGCTGACCGGGTACAGGAATTCAAACTTTCTATTGCAATATTGATGTCATTAAATGGCCACACATTTTGAACAGTAGAACTTTTTCATATTTGAGAAGATGAAACAAGCACGTTTGTCAATTTTGCTTGATAATTATCAATATATTATAACAATAGTGACAAATTATTCCAGCAATTAATTACTGAATACAAGAGACATGTTGACTGGCAGCTATAATATTTTACATTTGCAGTACAAACCTCTGTCGGGGCATTGCTAGAAACATAAGGGATCTTTCCAAACAAGGCTTTAACTCATTTCACCCCTGTTCAAGTCTTGCCAGCAGCATCTGAGCAGAACTAACGTATATCTCTCTCTCTGGAGCACCAAAACAGCAACATCCCCTCTGCGGGTCTCCCTATCTCAGCTACAGTCACATCCCCAGTGAGTGCTAGTGCGCTAGGTACAGTAGGAAGTCCTAGGCAGGCAAACGGGCCATGTGTGTCTGCTGTCTGACAGCAGCGCTGATCCGGCCCCTATGAGTGAGATTGATAGGGCCTGTGATCAGGGACGCCGCGCTCCCTCCATCGCCGGCGAGATGGATCACATCACACTGCCGTCTCCTCCGCTTCCAGGATAAATGAACTGAGAGGGAATCTATCACTCCCCGAGAAGGAGAGGGAGAGAGAGAGATAGAGGGAGGCAGGGCGGGACAGAATACCTTACAGAGATACTGATGAGGATACAGGAGTACGAAGGGATGTAAAAGGTAAAAGTGAGAAAGGCGAGCACGGAGGGAGAGATAAAGAAAAAGGGAACCAGACAGAGGGAGAAAGAGGCTAGAGAAAGAGAAAAAGAAAAAAGGGAGGCCTGATGGAGACAGCTGTGCAGGCCTGCTGCTAGGTCAGCCCCCTCCCCCTAACCCAGTCCTCCTCACAGGTTAGGCGTTAGGGTGTGGGCTTTTTTTTGTGTTGTGCTGTCAGCCAGCTATTTGTCACAGTGAGCGATCTGACGCTTCGCCGAATCAATCACGCAGAAGCGCTGCGGGTTACGTGTACTGTATACATGTGTCTGTGTGTGTCTGAACGTGAAACTGTGTTTGTGTGTGTACAAGTGAATGGAGGCGCGTGGCCCAAAAAACGAGCCGCACGCTCCTCTCGGCAGGAGGCTGCGCTGAACGCACACTTCATCTTACTCACTGTGGTTCGTGTGGGACAGCTCTTGTCTCGCCAAACTCTTTTTAAATCACACTTTCCAGCGGTCACGATCATTCCTCGGCCCCCCTGACTCCCTTTCGTCTTGCTCATTTGGCCTGGCATAAATTAGACTTTGTCATGGCTGATTGGGAATAGGCACCTTATTGCATTAGGCCATGGCTTATTAAGCAAATGCTCTTAGGACGAGCCTTGCTTAACATGGTGACAGCTTCTCAATTAGGTCGTCTGTGAAATATGCTCGAGCTAATTGCCCCCAAACACAAGCTCAAGACTCGGATTAGAACTTCCGTTCCGTTTGACGTGTATAGACATGTTTTCGTTTAAGTTCACAGGTGTCATGGAGCTCAAAGTGATTTTTTAGCGTGTGCGCGCCAATGATTTCTGAGTCATTTGTAGTTTTTCAGATCCTCCCTTTCATATTATTTGTGTGTGTGACTGAGTAAAGCACTGAGTGTTTGTGTGTGTGTGTGTGTGTGTGTGTGTGTGTGTGTGCACGTGTGTGTGTGCGCATAGACATGGCGGATACAGCTCTCATGAGATCCTCTCTTCTCCTCTCCTGGAGGAATGGCGGCTTCAAAAACCTTTCCCCAATGATTATAATTGACTGATTGGTGAGTCCTTAACTTCCTCTGCCTCCTTCAATAATCCCAACATGGCTCTCAAGTGGCTCTGGGCTGCCTTTATGAGTGCCTGCTTGCGTACTTTATGATTGCCTGATGTGAAAATGGCAACGGTGGTACGTGGGGGTAATTTGTCGGGAACTCAACAAAGAAATGTTGTAACAATTAATCACCGGGTGAACACCGAAGAATGTGGTAATTATGTTCATTAAGTGGCGAGCATGAGGGCAATTATCTGGCATCAGCTCGGGTTGTCACAGGCGTGTCAGGCTGAGATGTTGTAATAACTCACCACTTTTAAAGGGTTATCCTCTCTCATCTAATGTGGTCCGATGGGTATGGAGCAGCATGTATGTAGCAGTACGGTCACAATAGGGTCACATGGTTGTTGTCCTTGAGTCTCTATACAAAGCCGGGAGGAAGCAGACTCTTTGGGAGTACTAATAAAATACACTCTGAATATGCAAATTCATGTTTTGCTTCTCCTACATCCCTATAAGAAACACACTGACCATGTTATTTCAGAAATGGCTTTTTATTTTCCAAGGCTACCATGCCAAGACATACAGTAGTCCTGTAATTATGTTTTGGCCTTTTTATTAAATTGATGATGCTTTTATTCACGGCACTTTCTCATGAATGGACACATACCATGTTAGCACAGGCGGAGTGGGATGGGACAAAGTCTGACATAAAAAGTGTGATTGTGTTAAATAGACCCTGTGAATGGCCTCGTTCACTTGGAGAACACTGGAAGGAAAAAAATGTGCCATCATGAAACAGGTTTTCCTGCTAATTTTAACCAGATTTCCAGAAATAAATCTGCTATAGAAATGCAAATTAATGTATGTTTTCATCCACTACTGTGATGCAAATATAGTTGAAACGATTAGCTGGTGGTGTTCAGCTACCGCAGAAGAAGAAGAAGCCCCAACTAGATGATAATGTCTGATGATGTTTATTTAATGTATTAATGGGAGAAACTTAACTCTTTATGCACGCTGAAAATATTCATAAACACTAGTGGATGGAAACACAGTCATAGGAAGGTATGAGATGTGATGATCGTGCAAAGACGGAGCACACATGTGACCCGGCCAATCACTGTGCGAAATGGTTGTGCTTGTCGGATTTCTGAAAAAATCCATAAATTGTCGGACGAAGCCCCCACATTTCTGATGTCTGAAAGATGAGGGGGAAAGAGTTTCAGAGGCTGTTCGATGATCTGACAAGCGCTTCATTTGAACCATACTGACGCCTTCAGTATCAAACTACACACATTATATATTCAGGGCAACATGGCCCAGGGATAAGTTTTCTCCTTTCTTCATTCTTCCCAACACATAGACGACTTACCGACACACCTGGAGCAAGACAAAAAAAACAAAAAAAAACAGCTGCCTGCACCTGTATGAAACTCCTACCAATGCTTGTCTTATGCAGATCTACTTCCTGTCTGACTTACATGGAAGGAGACTTGCAAGCCCCAGTGAATCCTTAAACAAAAGGCTGAAACTTAAATCCTAACTCACAAATCCCAGCCTTGTAGATACAAAACCTGGAAATACTATCGGGCTAATTAAGCTGATTGGCTCCATCTGTCCTGAAAGAGGGCCGGCCTGCCAATCAAACGTGGATGTTTCTGCCGTAACAAACTCTGGCAGCGGCTTTTCTTCCCCTCTTGAAGCCGGGGGAAGAATCAACCTGACAGTGGAGCGTGTGATTGGACGGAACTGCGCAGGCTGTAGTTGTCAATCAATCAGTGAAGAGTTGAGTATTTCTTACCCTTTTCACAACGCTGCACACCTCTAAAGCTGCCAGGCGTGAAAATAATAGATACTTAGGTTAAAGACTCCCGGTATAATTATACAAACCTGCAAAAGACACCCAATCCTTCACTTTGTGAACTCATTCCTGACATACTCTTTTCTCTATCTCTATTTTTTTTTTAAAAACATCTCCAGGTATCTATGCTCTCGAGGAGGGCAAGGCAAGAGAAAGACAAATAGCGTGGGCTTTTTTTTTTTTTATCACCAAAGCCCTCCTGGAAACAGACAATAGCCACACAGGTCTTATTTTAGTCACTGGCTTTTGTGGCTGCGAGGCTTCTCAAGCTCCCTCTCTCCCGTTTCTCTTTTATTTTCTTGTGTTTTTCCTTGGGCACAGTTCTCTCTCCCTCTCTTCCTCTTTCTTTCCTTCTCTTTCAATTGCAAGCCTATTTGGAGCATGTTTGTTTTCACGCTTTCTCCTCTCGTTCTCGATCGCTCCCTCCCTCTCATTTTCTCCTGCCTTCACTTCCTCTCTGTCTTTCCCCAGCATGCGTATGCGTATGTGTGTGCATCGTACATCCATCGATGGATGCGAGGCGTGTATAACCTCAGGTAAGCTCAATGAAGCAGCCTGACTAGCCAGAGTGTCTGTGGGAGGCTCTGGCTCATCTCTGCCTGCATCCCTGTAGCCTTAATCTGTGACAGACCATTTCATAATCACAGCCAAAGGGGCTTCTCTCTCTCTGTCTCTCGCTCCTCCTCCTCTTCCTCTTCTTCTTCCTGTGCTCCTCATCTCCTGTCTTTTTTTCTCTCTCCCAAAGTGCAATAATTCACAGGCATGCACCCTCCCACAGGCGGATTAGCAGGCGGCGTGCTCGTCCTACATAATCGCAGCACAATGGGGCCCATACGTGCTGCCGCCACAGCCACGCCAAAGGGCACAATGCATCTGCGCCGTCCCCCCACACCAAATGACACTGGACCAAATGGACCCCATCTCGATACCCACCACCTGCAGTACAAGCAGGCCAGCAGAGGCCCAGTCCTCCTTCAGTGGCCCACCGTGGACTAGATAGGAATCGCATGCATCAATGATGACCTGTGCTGGGAAAAAAGGAAGATCTGAGAACCCTCTTTGTGTACGATTTGGAGTGACGTCTTATTTGTCTGTTGAAAGCCAGCCAAAAAAGAAACAATCTCTCTTCTCGAGGGAGTTTTATAATCGATATTTTCATTTTTTTTCCTGTACATAATTTAGACCATGTTGGTCAGTTCATGTCTGTGGATAAGTCTGCTACAAGTAAGAAAGAAAGAGAATAGTTTCTCCAGCTCCTACCGAAAACTGAAGTTCTTTTAATGAAATAAAAAAAGAGACAAACTGTAACATCCTGTCTTTGGTCTTGATGTCACATGAATATTCTGTGAAAATGCACAGTTCTTGCCTCCAAATCGTTCCGTGAGCCCAGTCGATTACAGTGTGCGACATTAACATATTGTAAAAAGGAACAAGCATCTTATGATTCATTTTCATTGTCAGAATAATAGCTGAGCCGATTAGCAGCATTGTTGCCATTGGAGAGGCAAAACATCATTACGCTCCTCAATCTGTTTGAGTAATTAAACCATTTGGGAGAATCATCTCACGTGGTTGCTGATTCAGTCAGAAGAGGAAGAGAAAAAAAAACTGCTGTTGAGAGCTGCGGCTATATGTAACGTTACATTTATGTATTAGCTTTAAAGGGCTTAAGTGTGAAGCTGCGCGCAACTGCTCCGGTAACGGAATGTCAAATAGGATCCATCGCTCCATTCCAATGCATTTCATATAATACTATAATGAAAGGCGAGGATTTATACCGCATTAGTATCAAGCTCCATCAGATTTAAAGCCATAAATCCATTCTATATCCTCCAAGTTTTTTTGCGAACATTTTCTGGGCGCTTAATTTAATTTTCTCTGAAAGTGCCAGGCGACCGCTGTTCTTTGGTGTCAGGTGAATGAAATAATTTGCACATACTTTGCGCCTAAACTGTAGAAATCCAGGGGGCAATTGCATGCTTTGCTACAGTATATCACACAAATGCGCCAAATCTCCTTTTTTCCTGTTACTCTATGGTTGCAAAAGGTGCTATTAGGCTCACTTTCAAAGCATGCAGTTGGAAAACCCTCGGCTACCCTATTTGATTTATCCAGCTTTTCCTAAATCAGATCTACTATGTCATTTCTAAAAAACCTGTACTCCATCTCTCCATTCTCGTTCCTCTACACTCCGATGGCCATGGATGACACACATTAACGTCTCCCTCAGCTGGGTCCAACAGACCTGCTGCAGGTTTCCTGGAGACTTGGCTTGTATGTAAAGCACATACACATTCAGACTGGTATACCTTTCTATCTTTTCCTTATCCCTTTGTATTTTGCCACCTCAGCACAAGCCCACACTGCGGTAATCCCTCACAAGTCAGGACAAAATGAGTGACACAGGGTGGGTCGCAGCTTGAACACACACGGCCGTGCATAAGATATCTCTGAGATTTTGCCCCTACCTGGGTTTACGGACAAACTCCGAATGTATTAGCGATTGGATGAGCCTCCTGGCCTGCCAAGCTGGAGCCTTACGCAATGTGGGTCCTTTCACACATGCAGGTTTGAACACACAGGATGTCATTAAAAACATAACTGCAACATGATGCTCGCTATATGTAATCCGCATGTATTTTCGACCCCTTCCACTATGCAACTCCAAAGAGGCTTGTTAATCCTTGCCTGTGTGGAGGCAGATGCTAAACTTCACTGCCACGTTCTGTATGAACATGCACACACGCTTGTGCATGCAGACGCATTCACATTTAAGCGCCGATGCAATGTTTTTTGCATGAGTTTTTTATAAGAAAAATATCAATATAATATAGGTACACACGCACGAGGGGCTTTCTTTGATTTGACCATTAGCAGTTTTTGTTCTGCTCCTCTGTAAAAAAAAAAAAAGAAAGAAGAAAGTCCCATGAGCATCTCAAAGACAATGCTGCTGCTATATGTTTGAATAAATAAGGTAAAGGGTACGCGGGTCAACGTGGTCTCATGAATGAGGGGTTACAATCGCACATGACCTCACAGGAGTGGGAACTATAAAGTGAAAAATGCTGTCTTAAGAACATGGAAGAAAAGAGAGAACATTCTACAGTATAAAAGAAGTATACAAGTCATAAGAAGAGTTCATCCTGTAGGTTGTTGGGGCTAAACATTGGTAATGTTATGCTGTTGTCGTCTCACTTTTGGTTTTGCTCTGTCTCCCGCTCTCTTCCTCTGTCTCTCTCTCTCCCTCCCTCTCTCCATGTCAGTCTGCTGATTTATGGCTCTGTTTAAGCGAAGGCCACACGTCTCTCCCGACGCTGCTATTTGTTTCAACGCTGCTTCATTTTTTTTCCCACTCTTCCCCCTCTGAAGGCAACCAACAAAAATTAACCCTTGGCCATTATGCACACAGCAAAGTGTGTTTTGTGGCTCTTCCCCGGCTGCACCTGCTTCGGGGAGCTTGACGGGGCTGCATGGTGACTCCACTGTTGTTCTGGCAAAGTGCCGAGCGGGCCCAGCCCTCTGCTTGTTGTTGTAAGGAGCTGGAGTTGGAGATGCAGAAAGATGACATGCCACAAGGATGCCATTAATAATGCTCACAGGCAAGGTTGGAAAAATGTCCGACGTCACAAGGCCTTTTTATCAGCCTAATTTCATAAGAGGATTTCATGTCTGAGCAAAGAAAAGTGGCTATTTTTCCTCTTCTTTTATATTGTAAACACCCATTACTTGGAGAGAGGTATACAGCCATTCCCTGGCAGTAAGTGGATATGAATTTCAAGACAAAACCATCCTTTCATATCAGCCTTTCTCACAAACGCATTGACATAATCGCGACATCAGACAGGCTCACTTTTTTCACCGCACTTGTGTTCCAACTGCTCCCTGATTCATTGCATTTTCTTGATGAGACTTTTTTTTTCCCTTCCCATTGGCGATACTGAAAATTAGTTCTTATGGATTTTTCCCGCAAACTAAAGCAATTGTTTGACTAAATCAAAGAGGCAGCTGGAGCCACAATTACATATTGTGAGTGTGATTGTGTTGCCATTGATTCTAAATGTCTGAAGCACTGAGAGGGATGCGTCTGACTTGGCTCCGTGCATTGTGGTTGGTTTCTCTGCTACCAAGCAGTATTGTACTATATTTGCACTTCTTCTTCCCCTTTCGCTGTCTGTGCCTTTGTGGCAGGCTGGCAAGGAGGAGGCTGTTGTTTACCCTGGTAAGCTGCCCATTGTCTCTGGTGGGAATTCCCTTTGGGAGAGAGTGCACCACGGAAACGAGCCTCGGCACAGCGCGAGGAGCTAACTGCAGAGCTGCTAGCGCGACAGCGGGGCTCCCGTGCGTCCACTGGGATCTGGTGCCAGGGGAAAGATGGCCGTCCCCCAGGACGGGAAGAGACGGCGAGGTTGAGACAACAAAAGGGAAAAATGAAAAGACCAGCAACAAAAGGGGGGAAAAAGGGAGACAATGGAGGAAAGTAGAAGACAAACACACAGGAATAAAGAATTCAAGGTAAAAAAAAGAAAAACATCAGTTTCAAAGAAGTACTAGAAGTATGAACAAAAATCCAGTTACAGTCCCATGAGCGTTGTATGAATAGAATAAATGTAAGTAGATGTGAAGAAGTGAGCTAATGTCAGGATCTAGCATTTGATACAGGATAAAAACAGTAAAAAGAGAGAGAGTCAGAAATACATACGAATCGGAGGAGAACCTTCTATAATTTCTATCATCATTCATCAGCAAGCCATTATTTCTAAAACAAAACTTCCTTTAGTATGTCCTAACCCTCCTCCATTTCTTCACAACAGTGACTGCTGACTCGAGGCCCGCTATGCCTGCGGCTGGAGTAGAAGGCGTGCCCCAGCTCAGGTGTGTTAGTAGTGGACGCGGGGCACTGACAGTCTGAGTTAGTCTCCTGGCTGGATGCGACTTGACAGCAGTTAGGCTTGCAGGGCCCAGTAGGCAGGTTGGGTGCTAAGGGCCTTATAGTGAACCTGCAGCACACCGGATTCAAAGGGGGGGAAAAGCGCACGGCGCAGCACTGAGTCACATCTCAAGTCGAACAGGATGAACTGTTGTTCAATCAGCGTCACTCCCTATTGCGCTGCTGTTTCATAATGATGACAACAGACAGCTTAGCAGACACTGTGTACTTCAATAGACATTTGATGTTTTCATTTTTCTTTTCCTTTCAAACTAAGATTGTCTACTTATTATAGTGGAAAACATACAACATTTGCATTCATCAAGTCATAGTACCATAAAATGTAGATGTTGTTCAACTAAATAAAATCCACTCTTAGCTTTTGAAGATGCAGACTTAATTTCTTTCTGTAGTTTGAGAGCATTCAGCTACTTTAGAAGAGATTAAAATGCCATTGGTTAAGATAATTGAAGAGAGGGATGTAAAGTTCAGTGGAAGAGAGCCTAATGCCTTCTTAAGGTGAGCCATTTCAGCACGCAACCGCATTTGTATACGTCTGCGTATTTACCCGCGAAGGGAGGGAGGTGACCTTTCCATGTGGAGATGGTGTCTGCATGGAAACGCTGCTTGCTGCATCCTAATGGCCACCCAGGGCCACCTCGCCTCCGCGGCCGTCCTGATATTTGCCTAAACACGGTGGTGAAAGTTTTTTTTTTTTTTTATCCATCTAGAACTATTTACAGAGAATTTGTGGTCAGCAGAAATGACGTGAGAGAAGCAGGGGAGTGAGGGTCACAGGGGATATGTGGTGTTAGACATACTGGGAGCTGTAGGCCAAGGTTAACAGGCTATTAATTGGTGGTACAGTAGATTAGTGCACACTCAACATGTTAAGCTGGAAGTTTTATTTCCAAATGAAAAGACTGTTGGCAAAATGACAGATGTGAAATTTCCTTGTCTGACTTTGAGCTGAAAGTATTTTGCTCTGTAAAGTTTCAGCTTGTGTTTCAAATAACGAAAGTTTACAAACTGACAAACACTCAACAGAGTACGACTGACACAGTATCATTAGCGATGCTGCTCTGAGTTAGGGTTATGGCAGAGGTCTCCCAGTCAACATGGCTTCCTGCCTCCTGCTGCTCTGCGGATCATTAGGAAAATGAACGATTGGAGAGCTGTGTGTGTGTGTATGTGTGGTATCTGTGCCACTGGGCTGTGGGCAGCCTGATTACTCCGCTCTGTCTCCTACTTACCTGCCGGCCCACTGACTTACCTTCAGCATACTAACTCCGTCTCATTCTCTCCTCCCCTCCTACACACACACACACACACACACACACACACACACACACACACACGCACACACACACACACACACACACACACACACACACACAGGAAGGAATCACAAATGCATTAATTTGTCTAGATTCATCTCTGCAAAACTTCTGAATGTATCACATCTTGACAGACAATTCTAGGCCAGTAAATCTATTCCTCGGGGTATCTGTGTACCTTTGGAAAAAAAAAATCCCTTTAGCTTGCAAAACCCCTCGCTGCCACCCATTTTCCTCTTCTGTTTTTATATGTGTATACCCAATTGTATACTCGAAGGCAAATGGCACACATATATTTTAAAAGCACACATCAACGACATGGGGCAAAACTACAAAATTACAGGATCAACGATTGATGTCAGGGGAACAAATCTGAGCAAGGGGCTGGAGATTTTTCACTTCTGCTAGGGCGTTTGTGTGAGCTGTCCCCATTAACAAGCAGGGGAGATAATGTTGGTGGGTGGACACAGTGTGTGTGTGTCTTGCCGAGCCTACGTCACATTTTACGTGCCGAGCCTGACAAAATAAGGGTCGGGGGCATTTACTACACATTCATTTTCCATCCAATAACATAAAAAGTAAAGCTATTGTTTGGGATATATATATATATATATATATATATATATATATATATATATATATATATATATATATATATATATATATATATATATATAGTATATATAAAATATATATACTTTGAGCTAAAAGTATATATATATATATATATATATATATATATATATATATATATATATATATATATACTGTATGCATCTAAATGCATTTTTACAAAATATAAAATACTGAAATCACAGCTACTTAACACCACCAGTCAGAGAAGGAAGCAGCAAGTTTGTACTTGTCTACAATTATAAATGAATAAAGGATAAGGAATTACATATAGACATATCTATCCTGTAATTTCAGCTATAATGGCTTACAAATCCACCTCCTACTGCTCTGATTACCCTAATGTTCTTCCAAAGGAATGGAGCTGTGTTCTTTTTATAAATTCCCACCATTCTTTATTTTGCCACACAAACAAATTCACACGTTTCTGTTCACACATTAATTATGCAGTTAAAGAAAAAAGCTGCAATGGGGGAAAGGAAGGAAGGTGAAAATGAGGAATTCAGGTTCTTATGCTCCCTTGTTGAATATTCATATAAAATACATTTTCGATGCTTTCGGGCATTGTTTGTTCCAGGGCGGCGGAGTCACTTCTTATTTGTGAAGCTGTTAGGTACCAGGAAATGGGCGAATCCGTTTTGGTGAGAGGAGAAAGGTGTCTGTGCTCCAAGGTAAGACATATGTGAGGTGTCTGTGGCAGAGTGTGGAAGATATTTAAAGTGTGGCTTGATCACCAGCCCCACTCCTAGCGAAATTGCACCTACATTTAATTTGATTAAATTTGTTTAATATGTCATTCAGTGCCGGCGTCACGGCGGTGTTGACTTGCTCTGACAGCCGATGCCGTGCATGTCTGACAAGCACTTTTGTAGCTCTTTCTAGCAACCCGTCATGCTTTCTCTTGGAGCTCTGCACAGTTTGTTTCACCTCTCCAAGACGACCGAGAGCACTTAAAGATAATTATTGCCAAACGATGCTCTAATGAGGGAACAACTGTCCTTAAGTCTTTGCGTGAGAGCCCGGCCTGCTTGCTGTGACGCCAGCTTTTTTTAGGCTTCATTTTGTTTGCCCGTTTGACAGTGTCACACTTTCTATAGATGTTGCTTCAATCTGACGCATGCCATAATAATTGGCTGGGCGCGGGAGATGCAAATTGCTAAAGATTTAATAAAATGCACCTTAAAGGGGTTAGAAATGTCTGTTTGCAAGTCAAATTACCATTTCGCCTCTCTTTGAGTCTTTCCTTTTTCTTTTTTTTTGTCAACCTCTCTTAAACTTCCTGCGCTCTTGGAAGAGGTCAGACGCAGCCCTTCATTTGTGGAGGAGGATTTTCGTCTCCTGTGGAAAATTGCAAGGCATTTAGAGCTATCGGAGAGGGTCAGGGACCTTTCCTTTAATTTCCCTTTATCTTCTCAACCATGCTGCACGACCTCAAGCACATCACGGTGCTGATGTCTGGCCCGTCTCTATGCATGCTGTTTATTTGTGTACCTGTTTTTTCTCCGTTCTCAATCAAACAGGATGGAATTTTCTCTCCAGAACTTGGCCCGTGCCTCCAAGGTATCTAGATAATTTTCCATGCCCCTCTACGCTGTATGAGCGTAACATGTTGAATTCATATCACAAACGTGAAGTATTAACTTGTAAGTCTTGTGAATTATTTTTGAGATTTGATGACGAGATCAGTTGCGTCTCCTGGAAGAGCCTTCCTTCAGGTAAAGCTTTTGTGCTACAGCCTGCAACTCCACAAGAATATTAATGACTTTCGGCGATTGTTTCCATTCAACGAGCCTCTTCCTCGTGGATGTTTTTGTATCTCGCCCGTGTCTCTGAAAAGCCACGGTTGCTACGGGAACACACATTGTGTCACCGGTCAGCCATGAGTGACAGTTGTTTCTCATCAAGTGACTTCAACGACGCAACGGTGAGCGCTGAAGGACGAGAATGTCCTCCTATATATAAGCTTTCCAAGAGGATGTTAGCACAAACATTTCCCCAATAATCCGTAACCGAGACTCGCGAGCAGGGGACTGGAACTAATGAAGACAACTATTCAATTACGAGCTCAATTAATGCAAGTGCCTCCAAGCGGAAGATCACAGATGAGCCGAGCAGCTAGCCCGAGATGCTGTGGACTGCAGACGAACAACGCACTGAGACATTGAGCGCCTCCCTCGATCCCTTGACTTACACTCACGGCCATCTCCACTTTAGAATGTCTTTTCGGGCTCATAAGGGGGACCTGAGAGTGTGCCTCGAACATGTGCCGTTGTCCACTGTGTGGAGTCGTAAGGACCTGAATTGACTTTGTTGAGATATGGACCCACAATCTCGACTTAAGTATTACTCTGTTATTGCCGTTCTCTCCCGAGGTTCATCTCGAGCCGCACTATATTTGACCAAGCACAACAAAAAGTCCAATTTAGCCTGATTTCCCTTATTCCAGCTTTGATTCTTGCTTTGGCCCATATTGATTTCATACAACTTGTTATGTTTGGTTTCTTGTCTGTCTTGTTTTTGGATAAATCCATGTTGTTTACAGTGTGCGATGACCCGCGGGGCGTCAAGATTATTCTTAACCCTCTTCCTCGCTGTGGTTTTGTGGTGTATCGATAGGTAGCCATGTTTGCTTATAATTAAGTCCCTACCACACCACAGATGGGACTTAGTTCAGACCTCTTGGCCCAATTAAAAGAAGCTTTCCAACTTCAGGACTACCTGCTTTGTTATATATATATATATATATATATATATATATATATATATATATATATATATATATATATATATATATATATATATATATTAGTGCATTAGTTTGATAAAGAGGTTTCCAGCGGTGAGACATTTACACTGGTTGATACATGACGCTTGCATCCTCGTAATGCAATACAACTCTGAATAACCACAGAATATTACATCTTAGCACAAAGCTACACCGCACTGATTAAAGACAAAAAACAGACACTTTGCAAGAGGAAAAAAAAAAAAAAAACTCTAATTATTTCTCTCGAAATAAAATAAAATGGTATTGGCCACTGGGGAGTTGGGTCTAAGTATTTCATTTATCTCTAAAAGTCCTCGCGAGGATGTTTCCTTCCTTTTATTTTAAATTCTCTTCTATTTTTTCATCTTGAGCATACTTCAACCTCCTGCATTATATTTCATCTCTTTCTCTAGCTCATTTCATCTTTTCAAGATGTATTGAGGACAGTAATTGAAGAGCGGAGACATTGATGGTAATTACCAAGTGACTATAATTCAAGCTAGTCCACAGTGTGACTTATTAGAAGCTATCGGATACGGACCTAAAACCCCTCTCCTTGATCACACACTAAATACTATAATGATCTATTAAATAACCTGATAAGTGATCTGTTCAGTATGTAGCGCACCTGATTAACTGTGAGTGCAGCTGATTCTGTCCGAAGCTTGCCCGTACACTGGTACTTATGATTTAACTATTTCTCAATACTGTTTCTGTTTACACATTTTTTGTTGTGTTGCTGTGTAATTATGTACATACAGTTTGCTTTAAATATGTGAACATGTGACAAACCATAAGCTAATAAATGTTCATAGGAAATATTTTCGATCAACCAAACTCTTTTTCAAAAATATTTTTATATTTTTTCTGAATTGGAAACTGATTAGTCTGTTTAGGCCCAGTGCTTAAGCTTATATTCTGTGCTTTCTCACATGTTTTTCTTTTCTTTTTTTTTTTCTTCTTTTTTTTGCCTTTGTTGTTTGTTAAACCTAATCATATTCTTTTGGATGATACTTCTGCAAGTGTTTCTTCAGGTCTTTGGTGTTGAAGCCAGGTGACACCGATTGCGTCCCTTAAAACACTTGTGTTGCACTCTTGACAGTGTGTCGTTGTGCTGCCCCCCCTTTCTTTAACATGAAATAGCATAGCTGACATGATGACGGTTACTGTCGTTAACGTGTGACAAGTTGCGACTTCTCATTGCATTTATTTGTCTAAAGTGTGCCTATAGGAAAAAACAAAATGATGTTTAAGTGAATATTTTTCAAAAGTTTGTATCTTATTTTGAACTTTATATGTTTTTCTGATAACGGCTCCAGTGTTTGTTTTTTTCTAGAATTGGACTGATACAGTTGCTGACTGTGGGATCAGCGCAGTCTAACTATGACCAAGATAGTTGCTGCACAGCTCAGGGCGTGTGTGTGTGTGTGTGTGTGTGTGTGTGTGTGTTGTTGTGTGTGTAAGGAGCACCCAAAACAAGGTTTCCCTGGTGAGGTGACAGAGGCAGCAAAGCCAGTAAACAACGATGACAGTAATCATATGTGTTTGTGGTGCTATGCTTCATCACCTGTCTACCACCAAGGCTTGTTAAAGGACAAATGACTCTTAATAAAGCATATTCTTTCCCCTCATCTCTCTCTCTCTCTCTCCTCTCCATCCCTCCTGTCAGTATTCCTTTGCTCCCCGCAGCCCTGCCCCCACCTGAGGAGGCCAGGTTGCCAGGCCGTGGGGCGGTGGGATTGGCCGGCTCCACGCTGAGATTGATTACCCCTCTAATCTTAGGACTGCCAGTGTGTCTCCAGGGCAAAAACTCCTGCATGAATCCCGCCTCCACTCCCCATCCTCTCTGCCCCAACTCCCACCGTTCCTCTGTCTCTCTACCTCCTCTCTCTCTTCCTCCATCCCCTTCATCCCTCTGTCCCTGTGCTGCCAGAGGCACTGAGGGACGATACTAAGTCACAGCTCCAGACAGGGCCGCTCGCTCGCAGTGCCTGCCTTGTTCGCCATATGTCACAGCAAATGGGGCTCCCGTGGACTCTGCCTTGGACTCACAGGGGGAAAAAATGACACGGGGAGGTGGATAGGGGGTGAGGGTTGGAGGCTGCATGAGTTGGGCAATAAAGTGAAGCAGAAAAAGCTAATCCAGCTTTGATTCAACAATCTTTTAAATCACAGAGCATTTTGTGGGAGTTGTGTGGATAAAAGAACAACTAAAATCACATATATGTATGTATATAGACATTTAAACAGAGCCCTGCTTCCATTTGCTCTGGGTGTTAATAGGCTTTGCCTGTTTGCTGTGTTCACACATGATTTGTTGAGGGGATGACATGACACCCTTCCAGTGTGCATTATCATGGCATCCAGGACACAAGACACATGACAACTTGTAAAGGTGTAAAGGTGACAATTGTGCTTGGTGAGGGTACGACTTGTCATCCAGTCGCTGGTGAAATTAGCTCTCTTGGCAGCTCTTTCTAGATTTAGAGAGACTTCCACAGTGGCTGGGTGGTGATGTTACCTCTCAGAATGTCACTTTGGCATTCGACTTGTCTTGCAAAGCCTGATTTATTTCGGATGAGAGTGAGAACATAGTGGAAACCCACTGACAGAACAATTAGCACTGTTGGAAATCACCACTTTAGGAGTAACAGAACTAAGTGGAAATAATGAGGAAGAATAATTAGAAAATACCACAGTCTACAATTACATATTCTATCTCACAATTTATAACATGTACAGGACTGGCGGAGTAACAGCACAGTCTTAAGTTTAAAATAAGTTAGACATTTTTTTAAGTTATGTTAGGTTTTTATAGGTCCCTTGGTTCATCTCATACTGACTCAAAATACTATGTCAGTGCAGGCTTCTTAATTTAATTAGACCAAGATTACATAACACTTGTAGGAGAAACACGGGCAAACACAAACGTCGGTTCCTGATGGCTTCGGTGGCGCCCTGTCCCGTGATTCATGGCTGTCGTGAGACTGGGATGTGGGGGCTGGGGTTATATTATGGTTACGATATTGAGGCGGTCTTGTTGAAGTGGTGTTTACATGCGTCTGCATATATTTACCCCCAAGGGTCAATCTTGAGCGTGCACAATGTTGCAGTGCTCTGTGTTTAAAAATACGATAGCTTTAATGGCAAAGCAGCAGATGAAATTACTCACTTAAAAAATTGTGTTTAATAATACTTTTAAATTGGGAGTTCAACTTTTATTTCAAATATAATAACAGTGAATGATGATTTTTATAGGACAGCTGGAGCATTTTGCTTTTATCACAATGCAAGACTTAGACCCACATATTTTCAAGGTGGAACTTTATATGTACCACTCCACCTGCACCAAGGATAGAGTATTAACACAGGATGAGTAATGCTCAAACGCTGAGTTCATTTCGCACATATGAGTGAGTCCCCAAAAGCACATGGAAACGGCCAGACAACCATCAGAAGACTCTTTGAAGCGCTCTTTCAGGCCACCGTGGGTTGCCCACACACAAGTACTCACAAACACACACTTGAGAAAGTCTTTGAGGGCACTGTTTTCTAATTCACCTCTGCACCTGTTTATACCCTCTCCCCATTCTTCCTTTTTTCCATGTCTGAGTGAGTCCGAGTCATAGAGAGAAAAAAAAAAGGAAAGAAAAGCAGCGTGGGTGAATCTGAGCAGAGAAACATCCTCTGGGTCTTTTTCCTTTTTTAAAAGAACTCCTCCAGATCTCATGTTTAATTTATGAAGGAGGGCTCAGGCGTGATACATCCTGGCATGACAGGCAGAGTCCATCTTTGTCTGGGAAACATGGATCTGACCGGACCAGGGGTGATATGCCAGTCCCCATCAGGGCCTCCGGGGGGCCACAGACTGGTCAACAGCTGGGGGCGAAACCAACCCTTTCATTGGAACCAGAGCGCGGTTAATTAAACAAGTTCCCCTCGGTCAGAAAGCAGCTGGAGTCGGTTTACTCCATGTGCCAGTCAGTGCCAGGCTGGCTGGAAGGCACACTCCACCACACAAAAGAAGAGGAGATGCGACAGTGTTCTTCAACGTCGGAATGTAGAGACACAAGACACACATGAGAGGATGTTAGTGTTTGGGAGTATTTAGATTTAAAGATTCTTCGTCTAAGTAGAGGAGTGGGATGTGCTCGTCTTGGCTCACCCACATCCAACTGTAAGCATCAATCCACAACCCACGCCCGTAAAACCCAAACTCCAGCTTTATGTGCAAGCACATGACGAACAAATCAAATTTGTCTTCGGCTCTACAGATCCGCATGCTTACAGTACAGACAAGCATACCGACACACACACACACACACACACACACACACACACACACACACACACACACACACACACACACACACACACACAGGCAAGAACACAACCGCAAACAAACTCCAACGAGAGAAATCTTGTCAAGCTGAGCACCGAGTAAAGATTAGGCATCCTTGTCCGCCTTCACAGCCTGCGACGCCGTGGTCAAACCTGGGGCGATTTCCGTGAGAGAGAGAGATAGAGTGGCAGCTGATAGTTGACGGAGCGGATGTGAGAGAAACAAGACATTTTCGGAGTGCTAAATCGCTGGTAGGGTTGCAAACTGGGGGAGGGCAAGAAAGAGCGCAAGAGAGGAAGAGGGAGGGGAGGCTGGGTGCAAAATAGCCAATTTCATAGTACACATGTGGATTAAGTTCCCTCCTTTGAAAACGCGCCGGAATGCCCATGTACCAATTACGCCCCGGTGGTACAGGCGGGAGCTGAGGGGCCATGTTCTTGGATGTTCTTGCGCCTGTGTGTGCTCGGGCTTGCCAGATTGTCTGCGGGCAGCGTGTGTGCCTGCTTTGATTCGGTGCCAGCGAGGCCTCGCAGGCTCTTGGCACCCTGACACCTCCCCATCAATACGCTGGCACCGTGCGGTAGAAGGGGGGGGTATCAAAAATGACCCAATTAGACGATGGCAATGTGTTCTGACAGGCACTACCTGGCCGGGCGTGTTTTAAAACTGCCATCTTTCTCGTTTCTTTTCCTCCATTCTCTTTGGTGCACACTCTCTACCTCTTCTCTGCCTCTCCGCTCCTCTTCCCCGGCGTTTTCTACCCCATGCGCTACTCACAGCGGGTGACAATGGTGGAGATGTGAGTCGATCTGCGTGCCTTGACACCCTCTCTTTGTACGCTTCTTTCAGCTGTTTGCTACAAACATCCCGGCACTTTGCAAGTGTACAGATATGAGGGGATTGGATTTGACTAAGAACACTGTGATTAGAGCTCTCAGTGACAGAAACATTATCCACAGAGTTGGCTTGTCAGTGTTCATTGCCATGACTGACAAGTCTCTGGATCTTCCATTCTCTTTCTCTATGTCTCTGTTTTTCCCTGCTGCTCTCCATCTCCCCCCCCAACCCCTTTCGATAGTCTTGATCTGTCTGTCTTTGCCATGTGTAGCTGGAGTTCAGTTGGAATCTGTGCCAGCGTGTGTCAGCGTTAGTCTATCTGTTTGCAGGATGTCTGCAGCTCCTTTAAAAGTCAAAAATGTCTTCTTTCTGTCATGAAAATGTAATGCCAACTAAATGCTTTACTTAATACTTATTTATGTCCTTATCAACCACTCTTATCTGATGAAAGGTGTATTATTAGCCAGTCCAACTACCTTTGAGCACAACCCGATCTCCTATGTTGCTCCTTTTATTAAAACCTTTGCAAGAATTATCCAGTTGTAATCTGACTATATACTTACTTGATAATTATCCCCTTTTCTTTTAGCATGTCGACAACGGAAAAACTTTGAGGTGTAGTACCACTCCATCAAACACGTTCAGTGTATTAAAAAGAATATTCTGGTGATTAGGCCCTTTCGGATGTTGGCCTCAGATAACGAAGGCGTCTCGAGCGATGACCTCTTTGTTTCTTCCGTCTGTTTTACAGACCGTTAACTCGCTAACGTCTTCAAAAATGTCCTTAAATGAAAACTGTATAAATTCATCTGTTTTCTGGCCAGCTGAACTTTCATAATTATTTCCAATGCATGGTAAAACGTTTGCATGTTAAGGATAAGTCCTACAAAATCAAGTTTACTGACTGATCATTGATTGATTGATGTCATAAAACTGCAGAAGAGAGGCTGCACTCACATCAACTTTAGCCGTACGGTAAATCTTTCAGCTCCCACTAATGTTTTGACACACCATGACGCAACTGGCAGCCTGTGTTACCAGAGTTGTATGGAATTTACTCAAGACAGGGATTTCTAGCAGGAATAGTTCAATATTTTTCATAAAAAATAGTTTTTTGTAGAGACAGGAGAGTGGAGAAAGAGTCTGGGAACTTTCAATCCACTTTAGAAAGCACTGGACGTCTCTCAAAATGGTGTTTTACTGATTGTTGATGCAGTGAGATGTGATACTATTCATTTAAACTCGAGCTGTAGGGATTTGATTAGTGTTTACCACATTTTCAACATGTACAGGTTTTACAAGGTAATCTTTTTTTTTTTATTCATTTTCATCTTTAAAAAAAAAAAAAACAGGTACAAACGCCGGAATTGCTTTACTGCTCATTTATATTAGTTCTCGTAAAACTGTCCATTGAATGACTTTCAGTTCCTTCTCATTAGATTTAACGCCTCGGTTGCTCCATCTGAGAGCCCACTGTGAAGGTTTGGCAGCTGATACCCTCTGGCGCTATACTGGTCATGAGCCGAGCCTGCACAGGTCTCGACTGGCATGTTAAAGCAAGCTGCCAGCCTCGATGGGCAGTTGGCGCCAGGTTCACGACCAGCTGGTGAGGTTTCTGAGCCATTCTCAAGGCCATCAGGTTCATCTGTCAAAACTCCTGCGACGACTCCTCCTATGTGTATTTAATGAAAGTATCACTCTGCTACTTTGAGTACAAATCACGCAGGGACCCTGGAAAAAAAAAGTTAGTTTTCATGAATATAGCAGTGTATTTATACTTTATTTTGCATACATGATGTGTTACTTGAGAACTAACAAAATACAAATAGTCTCACTATAGTAACTGATAGAGATATATTGCTGATAGAGCCCTGGTCACTGTGAAACCTTGCTGCCAATGTACCTACTATACATCTTCTCCACTTATTTTTCGACCTTCCCCGGTTTCTCTCTGAGCGATTAACCTTTTGTGTGTAACATACTTGGTCATGTGCTGTGTCGTTTCGCACAAGCGCATGTGTGTGTGCGCGTCTGCTTCCTCTGCTGATTGATTGGGCGTGCAGGTTAAATGATCAAAAAAGCTTTTACGATTATAGGACAACTCCTTCTCTTAAGGCACCTGCTAAGTTGTTTGTTGCCAGGAGAAACACACACTTCATCACGCTACTGTAAATGATTTCCCTGCTCCTTCACCCCGAAGCTCCTGTTTCCTCGTTTCATTTTATACAGGGGATATTTGTGCAGGAGACCTTCCCTTTTTTCCCCATTGGAAAAAAAGCAGGGAAGGCTAAAAGGGATGTAATGCTGTTTGAGGACAATAGCTTATCTAGGAGTAACGCTGTCTCGGCTAATTTGTACGACTTGCCACATCCTGCCGTGGCGCAACAGCTGAGTGCTTTCAGAGAAAGACTGATTTGACTTTGGCCATTATCTTTTGATAAATAAGAGGTCCGCAGGTGCTATTCTCCTTCCTCAGGGTGTGGTTTTGAAGATGGAGGACATGTTTTTGCCCAATGACATTGATGCAATACAACCCAGAAGCGAGGGCCCTAATGTCTGTGTGGAGTCCACTCAATCCTGGTGCCGAGTGTCCTCTCCTCGCCCCGGCCACAGCCTGCGGAGCCCTATAACCAAGCAGTGTGCACACCGACCATGAGTCATCAAGGTCTGTGTTTAGACAGGGCTAGGGGTCATTGTGGTGGCAGCTAATGTATAGTCTCAGGATGGACTCACAAATCGGATGCAGTCCACCCCAAACACCCTTTTTTTCTTTGAGGAAAGGAAGAAGAGAAAGAAATTAGAAAGAAAAGGTCAGATGTTTCTGTTGCAAAAGTCTAAACAGAAAGTTATATTGGCTGTGTTTCAGAACTCATTGAGCCTCAAATTATGTGTTGATTATTCCAAAATAACTTTAAATACAGGTAAAAATGTTTTGGCAAACTCATGATATTACTCTCAATTGCGAGCAAAAAAGTCTAAAACTGGTATTTATCCTGCATAGGTAAGTTTTGAATGGCAAGAGTTCATGAGTATTTGGAGAAAAAAAATTCACACTTTGCAATTAATTAAAGTAAATCCTTTCAGTGTAGTTTTTACCACATTTAAAAGCCAGAAACTTGACCATTAACCTCCAAATGGATGTGAAACACCGCGAGTGTTCCCCTTTCGCTTTCTAAAAACAATGTGCCTCAAAAAGGACTGTAAAATGAAATGATGAGTTTTAAATGTCTTTTTTTTCAGGCAAACTCAATTAGCAACCTGTTTTTTCTCCCCTTTCGCAAAGAGCCCTACATTAGCACCAAGGCTAGTTATTATTTCCAGTGCGGACATCTTTACAAATCATTTCTTTTTGATTTCCCACCACTGCCTCCCGTGTGCCACTATGTTCCAAAGTGGGCTCCAATTATGGAAGCATTAAAAATGCTAGTGAAGGATTTAGGTACATTACACCACTCAATGACATTCTACTTGCCATTATGTTATTAGCAGAGTGCTATGTGTAAAAAGGGCCTTTAATTGGGAAAGTGTTGTAGAAAATACATTTAAAACTGCCACTGTTAACCTCCCTCCCAACCTCCTGCACCGGCAGCTGTGCTCGCTGTAGAAAGCTTCTCATCTTGGCCGATTTGGCTAAAATCCCTCACTCATGACAGGTCTTTCAGAGTAGGACCTACACAAATGCAAGAATGTGCTCACACATTTTTTTGGTCTACTCTCAATCTCTTCCTGGAAATAAATGAAGACAGGATTAAGAAGGTAGGCCCTACATCCAGTGCATGTATGTTTAGACCACAACAAATGGTGATCTTCATGGTTGATAATTCTGCAGATTACTTTTTGGAATAATTGATGAATCTTTAAGTTTATAATGTGACACATGAAAGTGTAAAATGCTGAAATTAAAGGTTACGTCGTTAGAATAAAGTATTTAACTTGTTACCGTTCGACAACTTGAAAAACTAGCAAACAGTGGGACACGTACAATTAATACATTCTCAACACCAATTTTCTGTCCATCAATTCATGAACTAATCGTTGAACCTCCAATGTGTTTGATTGCCGTGTGCATGCAGCTCATGTCCCGTTCCTCCACAATGTTTGATTTAGTGCATTTTAGTGTTCACCTCATTGGTTTATGAGGGCTTTTAACGACTCTGATGTGAAATATATTCTTTCAACCAACATGGGAGTCTGTCATTCCAGCCACAACGTTACAATCTACTGATAATTGTTTATTAATTGAAAGGAAAAGTGCGGTGTGTCCCCACAGATTTAAACAGTGTGGCGTGCTTCTCTTTAAAAAAAAATAAATGAAGTCCATCTTTCTATAATATGGCAGAGTAACAGATGGGGTTTGGGTTCCGTCCTGTGCTGCATCCACACACCCTATGTGTCATCTGTCATTATATTCAGGTCATTGTTTGGAGCTCAGTGGCAGCGTGACTGAGTTGGCCGCGGCTTGACAACTGTTTCTGTTTCACACATACATGGGAGAGAGAATATGCAGACACACTCAACACTCGCGGGGCAGAATCGGTGTGCTATTGTGTAGCCTAGTTCAGTTTTCCCAAATTAGGACTAAGACATTGTGATCGTCAATCTGTATATTCTTCTCTGGCCTTTTCATGTTCGATATAAGTGGATACTGCAGTATTGTAAAGAATGTGTTGTATGTGGCCTTCTGTCACGCATGCTTTTCTGCATGATAACTGTAATGTTTACTGTGCTGCCTTACAAACAAAATTTCCTGCAGGACAACAGATGGTGTTGTGTCACGTTGTATTGCATTATAAAAAATTGTATTGTGTACACCAGTGGAGTGTTTGTCTTTTCACCTCGCTGGGACACAAACCCATCATTGCAGGACATATAGTCCTAATTGAAATGTAAACAATAAACGCATACATACATAACTGGATCATGGAGTTGAGTCATATGTTAATGATGACTGACACGTGTTGTTACGCATACAAGATTCTTACATATTGTAACTCTAGTTCTGCGATCATTTGTCGAATAGCTGGATGACTTATTAGACTGACACACGAGCTTTCAGCTAACTCCAATGTTAGATGTTTCAAGCAACTGGTTTAAAATAGCAAGCGCAGCAGTCCGTGGAGGGCAGGCGTAAAGGCGGGTTGGATGAGTCCAAAATACACGGACGTACACGGAGCTTTACCAAAAGAGGCCGCGTTTTGTGTCCCGTGTGAAACCAAAGCGCCACTAAGGAATGTCAAATAAGCATATACAAATCGACCCTCGTAACTGAGTTTGGAAAGAAAGAGCGTTCACTTCTTCTACCACTCTGTAGTCATCAGCAGAGTTGTAAAGTACCGCTGTAAAGAAGGCCTCCTTAAGTTTGAATCGTCTCTTCCTGATGCTGATTCACCTAGTGTTCCTGCTTGGACGGCTGTGTTATTCCTCGCTTCTGTTACTACAAGATTGAAAAGAGGTTTGTACTCGTCATCTTGGTTCTCTATGCTTGAATATTTAGGAGTGGCCCGGTGAGCAAAAACCGGAGAGAAAAAAATGAGAATAGCCAGCCCACCTTAAGTGAACCTGGGCAGACGTTGGCGGTAACTTCAGGGCCAACTACTTCACTTGAATCAAGAGGTGGTAAGCAACACACGGGACCTTGGCTTGTGTCTTGAGCAGTTATAGCATCTATTTACTGATAAATAGGCTTACCTGCTCATGCTCTCTGTTTCACTCACGCTCTCGCTCGCTGTCTTTCTCCCTTTCTTTCTTTCTTTCTTTCTTTTTTTACAAACAGTATTTAACTTCTTCAACACAAAGTGTCATCCCTCTTATGTATGTTGATGTATCTTGAACTGGCTGGTTGTTAGCGTGTTACAAAACTTCTTTTCCCTGCCTTCATTCATACGTCTCACCATCCAACCATCAGACCGTCTTGTACCTTGCCTCAGCTCTCGCAGTGCTTGAAGCTTGGACAGCTTATTATTAATGCCTTTCAGAGTTTAGACTTTTCAGTTGCATCTCCCTGTCCTTGCTCGAGACCTGCAGGGTCAGGGCCTCCACATCGGCTGCTGATTATGTATGTATGCATAAATCTATCTATAGGGTGGCCTGACGTTGTGTGCGGTTGTTGATATGTGTTCTAACTGTGTGTGTCTGTTTGTGGTCATGTGAAAGAGAGGCTTGTTGAAGTAGACCTGTGCACCTCGTGACATTAGTATATCTTTGGTTTTCTGTAGTCTAATAAAGTAGATGATCAACCCTCATCATCGAATAAATTTTACATTTCTCTAGTTGAAAGTATGTACCAGAACCAAAGCCCCATGTCACTCATGTACAGTATGCTCATGTATTATTAGCGTTGCCTGGCTTAGTGGCACACTTCAACTGCACGTTTTACATTCAGGTGAATAAAAGATATCCTTTGAAATCCATTTATTAATAAGAACTATTGACCGGCAGTATTGACTGAAGCCCAAGGGCCTGTATCCAATAAGATATGGTAACCTTGTGCCTGCCAGGAACTGTGCAGTCAAAGCTTCTAGAAGAAGCAGAGGAAAAACAAACCAAGCATACTTTTATAATATGTTTTTATTACTACCCATAGCCAGCTGTAATCATGATAAAATGACAAAACTGACTGTTCCTTCTCTTAATTTTTCACACCATCCCACATTCATGCTTCCACAAATGGCTACAACCCCATTTCCTTTGTGTGTGTGTGCGTGTGTGTGTGCGTGTGTGTGTGTGTGTGTGTGTGTGTGTGTGTGTGAGAGAGAGAGTGTGCAGCGCTGCCTTTCAGGCTAACACCTCTTTCAGGTTAAGTCTTTTTTTTCCCACCTCAAAAAAGAGAGCGAATAGCAGCATTTTGTGTTCCCTCCTCCCTTTTTCCTTTCCTTGCCCCACTCATCTGTCAATGAAAGACACAGTTTTGCCACAAGGCATTGTGTGTTTAGCGGTGGTGCCAGCAACTGCCATTTGGGTGCAGAGAGGCAAGGGGATCCACCCCCTTTGAACTGCTGCCAAGCCAGCCAGCTTGCACCTTCTTTAATAACTTCCCCCGAAGGCACTTCCTTCTTTTTCTCACCCTCTCCCTCCCCTCTCTCTTCTTTTTTTTCCTCCTTTCTCTCATTCCCTCCCACCCTTTTACTTCTTCTATTTTTTTTTTAAATGACTGCAGTTTTCACGGCTAAAGCTGTGATGCTGATAAGAAAGGTAAGGCAGCTTTTAACTGGTAGCCTGACATCAAATCTCTGTGGAAAATACACACAAATGAGTAGAAGGTTAGGAGCATGTGTGGACTTACAGAGGCTTATAGAGTGTTTTATAGAATAGATATTGTAAATTGTATTTAAAAATCCACTTAACATGTCAATTTGTTCTTTTGTTAATTTATAAAAATCTTCAATAGTAGTCCATTAAGTCGCACAAATCTATTCCGGTGTACCCATAATAAGACATTTTAAATCAGAAAAAGCCTGCGCAACATTTAACAGATAAGATTACAAATGAGTATAGATTTTTGTTCTTTGTGGCACTCATTACTCAGTTCTTTTACTGCCTATTTGTACATAGGAGGACTGATAAAGGGACCTGATAAAACAAAACTATATCTGATTCTCATTAATGTATTTATTTACTTGTCGCCATATAGAAAACACACACAGGTAATATGCAAGTCTTCTGCAGTGAGGAAGTCAAATTACTTCTTCTTTATGTCATCTTAAGCTACAAAGAAGCAAGACATTTGGAGGGGTGAGTGGAATAAATATAATAGACATTTAATGAATTCTACCTGAAGTAGAGGAAGACAAAAGTCTAAACTCAGGGCATCCTCCTTTTTTACCCTGCTTGACTGTGAGTCTTCTTCTTTCCTCTCACAGCCTCTCGGTGGGCCTCTCAGGACATGGTTAACCACCATAAAGGCACTCTGTGAACTCCCGACCTGTCAGTTCCACTGTACAACACCAACGCCCCGGGACAGACAAGCTAGAGTGGAGAGGTAAGGAGTAAAAAGGCAGAGAGACCTGGCTAAAAGCACAGTAGGCAATAGGTGTCATATTAAGGGTGTGTAATACACTATGTCACCTCAATGGTGTACGGGCCATTAAGACTATAACCTCATACACCCCGGCGTTTATTTTGTCACTAGGGATTATTCGGAACAAACGGGCTTTGCCGGGGGAATGTGTGTGTTCTTTGTGTATGCTTGTATTCTGGTTGTGAGTGTTGACAAATGTATTGTTTTGTGTAGAGTGCGCGTGTCTGCGCCCTGTTTTATATTATCAGGAGAATATTTCTCTCCTAAATCCATGGCCATCATATTTTTAACGTGTGCCCCCAGTGTGCCCCAAGTATGTGTGTTTGTGCTATGCTGCATTTTTTTACGTGGTGTGGCGGTGTATTAAAGGACAGCGGGGTAAGATGTGGGGGCTGAAAATGAGAATGTAAATACAGGCGTGAGCTCACCCAACTCCCCCCATCACCTCCTCGTAGTCGTCCTCCTCCCTTCCCTCCTGTGTGAGGGTGAGCCAGCTAGGGGGTGACCTTGCCCAGTGTAATTAAAGTGAAACACCTTGACTTGTCACCATTGCCTGAGACAGCTTAAATCTCCCTAATGTAAATGGAGGCTGCCGCTGACGTGCTGCTAGGCATGGCCGCGGAGAAGATACAAGCGCTGGTGATCCATCTCTGTACCAGTGCACACACACACACACACACACACACACACACACACACACACACACACACACAAATGCATGCACTACCACACACACAAATGCACACACACACACACACACACACACACACACACACACACACACACACACACATACATACACACACACACACACACAGACACACACACACACACACAAATGCACGCTCTCACACACACAAATGCATGCACTCACACACACACACAAATGCTCACACACATATAAATGCACATACAAACACACACACATACAAATGCACAAACTCACACACTCTCACAAACACACACACACACACACACACACACACACAAACACATACAAATGCAAACACTCTCTTACACACACACACACACACACACACACACACACACAAATGCACACACATACAAATGCAATCACTCTCACTCACACGCGCACACACACACACACACACACACATTTGAATGCACACACTCCCTCTTTTTCTTTTTTCTCTCTCTCTTTCCCTCTTTTCTGACACACACACACTCTCTTACACATGCGCGCGCACACACACACACACACACACGCACACACACGGTACGCAATCTTTCTTTCTCTTCTTTTCCTTTCTCTCTATTGTAAACACACTCCTTCCTCTCTCCTCCCACCCATCTTTGGCTTTCTGCAACCCCCACCTCATCCTGCTGTCCACTGCCTTTATTTATTTTACACCCCAGACGGCACAATGCCTACCTTTTATAGCAGCAGCAGCAGCAATGCCTCATGGGATAGCTCAGGTGTTGTGGTGAAAGATGGCACAAACATGGAATGATTCAGGGGGTAGTCAAATTATCAGTCCTATCAACGAGAACATGATACAAATAATTATCCTGTTGTCAGTGTTATGATTTATAAGAGGACAATTCATAGTGCATTTAGAAGTGTGTTGGGTGCAGTGTGTGTGGTGCCTCATGCCATTTTTTGGAGACTTCCCACGCTGCTCTGATTAATCCTGTTTTCTCACTGAGAAACACGACTCCTATCGAGTGCCAGTTTTTTTTTTTTTGGGATGGGGTGCGAGCGGGGGTTGGGGGGGGAGGGGATAGCGGTACAGAGATGGCAATTAGCAGTGAAATTCTGTTGACTTTGCCCTTCAATTAAAGCTCTGTAATACAAAAGTCTTGTTGACCCTTCTGTCCTGCCCTCCATTAGAAGTCATGGCAACACATTGCTGAAAGACTGCCTACTAAATTCCAGGCTCATTTGCTGTTTGGGGAACCGGGGACCGCCTGAAACGTCAACAGAAGCAGGACCACGATCTCCTGCCAAAAAAAGAAGGAAAAAAAAAAACGTCCTGTCTGAATGCCACAATGGCATGTGAAAGAATGCTATGTGCCCCCTGTGCCAACTTTACCAGTTGCCGGTGCCCTGTGCCAGGCCTACTCCCCCTCCTGCCCCCTTTCCCTCCCGTGCCCTGCACAGGGAGTGGGCACCGTGACAGAAGCCAGACGCCCATCATGTGTCTGCACCAGGCAGCGTGCCCTCTTGCCCTGATCCCCGGGGCGGAGTAGTTACTGTCCCATACTCTTCCCTGGAAGATGCCAAGGATTGTGG
Source organism: Clinocottus analis (assembly GCF_023055335.1). Classification (NCBI taxonomy): domain Eukaryota; kingdom Metazoa; phylum Chordata; class Actinopteri; order Perciformes; family Cottidae; genus Clinocottus; species Clinocottus analis. The sequence goes on along the minus strand of NW_027176251.1, from coordinate 9,891,931 downwards.
GTGGTGCCAGGCAGCGGATATGTCCCGCAGTACACTCTGATGGGCTTTGAGGAGACCCGGTGGTTGCGCGGCAGTGCCAATCCAACAGGGAATGAACCTGGCAGAGATGGTTGTTTCTCTGTATTGCTTGCCCTCCAGTAACAACTCTGCTATGGGAATACTCTCTCCTTTTGTAGATACCTGTCGACAGGCGCTGACTGAGGTTGAGTCTTTAGTGTCTGATATTTTCTTATCATACAGAGGAAACTGTGAAGATATATTTCATGATCCACGAGCGGCTGCATGCTCGTGAATCTGACAGATCAGATAATATTAGTTCATCTACAAAAGCGAATCCATATTCTCCACTCTTACAAAGACTTGAAGGCACAGACTGAAGACAAAGACCGTTTACCTGCCTCTGTAATGTAGCATCACAGACAACTACAGGTTTAGACAGCAAGGCAACAGAGAGAGAGAGAGAGAGACAACAAACAAGCATGCTGCTATTGTGATGGACAGCATCCACTGTGAGGTTCAGTATGTCAATGTGTTCGGTGTATGATGTAGCAACTGCTTCAGCCACGGGGGTCTATAGGAGGAAAAAAAGAGTGAGCAAGTAAGAGAGACCGCGTGGGAGAGAGAAAAGAGAAACAGAGAATGAGCAATGAGCTCAGGTGGGTCTGACATCTGCATTCTCTTCCTGTCTTTTTCTGAAGGGAGGGAGAGAGGGGAAGGAGGAGGAAGAGGTGAAAAGGAAAGGGTAGCGAGTGGGGTAAGAGGTGGGGGGGGGGAGCTTGAAGAAAACAAGCGAGATGAAGGCCTTTCTGGAAGCTACAAAGGAGTTGCACACTGGAAAAAGGCCGGGGAGCCCTCAATGGGGCTGAGGAACACACAGACAAAACTTGGGAAGTAAGAAGAAGGCATGTCTTACAATAGCACTGGGCCCCATGCTCGGTTCAAAGAGCCAGTGAGAAATACAGAAAGAGGAAGAGAGCGAAAGACAGAGGGGAAATGATGGACCTGCTGGGAAGTATCGTGGTCGTAGCAGCAGCGGGGGAAGGGGACTGGTACATAGGCTGCATGGGCAAAAGGCCACCGAGTTTTCTCAGCCATTCATTGGAATACAAACATGCATCTACTAACTGCATTTGGGAGTGGAGTAGATTTTGTCTTCGTCCTCAAAAAAAAGAAGAAGAAAAAAGCCCACCAGTGCTTCATGTGTGGCCTTATGCTAAAAGTTACGGCGGATAGGCGGAGAAAGGGAATAGTCTGGGAGGGGGCAATAAGGAGAGAGGTGAGGAAGCAAGTAAGAATAAATGAGGAGACTTGGTGGGAAATAAGTGAGACCGAACAGCCGATTAACCATCGATGATGTCATACCATTGCTGAAACTGTAATAGAAAATGATTCTTTATCTTTGCTTGTGAGCACGCTTACGGCTACAATTCCTCACGATTTTCCTGAAGTTGGTTTGGATATTTTAATATCAGATTTAATTTTGATTCAATATCTGTCATGTCAATTTGCAAGAATTGCACTTGAACGGCAGTTAGCCCGGGCGTCTTTTTGTGGACACGGCACACAAAGAGAGAGACCGAGTGACAGTGAGCTGTTTGTATGTCCTTGGGATGCCAGTGTCATTGTCAAGGCTTATCAGAATCTAGGGGCAAAGAATGAGCGGAGGGAGGGAGGGATGGAGGGAAGGGAAAGAAAAAAAAAGGGGAACGGAAAATGCACATGGCTTTAATAAAACTTTATCAGGAGTTACCTCAGCTCTGTCTCCCTCCTCCTCCCCGTGTCCCCAAACCCCCTCCTCCGCTACCCTGTGACACCATGGCTCTAATATTCAAAGAGCTCTGGGTGCGCGGCTGCGGGAATCACGTTTAACTTCACCAATTTCTTATTGCCTGTCAGTCTCTCTAATTTGATCTGGCGTTGGACAGTTACAGTTTTGGACAGCGGAGTCACGGCACATATTGGCAGGGAGACTGGCAGCTAATAAAAGCCAGCTTGGTATTTACTCCCCTTTTCCTTTTATTTATAATATATCTCAATATTGTTATTATGAATATATATGCATTTAAGCCTCACCTATCTCTCTGGGTGGCTTCTCGGTTAATAATATGTTATTGATTTCCATACCGGACTGGCTATATATCTGTTTTAATTTAAAGGCCTTATCGCTCCCTCTGTGATTCACATGAACCCTTCCTTTATTTCTTTTTCTTTTTTTTCCCTACAGGCATTATTAAGTCTCTGTAGGAGTATAGGTAACATGTTTTTTTTTTACAGTCTGACTATGAGGGAGGGATACTCATTACAGGACCCACACCTTCCCCAAGTCAGCCTTCATCTTTTCTTTGACAGATTGGATCAGGGGAAGAGTGGGTCAGTAGTGTGCCGAGAGTTTGATGCTGACAAATTTTAATAGAATAGAGCGAAATAGAAAAGAATCTTCACAGACATGGCCTTGTTCCTGATACTGTAAAAACACTGACCTTGGTCTAATTTATTAAAAGTCATTAATAGTTCATCCAGATGCTGGACTTGGTTTCTTTACAAGTTCATCTACAGAGGACATCAGGGACAGACAGCCTCACCAGTGCAACCTTTGGCCAACCCCATTGGATAGCCAGACCTCTGAGGGCACCGCCTCGCCCTCTATCCCCTTGATCCATCTCCGAGCAGCAGAATGTTAAAAAGCATGGAGATGAAGGAGAAGAGTAAAGGAGCAGGAGGAGGAGGAAGACGAGGAGGGCTCTGCGAGAAGGAGGAATAAGCAGTGCATGTATATATGCGAAATATACGCGCCATCAGCAGAAAAGGGCCTGAGTCAGCCGTTCGCCGGGCCTTGCCGCATGCTAAAACACATAGAGGCAAAGCCCATTAAAAATGAATGCCACACGATAATCACATTCACACTTAAAATTTAATGTTGGTACGCCGCGGCCGACAAAAGAGTAGGCGGCATAGGGCGCTGTAATTATGACCGTGTCTGCTGTACTTCCTACTTTGAGGTGACGCCTTTGCGTGGTCTCTGGATTCAAGGGAACCAAGGGCAGGTCATGTACTCTAATTGTTTCAATTAGCTTAAAGGACTATAGAACACACTGACATCTTCGTAAGGGAGGGAACACCTGTCATGTGTGTTTTTCACGAGTGTAGTGAAAGATAAATCCCACACATATTCTTATCTCACCTCGTCTGCGTCTCCGTCTGTCCAGATCTTCTCATCCTGGAAGTAGGCGTCTTCTTGTTCCCCTTTAAAGATTTTTTTTGCGTAGGGTTTAATAACAGTGTGTGTTGTATGCTTTAAACTTTAATCCAACTCTTTGAGTGAAATTTGCGATTTGAGTCTCCATGAATGAAAATGGGTTCACTCTGCACCATAACTCAATCTTGAAAGAAGTGAAAATGTTCTTCTTTGACAGTGAAGAAAGGACAGTGAAACAAATTGAACAATTCTGGGGGGTAGGGTGGCAGCAGAGACAATGAGTGGCTGGAAGAATTGGGGCGAGTGGCCGGGAGCCTGTTGGGGGGTGTGGGGGGGGGACTCCACTCCAATTGTAGCTCAAGTGAGCTGAAGATGGCTGAGAAGTGCACTTCCCTTCAAAGAAGGCAAATTAATGTTCTTCTTGCCCAAACATAATATTGTCAGAGAGGTGCACAAAAGGAGTCTCTCACCAGTGTTTCCTTGTGCTTCTGCCTAAGTGTGTGCATGCCTAAGTGTGTGTGTGTGTGTGTGTGTGTGTGTGTGTGTGTGTGTGTGTGTGTGTGTATGTGTGTAAATGTGTGGCCATGACGGCCCCACTTAACCTACCATCCTTGGTCCATACCAGAGTCGGACCTCCTGGTCTTCCTTCAAGGTCACACTAGAGTTTCTGAAAGACACTTTCCCAGTCAATTTTAGCTCCTTATTCAGGCAAAGGATATCTCTTTTAACCTTTTCCCCTGCTCTTCCATCCTCCCGTCAATTACAAAAACCCTGGGCATCTTCTTTTGAAAATGACGGAGATCCTTTGAAAAAGAAGAAAAGAGGAAAAAGAATAGCAACACACTTTTAAAAGAATGAAGAGAGAGAGCAACGCATACAGGCCAGCCAGAGGTTGACTGGTTGAGTGCAGCTTCGGTATTCATCTTTTTTTTTGTCTTCTACTTTTTTCTCTGTTAGTCTTCTCTCATTGGGAAATATATACATTTTGGACACAAATAGCTGCTCCTTGGAAATACAAACAAAGTGCAATACGTTTTTTGTTATTTAATTTGTTTTAGTTTCATACAAGATCATTCTTCTAATACCAATTTGTTGAATCCATACATATGTAACTCTGAAAATTATGCAAAAGTCTTCTATTTTGAGACAACTAGACCAATAAAATGAATAGACAAGTGTCAAACACAGGCAAAGGCAGCGCTACCTATAAGAGTGAAGTTTTTTTCTTTATCTAGGTCACAATATGTGGAACAATTTCAACAGATGGGCTGCACAGTGCTCCCCAGGCGAACAGAAGTTAGTTTCTCTCTTTCTTTCTCTTACTGTTACCCCTGCACCCCTCCTACGCCTTAAAGGATTCCATCATCGGCAGTTTGTTGCAGGCAAATTTGAGTGCACGTCACACACATATACATGCATGCATACACACACACACACACACATACACACACACACACACAAGCACACACACACACACAAACTCTCACACACACAATCACATTGTAAGACAAACACAAAATATGGCCAAGTAGGTCAGAAAATCCCTTTTCTTACTAAATAGTAAAAATATATATTCAACCAGCAATTATGAAATTACAGTACACTGAAGAGTTGGCTGAAATATATAAATACAGAATTCATAATTTGATCATTTTGGAACACTCCAAACAAAGTGAAAAATAGGAGTAAGAAAGTGTCTGTTTCTGGAAACTTGGGATGTGATGAGCTATGCAAGACAAAAAAAATCAGGAGTATGGATCTTTACAATGTCCCATTAAGCAACAAACAAACAAACACAAATAAAATGCAGGATAATGATAGGAAATTTAAGAGCAGGTAGACAATGACTATGATGTGGATGCTCTTCAAGTTCCTTCAAAACCTTCACACACACACACACACACACACACACACACACACACACACACACACACACACACACACACACACACACACACACACACACACACACACACACACACACACACTCACTCATTCTCGCCCAAGAGCCCAGGGACTGACAGAGTATATGATGAAAAAAGAGAACCCGGGGGAGACAAGAGAACCCCTGGGAGATGCAGGATGTTTTTTGGAGGTCTTGGGGTCCAACAGCAGCAAAGACGAAAGAGAGCTAGCATTGAAGAAAAGCGTGTGTGTGGGCTTGACTGTGTGTATGTGCGTGAGAGACATCGACATAGAAAGAGAGAGTCGGAGGTGGAGTGTGCAAGTGTAGAGGGGTCTCATATAATGGAGAGGCTCCACCTGTTTACACTTCTTTGCCCCCAGCATTCTGGAGCGGGCCCCTTTTAGAGGGCCCTCGTTCCCGACAGCCAGCTAACTGCTCTTGGGGAGCCCTCTGCGGGGAACCACAATAACAGCTGAAGCTTCGGAGGGCTTCCTAAAAGGGAGAGAGCGGAGAGTAGAGAGAGACGAGGGCATGACAAATGGGCACGATAGAGCAAGAATAATAGCAATAAAACTAAATAGAGAAAGAAAGCAAACAGACAGAGACAACTTAAAAGAGTGTATCACTAGTGAGCCACTTACAAACAGGCCTTTCTAATGAGGTCCGCTATTAAAATAGAAAAGGCAAAAGAGGAGAAAGCAAAAAGCAGGAGTGGGCCGGACAAGGAAAAGAATGAACGAATGGGTGAATTTGTGTGAATGCCGTGTGTGTACTGAATCACTTTGTCTTTGTTTTTCTGCAACTGTACAATGACCTCTGTTTGGGCCTGGAATGAAGACAGTAGCGGGCTGAGCGTGGGGATGAAGAGAGGGAGGAGGCGGAGGAGGAGGAGGAGGAGGAGGCGGAAGGGGGTGTTTGGGTAGTGGAGGCTAACAGGCCAGACACCAGGCCTTTGTGTGCAAATTTCCCAGCAGCGCCTTACCAGTTAATTAAGGAGGTCAGTGAAAGAGGGAAAGAGAGAGAGAGAGAGAGAGAGAGAGAGAGAGAGAGAGAGAGAGAGAGAGAGAGAGAGAGATGTAGAAGGTGGGGGTCGGCCCTAACGAGCTGTCCGCAGCACATGAATGAGGGGTTTGTCCTAAACTAAGCAGCGAGAGGCCAAACAATGTCAGCGGCAATTAGCAACCAGTGGTGGGCAGCCAAGGGCCTGTTGACTAAGCAGGCAAAAGATGTGAGAACAAAAATAGGAACATGAACATGCAGACACACATTTACAGTTACAAACATCCAGGAATAAATAGGACGGAGCTGAGCAGGAGGGGGCGGGTGGCAGTGGAGAACGGCAGAATAGGCAGAGGAGGGTCATGTTGCCTTCACCTCGCCACACAGGAGGGCCTTGACCCTGCTGGCTGAGTGCTTTGAATCTGCAATCCCGGTAGGAGGTAACAAAGGCCATAGGTGGAGCAGTGTGATCTGTATGCTCAAGTTACACTTGATATAGTCGATAGAAGCTCTGAGGGTGTGAAGTTCAATTTCTCAGCACAAAGCTAAAATTAAGGGCACTTTCTCTTTACTTTGCAAGATTTGATGGGATTGAATTATCGTCATTGTTTTCTTTTGTAAATTGCTTCGTTAGGAAAGCATTGAAATCGTTTCGGGACAAGTCACTCCTCTCAGCTCTCCAGCAAACCCTGTTTTTGGCTCTGACCATTCTCCTCTCCTGTCTGTTACCGTTCCTGGCACAATGCAAAGACTTCAGTCTTTGTTTCATTCTAATCTTGGAGGTGAAGTGGCCCTCTTGTACCTCGGGCTCTAATCGCTGGCAGAGACAGTGTTCTCGAGTGGTGCTGGACCACGATGAAAACCCGACATCCACACAAAGAGAAAGAAAACTGCTGCGTTCAGGCTTTGTGTGCAAATATAAAAGCATACAAAAGCGGGAGCCTGAGATAGTGTCAGAGTTAGAATGTTTTCACTCTCCAGTTCTAGATATGGATAATAATTATTTTTTTAATATGGTGGTTATTTATTGGCCGCTTGTTTGGCTGTGAGAAAGTGGAGCCAGCAGACTGGAGGTTGTGAAGAAAGCAGGTTGTCGTGTCGTGGAAAGATGAGGGGTTCACCAGCTGACGGAGGCGAGGTCACAGAGGGGCATGAGAAATGTGAGAATTTTACTTTGTAATTGGCAAACAGACTCCTTAACATGCTCAGGCTTTCACTGTTGTACAGTACACACACACACACACACACATATATATATATATATATATATATATATATATATATATATATATATCAGGATCGTCTTTCAATCAGGATTGGTGGTTCGATTCCCGGCGCCGCTACTCCATGTCGATGTGTCCTTGAGCAAGACACTTAACCCTAAAACTGCTCCCGCTGCTGCGCCTACATATTATGAATGTGTATAAATGGTTGACGAGACTGATGTGGCACCTTGCATGGTGGCTCCTCCCATCAGTGTGAATGGGTGAATGATGTCATGTAGTGTTAAAGCGCTTTGAGCGGTCGGAAGACGAGAACAGCGCTATGGAAGTACAGGACCATTTACCATATATATTCTTATGAAATGATTCTGATGGTGTTTTAACTTTTTAACATGTCTTATGAATCAGAGTGGATGTATTATGAATGTCTCCATGCATTTACACAGCCCATTTACAATAATTGACCCATTCCCTCCCTCTTTCTCCACGGATTTATTGCTCAAAATGTGCAGATAAACCAATCTCCAATCCATCTAATCTACAGACAAATAAATCCATTCATATTCTCACTTGTGAAATCCAGCCCCCTGTGTACTCTTAGGGGGGAAGAGCGATTCATTGGGACAAGTCCCTCCTGTCCTTCAGAGCAATCCATATTGCTGCTCCGCCAGTAATCAGGACATATAGGGGCCGGGTGATCAGTGACAAAAGCTAGGCAGGGAGACATCAACCTGCTGGTGAGGAGTTGGGAAGAGGAGGGGCTGGCGGGATGAGCGTGGCGGCGATGGAGGAGGAGTAATCAGAATCCCATGCAGCCCCAGTCTCCAGAAATTGCCATGCAGATTTAAAGCCTATAAAGGAGCATCCTTGGAATGCTCCTTCTCCCCGCTGCCACTCCAACACAGCACAGACCTCCACTCCCCTCCCACCTCTCTCACTCCCTCTCCCTGCCATGCTTATTGGACGCAGGTAGCCCCCAGATGCGAGGGCCCAGGTTACCGTAACCTTGGTGGTGAGATCGACTGTTCGCCTTCATGCGGCCGGCTATTCATCAAGATGGAGGAGTGAGGGTGGGGGGGTGGGGGGGGGGAATTGGCGGCAGAGGGGCAGAATATGCAGCAGGGGGAAATGAGCGTCCAAGACAGCTTCCCAAAAGGGTAACAAATCACCCTCCTTTCCCTAATCCGCCAAGGGGGGACGTGATGGACCAATGGTCACAATATGTGGCCGTAAAGATACAGAGGTTTGACGAATCAAATGTGTGAAATCATCTGGACATTTTTTTTACTAACAAATTCTGCTGGCAATACTCTCACAGATGTTGTGACGTTGCACATTGTAGTACCGTTAAGTGCAGAATACTCTAACACATATTTACAAGTAGATTTGTCTTTGCTTTGCAGTATTAATTCAGCCCATACTGTCACACATATTAGACAATAAACCTGCAGACAGCTGCATCAAATGCAAATTGCCATGCAAGGCTGTACTGCGAGAGTCTTATCAGCAATATCCCACTGATCGATCGCTGTGGTTGCATTATCAATCATCCATCATCGCATTGATATCTCTGCAATACCTATAATCTCCCCCGATCAGAATCATTGATCAATACTGTAGCAGGATTGATCTTCTGCGCCAGTTGGATGGGATGACAGTGACACAGGAGGAGCGCGTAAAACGGTTGCAAATGAGCAGCGTAGACCATGACATCCCTCGTTCTAAAAATACAAAGAGCACATTTAAATACACCCTTGCAAAAATAGCAGCCAAGCTGTGTGGAATATATCTTTTTTTTCTAAATTTGAAGCAAAGGGAATCCCATTTCTGCTCCGAAGAAATATTTCATGTGGCATATTACAACGTAATTACCCCTGATCTTACGTTCGTGATGACGGGTTTCCTCCCCATCGGAGAATACTGAGCTAGCGGCTTGTATTCAGCAGGGAAAACAGGCAGCCGCGGCATAGTACCACTCAGAATACCCTCTGCATAGGACCTTAATCATCCCGGCCCGATGTGCATGTGCATATAGGGAAATTTGTCTGTGTGCAGGTTGTGCGTGCGTGTGCATGCATGTCTTGCAGTGGGTGTTTTCCAATAAGTGTGTATATTTGTGGTCTCGCGGCTGTGTGCCTGAAATGTGTATGACAGAGAGAGAGAGACAGAGAGAGAGAGAGAGAGAGAGAGAGAGAGAGAGAGAGAGAGAGAGAGAGATTGGGAAAGAAAACTCGTCCCTCAATTCCCTCGTGAAGCCCTCTACACCAATTTTCAACCATGGGCAATCACTCACTCAGCAAACACATCTACATAGAGGCTGATGAGATCCTCCGTGGGCTTTACCATGTGACTGGAGCTCGTCATCTACTGTATGTGCCTCCCCTTTGCGCTCCTATTCCAATGCGATAGCCACTGGGGGTGGTGGTGGTGGTGGTGGTGGTAGGTATGATCTACATACACTTATGATACATAGGTAATCTCCGAGGGGCAAATCAATAATACTCTCCGCTATGTTTCCTTTTCAATCGGAGGAGAATCCGTCATTTTTGCATGCACATTATTGGTAGAGGTGATATGTCTTCCAGTTTTAGATGTCCTTGCACTTGGATAGGCGGCGCTTTAATATATCGCGCTAACCAAAGACTGATATGGATGTGTGTAGGCTTGTCGACTTGTGTAGATAGATTAGAGCTTAAAAGAATGTCCACCCTCAAGCTGTGATGTTAACATGGGGCACTGTATGCTGAGAGTTCATTAGTGTAATTGCCAGAATATTACCCATTGGCATGGTCATAATGTATAGAATATTAATACTATAAATCTCCATTCCTCTTTCATTCAGCGGGGTATATCCAGCATCATCGCATATTAATGAAAAGAATTAACTTTTTAAGGAGAGCCGATAAAATGATGGTCTCGCCTGTCACACGTCTGCTCCTCCTGTACACTGACAACCATTTATATACACATCTGTTTTGTTGTGCGTGTATATGGGCTGCAGCCGGCTTTGTCTCCAGGGAAAAATACTGTTTTGACGGACCAAAAGAGGGAACTTCCTCAGAGTTGCACAACAGGACACCCCACCCACCTCCTCTTTCAACCAGCCACCCTCTCTCTCTCTCTCTCTCTCTCTCTCTCTCTCTCTCTCTCTCTCTCTCTCTCTCTCTCTCTCTCTCTCTCTCAGGCTCTCTCTGCTGATGTCAGCACATAGCCCACCATGGTTCTGGGACCACAATTGCTATTTAAAGATTAGACAGGTGTGTAAGTGGAGGGTCAATATGGGTTTTTAAATAATCCCATTGTTGTGTTTTTTAGAATAAACAATTGAGTACTTTTTGTCATTGATAGTTTTCTGTATTATGACCAGGCAACATTTTTTCTTACATTTTCTTCAGATGGCAGGCTTTTATGTGTTTGCAGCCTCGTCCTGCTTTGCTCAAAGTCTGTTCTTACCACAAAGAAGTTCAAAAACATAAGCATTCATAGACAAGGAGGTCGTAGAAATGACATTATATATTGTTAAGGTCAAAGAGTAAGGACATACACCTGTATTTATTCTGAGGCCAAAGCACACTTTAAAGCATTTATAGTGTTACTCAAACATTAAAGTAGGCATTAGAAAGGGGAGGCTGCAAGAGCATATTCTGTAAGCACCCATTTTTTCATTTATTGATCTGACCTTCTACTGCCCAGCCGATGAAAATACCGCTGCATTTTCTTCATACACTTCCTACATCTAGCTTTCCACGCTGTTGTTCATATTCTGTATTATCCAAGGCTTCTGAAAGTAATATGAAGAATGTGTGTGGAAATTTAGAGAAAACAGTTATTCAATACCAATATTACTATTTAGAATGCATTTTTAGTTTACCCCTGTGACTGATATAATAGATATCATTATTAATACTGATGCATTTATGTCCAAGCAGCATTTTACTGTTGTAGCTGCTGGGGGTGGACTTAGTTTATAACACTTTATACTATACACTGTTAAATAATTTAATCCCGTTGTACCTAAATCCAGAGGTCAGGCACTTTAGGGTGCTCACAAATAAAATCCGAGGGTTCGTGAGATGATTAATATTTTTTGTGAAATAGTCCTTTGGGCTTCAAACTGTTATTTTGAGGGAAAATATGTCTTTAGGGAAACTACTCACAACTCAAACAAAGGAGCCCCAACCAGACTCTGCTTTTTGTTTTGGGAATTTACACTTTGTTGTTAATCTTTAATCATGGATTGTATTTTATAAGCTCATTGTATGTTTTTATTTAAACATAACTGTAGTGGAGTAAAAGGTACAACATTTCCCGTTAATAGTAAAGAAGAATACAATGTCATAAAATATAAATACTGAAGTATAGTACAAGTACCTGAAAAGTATATTTATAATAACTTTACGTTAAAGTGGACCAGCAATTCTCATTTAGACAAGCCGCTCTTCCAATTTTTCCCCCCTTTTTTTAAAGTAGGAAAAAAACTGTTGATCAATATATTATAACTATTTTACTTACATTTTTGCTGTAGACTTAAGTTTGTATTTAACATACGTAATATCTTAATATTAAATGTACTAAAACAAATGTATATATGAAAGGGAATTCAGTATTTTGACTGGTAAAGAAGTTTGATGGGCCGTCCCCTTGGTTGGTGACACTGGTTCCATTCCAACACTGATTTTCTATATCCATTATGTATTTATCATGCTGCTATCAGTTTTACAAGCACATTTTTATTGCATGTTACCCATAGTGAATATCTTTTACGATGCTACTCGCCCACCCTAGCTATTACTTTTTGATGTCAAACGTTGTGTTTTTTGTGCAAATGTTTGTAAGACGACCAGAATGGTTCTCACCACAGAGAGTTTTTCATCATTGCTGCTCGCTTCTTGTCTCCAGCTTGCTGTTAATCAATACTGAGGAGCAGGTAGACCATAATGGAGGATTTATCTCAGTTCTTCACACCACTTTGTGCCCAATGGACACCTCCAAACCACCTCCTCCTTCTCTCTGTACCTTCTAACATTTTCTCTAAAATCACCTCCTCCCCACCCCCTCAGCTCCCTCCGTGCCAAAGGCCTTGATGAAAACACCACTCCTGAGAGAGTTGTGGAGGCGGAGGAGAATGGGTTGGAACAAGGGACAAAATAGGTTGAGAGGGTCGTTAGATAGAGAGCAAGGCAAAAAGGGTCAGGACAATGTTGCTGACACGGTCAGAACTGTTAGCGCACATGAGATGACCTCGCGGCGATCATAATAGTTATTTTCAGCTAGGTCTTTGAAATTGAATACGTTCACATGCACGTTAAACACATAAGGGCCTTATTTATATTTCATAAAACATCAGTAGCCACGGTGTCTGCTGGAGTTTCGCTGTACAATGCATAGGTAGGCTGGTGTTTGGAGCACCATTACGAATGACAAATCACTGGGTTAATAGTCCATACGGATTAATACTGGGTTGTCCTGAACTGTGAAAGGTGTTAGTACACACTTGCCTACATGCACAGTGGAGTTGGTCATTTACTTGCTTCAGTGCTGAGCGATATATCTGAGGGAAGAGCAAGTTAGATCATTAGCAGAGACTTCCTTCTTCGGGAGTGCGTTTTGTTTACATCCTTACCTTACCGCCTGTCCAGTCCACACCTCTCATGTAGGGGGCACGCTGTTGCTTGTATACATCCCTTGACTTTTCATGCAAATTTATGTTTAAGCGTGCTTGTTTGTGTGTACGTTGGGGGAACACAATAACACACACACAAACACATGGGGGTGGAGGGAAACCTAGAAGGGGGAGTGTGTGTGTGTGGGGGTGTAGGGAGGGAGGGCGGGGGGTATTGGTGGTGGTGGTGGTGGTGGTGCAAGCCGGTGACAGAAATTGAGGGGGACGGGGTGGCAGCTGCAGGCTGCTCGGTGCACTGTCAGAGCGGAATGATTAATGAATGGCGGCCCCAGCTGAGCCTAACCTTTGGAGAACCGCACAGGACATCTGCAGAACTGTCAGCGCTCTGACAAGGACAGAGCTGAACAACCAATTATTTCGCCATCACTAAGGTGGGCTGTCAGCTTAATCCTAGCCATTCACTTAGGCAAGGACAGGCAAATTTCTCCTTTACATACACACACACACACACACAGACACACACACACACACACACTCACACACAGAGAGCAGATCACGGTCCTGCATGGACACATGCACATACACAAGTGAACAAACAGGCATGCACGGACAGGAACACATGCCTGTGTGGACATGGACACAAACTGGTACACTCACACAAACACAAACATGCACTCCCCATATTCACACACAGGCATGCCGTACCGGACAAAATAGAGTTAACCCCTTCGGCGCCGGTGCCGGCAACCCCATGCAGGTGACATATAGTGAGGAAAGCAGGGCGAGCAGGGGAGGTTTAATGATGACAAAACATGGCTGGTGGAGACTGGGACCGTGAGCTGGACATGGGTGGGGCTGCATACAGGGGAAGACTCTGTGTCTGGTGCATGTCGAGAGGGAGGAGGGGTGAGCGGAGGGAGGGAATGTGGGAACTAAGGAGGGAGGGATGGATGCCCTTATGTCTACAGGATGTATTAACAGAGAATGCTGATATTTTTTTTTTTTTTATCGTTTACAAAATATTAAAATAAAATGTATGTTCTGTTCCCTGTGTGTGATATGACTAGGGATGGGATTTCATGTAAAAGTAAAATAACAAATATTTGTTTTCAGTTTTCAGCTTTTGTCAATATACATACAAGATGAAGAGCACGTGGCGAAAGTCAAACATTCAATCTACTCTTTCAGGAGTTTGTACATTTCTATACCCTCTTGTGTGGAAAAAAAAGTATTGATTGACCTATGAATTATACAAAATTGATCCTTTCGCATTGAGGAAGATTAAAAAAAGAGTATTTGAATAAACCATGATGAAAACGATGATCATGTCAAGAAAAAAGTTGGCTCATGTACAGGACAAAACCCTTACATTTAATAAATATTATGATATTCTTATGATAACAGCACAGTTCTAAAGAGATACATGTACAGTACATTGCATTTTTTTTTTACTGAGATTTTAAATGCTTTAGGTCTTGCTATTAATCTTGTCCTTCCATTTGTCTCCACTCTCCAAACAGCTGAACCCTTTTGCTATAATTAGTCCTAATGACTATATGATCGCCGGATCTATTGATTAACCAGAGAGACTTCAATAATAACAAAGGTGTATATCAGTATAAATATGTTTGTGTTTGTATTCTTCATTCATCATCTGTGTGTGTGTGTGTGTGTGTGAGTGTGTGCGTGTGTGTTTGAAAAGCTGAGCCAGAATTGGGTGCTGATGGGGGTATGAGTGACTGATTGGGATTTGATTGAGGCGTTTCTGAGGCGATAAGGGATCGAGCGTGGCTGATGAAGCCGAAGAGGGAGAGAGCGCGAGAGAGAGAGAGAGAGAGAGAGAGAGAGAGAGAGAGAGAGAGAGAGAGAGATGAGGAAATTAATAACAGGATTAAAATTAATTAACTTAAAAGTTGTCTCTCACCAGTGGCTAACCACATGTATGCGTGTGTGACCGTGTTGTATTTCCCTTCATACATCTGTATCTGTGCTATCACTATCAGGCATTTCTCGTCAGACACTACACACCATTGAGCAGCGACATTTTTGGGTGGATTGACCTCCTGCCCACCAACAATTAAAACATAAAATGCCAAGTTAAGTCACTTCAATCTTAAAAGCTGCTTGGCTGCTGTCTACTCATGAGTGGACCAACTACTGCTTCATTCTGCGAATGGTGAGGACTTTGTCTAGCTTCATTTATTTGACCAGGAGAAACCTGATACTGCTTGATGATTTGCAAACAGCTCCGTTGGCGTCATCCACAACTTTGGTGTCTCATGTGAATGTAAAAATTCATTAACTCGGTAAGTTTTTGGTTAAATTAAGTTATAACGGCAAAACATTTCTGTAATTTTGTGTCAGAATTAGGAATGTTAAAAGGCATAGTCATACTTTTTATCAATGAATCAGCATTGGCCAATATAATATTCAGTATCAGCTAAGCTCTGATGCTAATTAATATGTTATCTCTCCTCTCCTATTAGCAAGGAGCAATATCCTCACACTTCTCATTTGAGCTGACGCTAATCGATGTTAAAATAACGTTCCATAGGTCAAATCAACAGTTGTTCAAGTTAATTCAGTGAGTAACTTGATTTCAGGCTGAAATTAAACTTGGCTGGCGGGTGTATGGGACCTCTGTCAGCAGGTGTCTCTACTCAAACAAAGATTGTGTATTAGGGAACAGAAGCATCACTCTGTAGTCCCAATAGCTGCAACCCAGCCATATGTCTTAGAGGAGCCTGTCAACTCAATTTCAGGATCCTCCCAGTTAAACTTTCATCTGAATCATATCAATGACTGAAGCGTATCAACTTTATAGTTCAAAATCCGAATCGAATGTGTTGTATACATATTTTATCAGCCTTTAGGTAAAGAGAATTGCATTGAAGTCTGTATGAGCCGACACCCAACAGTTAAAGGACTCGGATCGGGGCCATAAAACGTGATGGGGATGTCCCTGGTTAGAATTGTACCAGATGGAAGTGGATGGATTTACTGTGCAGTAATATAGATACAGCTGTGTTTACAGACAAGTGTGTGTGAACTGAGGTCTCAATCCGTGAGTAGTTTTTAGAGCCTTAGACTGGTGCACACTCATAAATGCGCGCACTTGCACACACGCGCACACACACACACACACACACACACACACCAACACACACACCAGCACACACACACACACACACACGCACACACTGTCAGAATGTAGTCATTACAAGCCCAGTCCTACTAACAGGGCTGTCTACTGTCCCAGACAAACTGCAGGAGGAGGTGTCTGGCTGCTTGCTTTTAAATTGGGTTAGTGGACCAGAGAGGGAGAGAAAGAATGAGAGAGAGAGATGGATAGAGAGCATTAGAGAGGGAGAGAGAATCTGAAGTCTAAAACTGGGACGGGGTACATGAGAAGAATGTTCTTCATCAATTGCAGTGGTGCTCCCCACTGTGTACCCCTTTATGCCACATGCATGAGCTTGTGTTTTTTTGTGAATGTACCACCACGTGTGGCTAGATGCATGCGTCCTCTTCCCTCATGAAACGTCTATTTATTATGGAAAAGTTTTACAGATGTCATTTTCTCATGTTTTCATTCTTCAACTCCACTGGCTTCCTGTAATGGACTGGGAATTTGTCTTGTGCTATGCTCACTTCAGTCTCCTGCCCTCGGTTGATTTAGGAGCCAAATGGCAGCCCATTAACATGTGAGAATGATTGTGCAGCCTTGGGGTTGTAGCGCAGCAACCCACAGAGAAGGTTTTTTTTTCGCCGCACATCTCTATGATTCTCAGTCTTTGCACTGTCGATGAGAGTTAAGCATCAAAGTCGAGAACTAACTATCCTCACCCTCGATCGCTCCCTCTGTCTCTTTTTGGCCTCTGGGTTCACACTGTAATTTGCTCTCTCTCTCTTAATCTCTCCCTCTTTGTCTTTCTCCCTCGCTGTCTCTCCCTCCATCTCTCCCTGGGCTGGGGAATGGGGAGATGGAGGTGATGAGGTCAAAGTGAATCTTCTCCTTGCTCAAGATGATTATGTCTTAACCTGCCGTTATTCAAAGGAGCAGGGCCCAGGGCCATGAGCTGGCCTGCCGGCCACATGTCGGCAATGAGAGGGCAACACCCCGGCACTGTCACGGAGAAAGAGAGCGCGAGAGAGAGTGATAGAGAGAGAGACAGAGTACAGTCAAATGAACTCCAAGGGTCAAAGGCACGATGCCCTGCTATGTGTTTCATGGCAACTCACTGCCCCAGAGAACCATTGGTTGGTTGATTGTGGGGTTAATTGATCTCAAAATGGCCACAAAATATGTATCGCATGACCTTCAAATAAGACTTAGAAAAGTGTACAACAAAAGGTTTGTAATTTCAGGTATGAACAAATGCATGCACCAGTTTTCACACAAATACCAAGCAAATTGTGTTCTACAACCTCACAACCGCTATAAATAAATATTTATATGTTACCACATATATTTGTATGTGGTAAAATATTTTTTTCCCCAGATCTGATCATTTTCGCTTTCGAAAAGCTTCCTGTCCAAAAGATATTTGTGATATTTTGTGTTTACGTACTAGTGGGAAGCTTGGACGGACTTTCAGCAGTTTGAGATGAATTGTGTTTAATTTTAAAGTGGGAAATACATTTTCCTAAATTGACAGAATAGCTTGTCACCACTCAATTAGAACACATACTATATATTTACCAAGTATACTCTGCAGTAGCCTATACATTTAATGATGTTAACTGCTACTAGTTTTATGAAAAACCATATATAAATATATATAATGGTCACAGTTATGCCGCCATTGGAGCAAGCAGGACTGACCTGGACAGTGACTATAAATGAAAAAGTTAAGCTGCATTATAACATCTACATTGCTTCACTGTTTTCACTGTTTACTTAGACAATATTATGAGTTATTCTGGTTGTGATTTGTGCTTTAATAAAACCGTTTTGCATGTGTTCAAGATTAGAACACTCATTTGTGAGCCCCCAAAATTACCCATAAGTCGTACACATTTGTACATAACTTTTCATTGTAGATCATGTGATCATTTTAAGATCAATTGCACTCTGCCCCTCGGCTTCTGAGCAGATTTGATGCACCACAGGATTTCTAGGAGAGTGGTGATGCTATTGGTTAAGCCGGAGGTGCTAATTATAATCCTGCTAATTAGCAGCAAGTGCTGGTTAATTGGTCAGTCTTGGCTAGTTGAGCTAATGGAGAACAACACTTCCACGGCGCTCTGTCTCATCGAACAGGGCTCAAGGCTTCTCGGAGAGAAAACTGTTGAGTCTTCCACCTTTATCTTTGTCCCTCCTGACTTTCCTTTAAGCCTTAGACTTCATATTCAGCAGCCCCAGGCTTGAGCTATCTGTCTCCCCCCCTTTTTTCAATTAATTCTTTTTGAGGTGTGACACACTGTAAACTTTAATACACTTTCACAGATGGACTCAATTCACATGTGGACTTGTCCTATAGATAGACTAATACACACCCAAGTACATACACACGCGCTTAGAAAACACAACTGTGAGTACCTTCACACACACACACAGACACAAACACGCACGCACACATTATGGCGTTTAGCGTGGGTAAGTCAATGAGCACTTATCGGAAATCCACTGGCAACCCTAACAAGCCATTGCGAGGTGTGAACACAGCTGTTTGAGTCACAACAAATCTAATACACATTTCATCACTTCTTAAACAAGCCATCAGCAAGTCTAATATCCCGGTATGGAGAGCGGCACCCAATGATACATGTGCCTTCAAAGCATTTTCTTAAACATCAGCTCTTAGCACATCCTCCGCACGCCTCAGCATCATGCATCCACTGTAAGCGGTGCTGCTGATCAGTCAAATTTATCATTTTTGCGATTCAGATTCATAAAAACCAACAATGCCCTAATTGATAACACCAACAGCTGCCTCGGTTTCCCTGTCGGTGGGACGTGATCTGCGTGAAAAATATGGCTTAATCAGCGATTATCAAGCAGCATGTGCCCGAATTCTGAATGCAGCTTCATTTTTCTTCACCACTTCTTCTTTTTTTTCGGAACGGGACAACACGCCAGAGCCGTCAGTGTCACTCACCGATGAGCCAAGCGAGCTGTAGGGATTCACCCTGCGTGTCTGTCTCAGGGCTTAAGAGTTACTCTCTCATGACGCCTTACCATTTTAAACCTTATTTGGTTTGCAAAAGTGAAACTAAGCTCTTTCTGTGCCACTCGTTTTTTTTTTTTCCAAGTTCAATTTTGGATTGCATAGCTTGAGATGGAGATAAGAGGGGATATGGGGATAACTTTTTGGGGACAGTGGACAGCGACTTTCAAGAGGGGGTCACTCGGGGGAAGGAAAGGAGTAACAAAGTGAGAGGAGAGGAGTTAATGGGAGGATAAGGGGGATGGAGGTGTGGAGCCCGGATGGGGTTGGGATTGGGGGCTAAGTTTGGGGCAGAGAGACACTCCAGAGAGTTGACAGAGCTTCAAAGGGAAGTTTCCTGCTTTGACTGACAGGCCCCCAGAGTGAAGGGGACCTGGTGGCAGGCGGCATGCCCCGGTCCCAGGATGCCCTTTGGTCTCCATGGCACTCAACACCCCCCCCACCCCTCCTCACCCTCCCTCCCACCACCCTCATTTCACAGAATTCAACAGAAAGTGGGGTTGAGACGATGGGGGTCAAGATGTGTGGAAGGGCTGCAGTAGATCATGGCTCGTTTTTTTACGGTATATTGCCCTTGGACCTAGAGTGTGAAGGACATGACAGCTGCTCTGAATAGGAGAAAGGAAGGCCAGGATTCCAAATGGACATTTATGTGCAAAAGCATACAGTTCAATCAAGTGCTTTTTGTGGTAGCTATTAAAGGAGCCCAATAAATTCTGTTCCTATTTTGCATTAGTTTTGCAATTCTTCTGTGACTTAGGACAGCAAGTGTGAATGATAGCTTCACTGCTGCAACAAAACACCAAAGGTATTCAGTTGTTTATTCTCAAATGAAGCTCTCAGGACTTTTTTTTCAATTTCAAATTTAAGTGTTCCAGTGACCCATCACTTTTTAGCTTTGTATTTTTAAAAAATGACACTTTAATCTTAACATGTTGGTTTTATTTTTTTCTTCTGGCCCCTCATATATTGTGCCATCCATCCATCCATTATCTTAACCGCTTATCCTCATTAGGGTCACGGGGCGCTGGAGCCGATCCCAGCTGTCAAGGGGCGAAGGCAGGGTACACCCTGGACAGGTCGCCAGTTCATCACAGGGCAGACATATAGACAAACAACCATTCACACTCACATTCACACCTACGGGCAATTTAGAGTCCAATTAACCTATGCAGCATGTCTTTGGACTGTGGGAGGAAGCCGGAGAACCCGGAGAGAACCCACGCTGACACGGGGAGAACATGCAAACTCCACACAGAAGGACCTGCCAGACCAGTATCCGAACCCCGCCCCGCCCGGGATCCGAACCACAGACCCTCTTGCTGTGAGGCGTCAGTGCTAGCCACTACACCACCGTGCAGCCAGTAAAATCTTATTCTCATTCCTAGAATAAAAGAGTTGAAATGTGCCCTTTTTAAAATGTGAAAATGACTTAAAATTGTGGTCTACAATTACAAATCAAGAAGTTTCATGATGGCTGGAGATGTGCCTTTGGTGCGAGGATCTGTGAGAGCTGTACTCTTGGCTCGAACAATTGCCATAATATTTCTGAGAGTGCATCATAACCCTGTTTAGTAAATGTCTGTTTCGGGGCCAAGATAAATGACACTCGGTCCTGTACCCGGGTTGATGGATGAGAGCAGGAGGGTTGTGTTTAAATGTGTCTCAGTAAACACTGTTAGGCCTGTGTAAACAACAGTGCATTGATCAGCCCTCTATTCATAATCAGCATGTCTCTGCCTGCACTGGATTAGTCAACATACCAACCCATCTGTTTGCTCCACTGTAAACTGAGGCCAATGTCAATGTCAAAGTCTAATTGGAATACCACGCACTCTTGGGGCAGGGTTGTAAATGAGGGACTTATACTGTTACGATAGAGTTTGTATTTTCAATGTTCCACAAAGCAATGAACATAATAATGATTCAGATGTTTGAAATATGTATAGCAGCGCGTGTGACCACTCATCGCAAACAACAGACAATCCAAATCACTCATTTGGCTCCTGTAGTGAGGACCTCCAATAACAGTGGAAATCCCAGACCCATGAATATCAGGCTGGTGCTTCTAACAGCTTCTCATCTCACTGAGCCCCTCAGAGGAATGGACAACACGGGTTGGCTAGGCAGTAGCTATGGTGTATAGCAGAGAAGAGAGAGAGAGAGAGAGAGAGAGAGAGAGAGAGAGAGAGAGAGAGAGAGAGAGAGAGAGAGAGAGAGAGAGAGAGCAGGAGAGTGAGCGAGGCATTGAAGCGTGGAGGGCAGCTGCATTGTATCACCCCATTTTAGCCCATTACACTGTGTATGGGGGCCTTTCCCCCCCTCTTTTGCATGGTAATTATTTTCCAGCCCAAAGGTAGCTGCAGGCAACGTCAGCCACTGCGTCAGGGCCCACTGCATTAGCCGGCCATTGCATTATTTATTTGTGCGCGGGCAGCCGGATGGATACCCCAAATCAGCCGAGACTCAGGGGCCTCTCAATGTCACCTCGCGCATTACGAGAGGCAGTCGCGGGCCCTTGGACTTGCACCTGGAAAGCTGAGGCAGAGAGTGGCTCAAGGGCAATATTGTATCTCGGCATTGGAGGACACATGTGTGGGAGTAGCAGTTAGGTGTGTGTAATGTATTCAGAAATGGGTCAGCGGTTTAGTAACTGCCCTCGCTTATGCAAGACTCAACTGAGAGGGTTCAGTGTGATAAACTGGATGACCATCTAAGGGGTCCTATAGGACATCGAGTACTCGTGTAGTAAAAAGTATAAATATAGGGTCATACAGTCCACACTGCCTAAAGGGTTTTTGAGTCGCTGTAGAGTGCCACGTGCAGTCGGTTACCCCATAGGTAACATAGGTAAATAGATGGACTTGATTTCAGTATGCAGGTGCTGCTTTTACATTATGCCACTCTCCCCTGTGTATTAATAAATGGTTATTACACTCAAATACCAGGGGGCCGGGTGAGGTCACAGTATGTCATGCTTTTGTGGAGAGATAGAAAGACACGGCTCAGCGGTTGTGGCGTTTGGGAGGCAATACCCTGGCTTCCCCTTCTGTACAGCTCACACACACGGAAGCACCCACACACTGCTTTGCTGGACATGAACCCCCACCCCATGACATGTCAGCCCCGGCCAATCGCATCATAGCGCCCAGAATGACAGCTGAACCGCTGTCCCTGTCATGGCTCCTCAGCGTAGAAGCACACACATGAACACAAGCCCGTGTGTTTGCTACAACAGCGGGGCAACATCAACATCAACTCCCGCTGGCCCCTTGGATCTATCTCTCTGTCTCCCTGCTTGCCAGGCGGCTCGGCAGCACGAGACGCTCAGACGGCCTTGTGACATGACAGTGACAACGTACTGATGCTCTGGAGAGCACCCACAGCGCCGTCCACTTGCCCTTGCTACCCCCGCACCCCCCTCCCCTCTCCTTCTTTTCTCACTGTTGACCCTCAGGGAGAAATCCATGTTTCTTCCTTTCCCTCATTCTCAAACCGAGGCAAAGGGGAGAAACAAACACAGAGGATGCACAGCAAATTTGTGTTTCTCAAAATTCAAGTTTGGAGAGTTTTTCCTCTAAGACCATACTGGATAACAGTAACTCAAATTGATCTAAATAAACACTTTTACTAATAGATGCAAAGCTGCATTTGTAGGTTAGTCGGTAGATGCATAGACAGAGTCAATGGCTCAGAATGAGAAAAAAACAAACCGTGAAAGGTAGACCGAGAGCCGCTGATAGAGATAGTCAGACTTGACGCCCAGCGTTCGCCCTAATGGGAGCTGACACTGCTGAAGCGACCCGGATGGACGGAGGGGAGGACACACATATTGCAGGCGGCAGACCTCCCAATTATTTTTCTGGCTGATAAGTGCTGGTGCTTGTTTAAGGCTTCAGCATGGATGGAGGGATGGGATGGAGAGGGAGGGATGGAAAAAGAGGAGGAGGAGGAGGAGGAACAGAGGGGATGTGGCTGGGGCTGCATGGCTGACAGGTCTTGATCTGGCACGATGGCTGGCTGTCACACACAACCCTAAGACTGGAGTTCTAGGGCTTATACACACACACACACACACACAAGAATATACAAGTTGCTTGTACTTATACACATCATGCATCATGTAAGCATGTGGAAACAGACAATAATGTACACATGTTTAGAAACATGTCACAACACACATACACACACTGTTTGCATGTCAGTGCATACTCTATGGACTACTGTGACTGACACTGTGACATGCAGACTGCATTTGTAACATGTGATTGTTGCTGCGTTACTTCTGTCACATTCTATTTACAAATACTGCAGAACTTGTCTCATTCAGACTGCTGAGAAGACATTGCATTCAATAATAATGGTAAAATATTAAATGTTGGAAACAACACCACAACTGGGAACACATTTGCACACACATTGCCTGTTCATTTGTGTTTAGGAGGCTTTCCATTGCTGTAATTAAGTTGATGATGCAAATGGTTGAACAATTCATAAAACCTTCTTCATTAAACCAATTTGACTGTTCACACCTTCCTCTCTGAACTGAAAAATGTGGAAGTATTGCATATTCTTAGAAATATACATACGATTGTGAGTAGACAGTCTATTTCTGCTGTGATCACTTGCGAGTCTGTGTGTCCGTCATAGATGATTGTGCAAGAATAATGATGAGACCAGACAAAGATAATTTGTTTCTATACACAGAATGTACTCTTTTATTGTAGTTCCCCTCCCGAGATACATGGTAAAATGAGCAGTGATTAAGGACCTTTTCAAGAATATAAAAATCAACTGAATAAATCTATGATCCACAATATTTCTATTGCTTATTGCTGGCGTTATCGCAATCAGAAGAGCCAGATAAGTGAAGTTACAGTATCTGATTTGTTGTGAAACTGACTGCAGTGTTCAGGATTTGTTAAAAGCTTGTTGGACAATGAAGAAGGCTTTGCACACCAAACAAATAATCAGTGTCACTGTGTACGTGTGTGAAGAAGCGGCAGTAACAGTTGCATATGCTTAAAGAGCTCCGCTTGAGCAGGAACAGCGCTGTAACAAGCAGGAAGCCACGATTGAGACCATTGAGCCGTTAGAACAAGAACACACTCTTATTTTGCTTTGTGTGTGTGTGTGTGTGTGTGTGTGTGTGTGTGTGTGTGTGTGTGTGTTTCAGCAGGACATGCTTCTTGTCAAAATGATTTAATGATTCTGAAAAAACCTCAAGTTTGAGAACAACTCATTCATAAAAATAAAAAAAAACGCTATTGAGAGTTAATGACACACTTATAAAATAATTACATACTTCAGATCAGAGATACTTCACATCAGAGAAACTGTTGCATCAATCACATCAGGCCATATCACGCAACAGCAGTTCCTTAGTGTCATCTCTTGTCCAAACAGCCGGGGTATCGGCGTCATGACAGCCTATAATTTGCCACACGTCAGCCTAAATGAACGCTATAATAAGGGTTATCCAATCCATGCTTAGTGTCATAATTCAGATCAGAGTGGCTACATTACGTTGGTGTCATTGCTGTGCTTTTAATGCCTCAGTGATCACCGCTCTTGCTAACATGGCCCACAGCCAGAGCAGACTCAGAACTATCAGAAGAGAGGAGTTGTCTGTTTGATTTCCTACTAGCCAATAAAATTGCCTTTTCTCAAAAAGATGACTTTTCTCCTAGATTTCTTTTCATACTTATTTTTTTATTTTTTTCTCCTTTCTGCTCGTGACAGAAAAAGAGCGAGCGAGAAACCCTTCCTCCTCAGTCTTTTTTTTTTATTGCAGCGCCTTTCACATCTTTTTTGGAAAATTCTTTATGCATTGCCCAAGAGGAATTTCCTTTTTCCCAATCTGGGGTGCAGTTTCAGCAACTTTGCTGTGCTCCCAGAGTGGCTAGGGGTTAAGTAAGTATCATTTAGGGATGCTTCCACAGGTATGACCATATTGAGGAACAAATCGGCGTCCCTGCACTAACCCGCCAAATTTACCTATTGTATAGCCCCTTGTATTTCCATGTACAAAAGCCACTCTTGGATACTTACTTGTGCAGTTTCGAGTTCCCCTAGTGAGGAAGCCTTTGTGTGTGCTTTCTCTCAAGCAAGAGTCGCTCCTTTTGCTTTAATTACAGTAAGTACAGCAGGACCCCCCAGGCTTGTTTAAACAGATCAACCAGCAGAAGAAAGAAGAAAAATGCTAATTAGTCCCATAATGTTGCTGACCATGCTAGATCCTCAGCACTGCTGAGTTTTATTGACATAAGAAGGACAATAGGAATCTGTATTCAAATGACTTGCTCTGCCCTCGTGTTTGGGTGCAGCTGCTGCTGTGTGGGCTGCTACCCGCCACATATTTTTATTGTATTGTGAGACGAAGCGAAATTAGACATGACGATGTGAGAGAGCCGATATGTGTTTGTGTACCTATATTCTTGCATCTGTGTGTCGAAGCCTGTGGGATTTCAGGGTGTGTGCGTAGCTGTTTTACATGTGTGAATATTGAAAAAAAAAATAAATAATAACATGTGTGTGTTTCCATTTCTCTGTGTATGCATGTGTCAACTCCCCATCCTCAACTTCGGCGCAATGCAGAAAGCTTCTTAATACATTCTATGTTTCTGAGCCGAGAAACTGCGTGTGCGTGAATGTGTCTGTGTGTGTGTGTGTGTGTGTGTGTGTGTGTGTGTGCGTGTGTGTGTGCGTGTGTGTGTGTGCGTGTGTGTGTGTGTGTGTGTGTGTGTGTGTGTGTAAGAGTCAGAATCAGGATCAATACTATTGACCTGTTTACCTTTGTGCCGAGCATACAGGCCAGCTCTCCGGTTTACCACTTGAAGCATTAAAACCAGACTATTAGTAATACTTTGGTCCTTCTCTTTACTGATTGGACAACCTGCGCTCGGGCACTCCACCTAACAGACCCGATGAGAAGGGGGGCGGAGGGAGGGTAGAAAAAAAAGGGGTTAAAGAGAGAGGGAGAGAGACCCCTAATCCTCTTGACTTAAAGCCATCAGGTTTCGCCCATGTCTCGACGCTCGCCTCTAGACCTGATGTGGTCACTCAACCCTATCGAGCTGCGGGGCATTGTGGTCCGTCCGTTTCTGCCACACTCCCCCCTCCCCTCCCTCCACCCTCAGGCGCTTTGTGCTCCCGGCTTCCCCCCCCCCCTCCTTTTCTCATCCTCCTCCACGCCGCCAAAGCAGAATTTCTTTAAATGCTTAATTTTTCCCCCCTTTGGCTTCCTTTTTGCAAGCGCCCTCTCACTTGTTTGTCCATCGATTTTTTATCCCTCTCCAGCCGCTGCCCCCCTCCGCCTCCTTCCCGTCCCCCTCCACCCCTCTCTCCCTCTCGCCTCTCCCCCCAGCTCTTCGCCTGCATCGCCCCAGTCTCTCCTCTGTTGTTGATGCAAACTGATTTATTTATTTATTTTAAGCTTGTTGCCCAGGTAATTTGTGGCAGGTAATGACTTTCAGTGAATCTACTTTGCACCCTTTGAATTCTTTTTTCGACCTTTGCATCATCCAGGCCCATCTCCCTGCTCATCCCCTTTGTCCCATTTGCTCTCCTACCTTTCCCCCCCTCATTTCCCTCTTTTACCATCTCACTGTCTCTTCCCTTCTCTCTCCCCTCAGCCAGTGTATTTTTAATTCCCCTAGATATTGGTGGTGCGCGCTGCATGCATGTGTGTGTGTGTCTCTGAAGCCCACCTGAGGAGGTGATTGACACCTGGCCCTCTGCTAAGAAGACCTCTCATTCCTATTTTTCTCCCTTCCTTCCTCCCCCGTCTCCAGCCATTGTTCTTGTGTCCGTCGGGGCATTGGAGGAACAGCACAAGTCTCTGGGAGTTGGAAGGAAAGAAAGATAGATTATAAAAGATGAGGGAGAGGAAGTAGTGGCTTAAGATCTGCCTGAAGTAATTTAGTGATATTTTTCTGCTTCTCTCGCTCGTTTAGAAACAATGATATCAAATGAGAATTCTAATTCAGGAGGCGAAGCTAAAGGATCCCTTATTCTAACACGAAATGATCCCCGCTCCTCCTTAACTGGCAAAGTAGGGGGTGCTCTGTGTGTTTGTGTGTATAAGTGTGTAGGCATGTGCAATCTCAAGCCCCCTCTCTCACACAGACTCACACACACACACACACACACACACACACACACACACACACACACACACACACACACACACACACACACACATTTTAACCTTCCCTCTGTCCATCTTTCCTTTTCCTTGTTCCCATCTTATTCTTTACTGGGGCCCAGACGCCTTGCAACATTAGTATTCATGGGGGGACTATGATGGGCAGTGTGTGTGTGTGTGTGTGTGTGTGTGTGTGTGTGTGTGTGTGTGTGTCTGTGTGGAGTGGGGGGGTCCGAATATTCCCTCAGCCAGCTGGCATACTGGGACTGCACTGGGCACTTACAGAAACAAGCAATACGTACTGGGAAGAAACCAGAAATCGGGCAAGAATTACAGTAAAAGGGTTCAGACTTTTAGTTTAAACTGAAATAACCTTCATCTGCTATACCTTACAGTAAAACCTACTTTCTGTTGCCTTATGTATGTACTATGCTAAAAGGGGGCACTGTCCCCGTCTCCTGATTGCAGACACAGAATTATCTCTTAAATGAATGCTTTCAGCAAAGAAATGCAGTATGGTATTCACATTTCGTTATTTGAAGGACAATAAAGCAGATAGATTAAAATAGCACACAGTGTGCACAAATACATAGCTCACTTCTGATTTTGGTAATCAAAAAACAATAAAAGTTTAGCGCGGTGGGCTTTCTTGCGACTTCCTATTAATGCAGACATAAACTCTGGATCATTACAGGGAAATGTCTATCACTGAGACCCTTGGACAAAGTGAGAAAGGTATTGTTTAATATTAATCAGATATGTAAGAAGAAGTAGCATTCAACAAAATGTTGTATTGTTTCAATGAAAACAGGGTCCTAAGGAATGAGTTTCTCTGCACTGAGGGAGTGATGGGCAGGTGTCAGTGTGTGGAAACCAGCTGCCTGGTCCCTCCAGGAGGGGACAGTAGAGAGCAGGGAGACCACATCTGCCTCCTCTTTATCCAAGAGCAGGGCCAAAAGAAGGAGCAGCATGAGCAGCAAATAGCCACCAAGGAAGGAGATGGGTTAGTGTAGAGCAGTGGAATGGAGGTAAAAGATAACACACATGTTTTGATTAAAATAAAAAAATAGAATGCGATGATAGTTGGAGAAGAAAATAAACCTCCATCAATTCCAAATGTTATTTCCAAACTTAAAAAAATGACACATGCCACTTGTGGTCATACATAAACACACTCATGCACACATATTCAGACTCTAGTACTCCCTTCTGGCATAATCCAGAGGTCAGGGCAGAATTCATCACCCTTAATCATGCAGATGAACATGACCTTGGCCGGCCTTGGCACCCGGTCACATCAGCACCCTCATCCAGCCTAGCTTTGCATCTCTGATTGTGTTAAATCATGTTTCCCTAACATCAGCAGACACTAGATGGACAGCATCCTTCTCTAAGCACATCCAGAAAAAGGATAATTGCCAAGACCTTTAAAAGCCTTTCAGAAAGAAACCGGGAAATCAACATAATTCAGATGAAGGGGATATATCCTCGATGTAAAGTTAAGTGTGCCAGGCAATAATATTGGGGGGGGGGGTGGAAAAAAAAACATGCAAGAGTTTTAAAACGGTGGGTATTATTATTATGATGATGCGTTTAGCCATGCAAAGTGGGCCAGCCTATTGGAGGGCCTCTAAATGAAGAGGCTGACCTTCAACAAGCCCTCTCTCTGTTCATTAGCCACGTGGTGCTTATCTACAATAACACTACTGAAGAGAATATGAGGCCAGCGGGCCCGGCCAAAGTCAATGATGCACTACAGGTGGGGAGATGATTGTGTAAATTTAGCTTAGGGTGCCGGACTTTTACCCTATCACCCCTTTTGTCCCAATCTCCCCGAAGTCCCATTAAAAAAATTAAAAAACATATCTCAAGTTCATACAGTACATAATATCAAGTTAACTTTCAACTTTTCTTGTAGAATCATAAGACAGAAAGAGCGTTAAAGGGAGCGAGACCTGCGCGCATACCTTTACGTGTACATTTCTATGCATTTATGTATACAGTATTATCACCGATGCAGTCTTAAAGGATG
Organism: Clinocottus analis; assembly: GCF_023055335.1. Classification (NCBI taxonomy): domain Eukaryota; kingdom Metazoa; phylum Chordata; class Actinopteri; order Perciformes; family Cottidae; genus Clinocottus; species Clinocottus analis. The sequence goes on along the minus strand of NW_027176251.1, from coordinate 9,862,636 downwards.
CAGGAAATGGGAAGTGGAGTTTAAACTGAAATGAAAATAGTGCTTTTACACAAAATAAGCACATGATTCACATGCAGCTCTTCCGGAGGCATCGTGTAAAATGCATGATTTAGGATGAATGATCAACAAGGCCGGTTCTTTAGTTTGTTTCTCATTTCCAGAAATGACATATATGATACACCCAATATGACGGCTCTCGTGGTGTCTCTATTTGTGTCTGGAGGTAAGACTAAGAGGCTGTGCTTTTCACCACCAGATGTCTGGCAAAACATTCCACTCTTGCTCCTGATGTTTTTGGACTGAAAAATCAGCCTGCTATTATAACAGCCGCATAAACCTAATGCCATCTGTAAGTGGCAATAAAGAGTTGGAAGGAACAATATGCAAGTGGGCAAAATCGCATCGTACCAGCTCCCTCCGTACCAGTGAGTCCAATTTGAGCAACGATATAGAGGTTGGAGGGGTAAATAGATGAATAAAGAACAGAGAGGGGGGAGCAGACACAGAACATGGTCGATAGTGTCAAAAGCAGATGACAGATCTAAAAGAATGAATATTGATCTTCAGGGGGCCTTTACTCAGGCGACCTGTGGGAGGTCAGCCTGTGTAATTAGACCAGTGGAGGTCTAACGCTGAACTAGCGATGAGGCTGCTGGAAGATCAGGCTGGAGCTAGGAAGGATGTTGTCATACTTGTACCTTAGATGTGGATAGTATACATAAAGAATATTTTTTAATGCTGAACATTGGGCATCAACTGTCACAAACAAGTTATTTTTAATTTCTACTTTCAGAATTACAAAAATCTTGAGTGCTTTGTATACTCTTATCAGGAATTGCTGCGGTTTCCATCCTGGTGAGCTTTTAAAAAAACTCTTTTTTGGGGGGGGGACGGGGGGACGGGGGGGATTGTACTATGCCAGTGGTTTCGTGTGGCGGGAGTTGAAGTGGTAAATGTGCGCTCGGTGCAATGGATAAGGTGTTTATTGCAGTGAGCGGGCGGTGCATGGATTAGTGTCCATACAACCCCGGGGCTACAGACACTGCTCAAACAGGGTTCTGCTTGACAATAGCAGTTGACGCTTGCTCTAAATGTCTCTCTCCCCCTGTCTATCTGTTCGTCTATCTCTCAGCAGTTAGTAATACACACAATCACACAACCTCACACACACACAGATTAGCGACACAAACGTATTCCCAAGCATGTGTGGCTGTTCATGCAGGCACAGGCCCATATGCGGTCCTCCGCACACCCACAGACACACACATGCATGCGCTGTCTCTTTATCTGTCTGGCTGTGGATAGATGCGGGAAGCGGAGACTGAGTGTGGCTGTAATCCGTGTATCATTGGCTTTATCCACTGCAGTAGCACTGCTGATTTAGTGCTCCACAGCCTAAGTAATGGGCCCCTGACACACAGGCAGAGCACACACAGTACACCATGTAGTGCATACAACCTGCATGCGTTGTCCTCTCGAAGATGTTACTGCTCACTGGTTGACCCTCAGTCCACACACACATATGCAGACATGTTCATGTAAAGATAAAGAAACACACCAGCATGGATGTACTCACAAGCTGTTGCGTGAGTCCCTTGCACACACACCCACCCACACACACACATCAGCAGCAGTGTGGTTGTCACCGCCCAGGGACGTCTCATGGTAAGGTGAACTCGGCGTGAACCTGCTCCAAACATAAATAACATCTCTCTCTCTCATCCCTCCCCTCAGTCCTTCTTCCAACCCTCACTTTCTCTCTTTCTTTCTCTTAAGTCACTCCCCGTTCCTCCATACCAGTTTCCCACACTTTCATGTCAGCGGCGATTCGCAAAGTATAAGCATTAAACACAAAGGGATGTTGCGCGTTCTGCGGCTCGCAGTTCCCACATATAAACACAGTCTTGGGAACACCTGAGGTCATGCCTTGAAGTACCCTTGCTAGTACACCGCAACTGTATGCCAACATTGCCACAGTCACATCAAAGTGACTTTCATACGACTTCAGATCATATATTATTAGGCTATGTCTTAGATCTTTTCTTGGCCGAAATTACAAATGCTTTCTGCAACGGAACACTCATCCCACCTCCAAGCAAAGCACCCAGGAACAAAATCGAAGGACACAATGCAACATCACTAATAACCCACCACCCTCCCATGTTTATTGCTATTTATATCAGTGAACCCCTCCCTCCTCCCTCTTTATTGCTGTTGGTCCGCATCTTCCGTCCCCTTGCTAGCACTTCCTGTTAACACACGAGGCGTTTATTGATAGGCCATTCCCATTAGTGCTGTTTACCTGTCAGGGCTCACTGCACTAATGAGAGAGCTTTGGGGAGGAAAAATGAGTAGGGACTGTTAACCGCTAATGGATGTTTACAGCCTCCCTGGATGCTACTGTGTTTCCCGCCACCTCTGCTGGTACTGCTATCGCTAGCCCCAGACCCATTCACCGGCTAATTGGTACAACGCTGAAGAGCCAGTCAGGGCCTATTTGATTATCATGGGATTAGGATGGGTGGAGAAAGCACATAGAGGAAGGAGCCGGATAAGTAGGGGGAGGACCGGTGTTAGAGAGTTGCAGTTGGGGTCGTGGGCCTAATCGATATCTAGAGATCGGGGGCTTTGGAGGGGCTGAGTGCAGACATTGGTGAGGGAGCTAGATGAGGGCTTGAAGGGGTACGTTCGAGGGTCACAACATCAGCCCTACGTCTAAAGGTTCTCTTAGAGCACTATTAGTGCTGGTGGTGAAGGGTAATTGTGCCATTAGAGCTGTAAGTGATACTAAATGGTGCAGGTATGGTAAAGGAAATACTGCGTTTTTGTGAGCTGGCAAGGGATCTAATGTAAATCGCCAATCAGGCATCTTAATAGCTGATTTATCCTTGAGAAAAGCACCAGTAACATAATGACAGATGAGCTTAAAATATCTTAGTCTGCCCAAGCCAACCTGCCTGAGTCATTCGATTTGGTCTCAGGAGCAGAGACCGAATAAATGTCATTAATTTTATTTGCAGAGCGTTCTTTCTCATGCAAGCAAGGAGGTTTTTACAGTGTTGAGCCTTGGAGGCCAGTTTCTTAATAACACTGTTGTAAAAGCACGTACAGAGAAGATTCCACATTGTACTGAGTATATGCAACTATATTGCTCTAGGATTGCATGGTCCCCTGAAAAGATCCATTTATGTTTTTATTAGATTATTATGGAAATCGTATAAGTGCCGGATTAGCCGTGGAAGGTATTTATCTGTTTATCGAATGGCTGGGATCATAACCTCTCGCTTCTTTTCCTCCTCAGTGTCCTTTTCTTTTCTTTTTCTTTTTTTACAGTGGGTTTGGTTGATATTCATGTGGACACTGAAAATTATGAACAGTTTTTGATCAATAGCCTGCTGTCTCTACACTGTGTGCAGATGACCAGATAATCATATACAATATACACTAATGTTGGTTCACTGATATGGTTCTTAGTTTCAATTTGTAATCCCCAATTTCCAATGTGTGGATTCATTTTGCTTGTCCATTGTTAAATGGAGGGGTCAAAGTAACTCTCAGCGGAGCAAAGACCCTTTCCGTATTCCTCCAATTCATTTGCTTGTTCTCTTTTACTCAATTGCTTATCAGCTCTATTCCTTCACTAATTAAAATCACACATGAAACAAGGGGATTGTAGACAGACAAACACACACACACACGCACACACACACACACACACACACACACACACACACACACGCACGCACACACACACACACACACACACACAGAAAGAGGGAGAGAGAGATAGAGATAGTTGGTGCTACAATTACCAGGCAGGCCTCCAGTGTCTCATTGGGTGTCTATTAAGAGGGGGGCCAGGCTCATTGTAATGATGGCAGAGTTTAATTACTTCCACCCGGCGCCTGTTGTAAAACATGCTGATAAATGAGCCAACAGGACGGCACATCATTATTTTTCTATAGTGCCAGGCTGCTCGTACATGATTATGAGAGTGGGAGGGAGGTTCCCATACCTGCAAGAATGTATTCGCTCTGCAGGGGAAGGGAAGAGGAACAAATGTGTGAAATGTGTGTGTGGGTTTTCACTCAATTTGTCAGTGTGCACATGTGTACAAGCACAAGAAGTTGAGAGATTTGATGGACCTGTAGATGCTGAATCAAAACACAATCATAAGCAGTTCCCCCAGCACATGCTAGTGCAATGATACCAGGCCACCCATGAGATGGATATATATATTCATAGCACACAATGGCCAATGTTATTCACTGAGCACAGTACTGCTACTGAGCATGGTGTGCACCAATGCAGCTGGAATTCAGGTATGCACACACTGTGCACCGCATCTCACAAACAAATATACATATTCATAGTCATTAATTTTACACATTTTTTTCTAGAACGGGGGCATGCGTGCACCCCCTCTGATTAATTGTGTTCCTCCTCCACCATTATTAAATCGCTGAGGCAAATATCCCCCATACAATAAATCCCTCTTGGCCCATGATTAATCAAAAGGCACACAAACCTAAGAGTGGTGGCGAGCAGGTAGAGTTACAGTGCTAAATCATCTTTATTGCACGACGAGCAGGTTTGTTCTCGGGGTCCAGTGCCATAGTGGAGTGGAGTGTATGCTCGGCTTCTGGTCAGCCACCCCAGGGTCATGAAAACACTTTTTGACCCCTGGGTCATTGATTTGCCAACCTGACCAGAGCACATAGGTGAACAAGATGGGAGCAAAATAGACTCTAAAGAGGCGCAGTGATTAGAGGGACTTTGCTACCCCATCGACAAGTTTACCAGTCATCCCCAAAATTAAACTCAGGGTCATGAAGTCATTTTATCCGTTGATGTAGGAGGCGGGTGTGTGAAGAAATGTTTAACCTTGCCCACTTTAGCCTGTAACATCAATTGGCAACGCCACCAATTAGTGGTAGGTCATACTGGGATAATAGTGGGTTACATAATTAGAGTGGGTACCTCCCTGTCACTACTGACACATGGAGGCTTTGTGGGGGAGCAGTCACATGAGGCAGAGATGGAGAATCTACAAGACCTTGGTTTCTGGAAACCTCAATTAACCTAAATGATTAGCTGTAGCCATGTAACGCACCTCACTAGCTTGACATTTCTCAACCAAGCTAATATAAGCATAGTGACTTCATTCTATCCTGTTGTACTTCATCCATGTCCTTTTCCTGGGAGGTCTTTTGTGTCTTATTGACCGAAAATGACAATGTTTGAAGTATCAGAGCTTCCTTATTTCCGTTTCGCACGAAAGTGCTGATGCTAATTTGGTGGTTGCATAATGAGTTTTACATGTATTTGATTAATAGGGTGTAGGGTGGCAGTACAGCAACAGAGGCGACTGTGGGATGTGGTTTAACATCACCTTATGTTAAATACTAATTGATTCCAATGCATTTTTAATCACTTGCTAATTGGCGATTACACTTTTAAAGCATGCCCTGTTGCTGCTGTGGCAGAATCACAGGGTTGTTGAGTGTGAAGATGGAGTTTAAAGGGCATAGACTTCTTAGCATCCACAACTAAATGTCACAGTTGTCTGTTAATGTGTCAACCAAATCAAACATGCACAGTGGTCTAGGGGTGCTAAGTGACAGGTGACCTTGGTGGCGTGATGGAAGACTGGGCTGGTATTTGAGCCCTCTGATCTTCGAGAGGGAAACCCTGTCTGGTCCTGTCTCGAGATGTATGCCCAACCAATTAGACATGAAATGGCAGTGACACTCACACCCCACTTATCAAAACAGTCTTCAAGTGTGTTCATGAATTCAAATGAAAAATGCTTCTTTGCTTCAAACATGCAGACAGGGACATGTGAAATCCAGCTACTATTATTTGTATCGAGGTCAACATGATGGTTGCAGAGGTCAAAAAAGGTTATTTATCAAGTATTACTCTTTCAAGACAGAAAAGCTAACAACAACAAAATCAACCTTGACCCCTCTTAGCCGTCTGTGTACTGTCAGGTCAGATTTGCATACTATTCAGAAAAACTATTCATTTCATTATCTATTATTTTCTATTCTTCTATTCTTCATCCCTAGTTACTCCGTCTTGGACAGCCATTGGATGACTTGCGCAGGGTCCAGGCACCTGGTTGGGTCGTCGGCGATGCATCTGACCTCCCGTACACAAACCTGCCCCCCTCCGACATCTATTACTGGGCCCCACAGTGTTCCATAATGTTCTGAGTAGTCAAGCATATAAATAAAGGTGAAGCAAAATGACTGCCTCTGTCTTGACAGAAGTGCTGAACCACAAAGAACACCTTGAAGGGCATGTTAACTGTCAATAGAGTTCTGTGTAAGCCCCCTCAATTAACATAAAAGTTAACAGCTCCCCAGTTAGCCGCTATATAACCCTGGCGCTGTCTCCCCTCACCCATTCGCTATTTCGCTCCCCCTCCCACTCCCCCTTCTGTGTTGGCTGCCGTCACGCAGTCTAGCCGTCGAAGAAGCAGTAAACAACATCTCACCATGTACTTGCATAGAGGCGGTTACAAACACGCATACGCATAATGATATTCTACACACACACACACATTCAGCCTCACATTCACACACAAGAAATTCAAATACACACTAGTGAAGCTTCCGCAAATTACAAACCCAAAGAGGCTGTGCTCACACACATGCACACACACACACACACACACACAAATTTGAAAAATCCCATTTACTGTGATGCTACGTGACTGAACTTTGCCAGCGTAGCGTAGCTTACCCCTCGATCCGAGGCCCATGGTAATGCTGCATGAGATTTGTGATGCAGTGGGGAGATGCATATGGAAGGCCTGTGCTCAGATCTCTCGGTCATGCACCCCATTAGGTCCTGCTGTTGATGCTGTTGCTATCAAAGCTGAAGTAAACTGCTCAGCAGTCGGCTGTATGCCTAAGCACAAAGACAGAGACAGGCTAGCGATCACACTATATTGGTCGGATGGGCCTATCTGTCTTGTAATTAGGATGTGTGAGTAGGCTACAGGGAGGTAACTTAAGGCTTACAAGCAGCCAAGTGTTCTGGTGTATGAACAGCCTGATTTGGGGTCTGCAGTGTGCTATAAAGTGTACCTTTGCTGTGTACATACATTGCATGATATACTGGGTGATTTAAAACTATTGGTGCATCCCTTATAGGATTTCAACTATCGTGAAGAATTTCATCATGCAGAGTCTCAGACTTTTGTAGAATCAAAACCAATCTGAAAAGGATAAATTGCCCTAAAGACAAACGGAATGATGAAAATGCCCAGAATGAATGGGCTGAAAGATTCAACCCTCAATGTGTTGAATAGCCCCTAATGTGTTTGGGTTTTGAGATAACATGCAGTAAATACCCGCATTCTTCTGCTCATCACAAAAATCCAAAGGCAGCTTTCACATTTGCTTCCCATCACTGGTGATTCCTGGGGAGGCGTTATTTGTGCGGCACATAACAGTGTCGCTCTGTTGTAATTGTTTAGGTTTTGCAAAGGGCCACTCATCTTTCATTTCCCTGCCAACACACATGCATATTCGTGGAGGTGAAACTAATATGCTTAGTTGTTGTTTTCCTGCTTTTCCATTCTTCGGGGAGACTTAGTTCTGGTGTGGATTTGCTCCCATCGCGCCGGCAGCAATGTGCCTGTGTCTCTGGGAGGGATGGCATCAGCTGGCATCGGGTGGCAGCAATTCAAACATGGTTTCTTTTTTCTGTGGGCGCTCCCGTTCAGCAAAGTAGATTGCTGGGGGAGGTTTCTATCTACCTCCCTTCCTTTATTCCTCTTCCTTTTTTTGATTTTCTTTAATTCCATTATTTACCCCCACCTTGTGTCTGTGCCTCATCCCTGCACAAACATCGTTCTGCTGGCTACACTCCGGGATAGCCAATGAGACGGTTTCTCTCCAGCAAAGTGAGGCTGGATCAAATGTAATAGAGAAAACACCAGTCTGTGGAAAACAAACAAACAAACAAACATCAGACCGAAATGCGATCAAAGACTAGAAGTGAAAAGGAGATGTGAAAGAGGATAGCGAAGAAAGGCAGCGTTCAGCCACGGTCAGAAGGAGACCAAGAGGTGTCTGTGAGTGACAAAAGGTTGCTCATCCTATTGCCACCCCGGCCTTATCCCTTTAGTATAGCGCTCTGGTTTTAGGTTTGCAGAAAGACTCCGGCGTGAAATTCTGCTAAGCATGGTTGGGAGCCGCAGAACATGGAACACGGATGAGCCGGGATTAGGGAGGCCCAAAGCCCTTCCTTCATCTGCGCCATGTAGGGCGTCTGTGATCTGGATGGTGCTCAGTGGGCGACACATGCCTGTCAATGTCCACTGCAGCACACACAAGGACTCAAGGTCTCACGCGCGGTAACATGGCCACACGCCACCTCAGCAAATCCCCCACTCTCCCACAGTGACGCTCATCTACACACCTCTATCCCCCCGGCCCCCCAAACTCCCCTTCCTTGCCCCCTTCCCACTTCCAATCCCGTCTTTATCTCCCCTCCTGTTCCCTCTCCACATGACTACGTGTTCTTACTGTGATCTCATCACGCTTCGAAACTGCTCTAGGCCACTTAGCCAGATGTATGTGCCACTGGATGCGTTGTGTGTTTACAGGGTGTTTACATGTTTGCCTGTGTGTCCATGTCAGGCTCGGCCCGACACAGAATACTATGGCGTGGTGCATGGTTGTGAATTTATTGTCTGAGCTCAGTCTTTGTGCGTGCATCTGTGTGCACTGACGATCGTGCGTGTCAAGGGCCCACATGCCGTCCTCCTGTCTCCTCTTTTTGTTCTGTCCTTAAGGCCGGACATACTTGCACACGCTTTTCATCTGCAGTCAATACCTATTGAGCTCTTCTTGAAAGGGAAATGACAGCTAGTTCATAACTTCCAAGGCTGATCGATAAGTACCTGCTCCAGCTCAACTCAATCCTGAATCACTCGTCTCTCCATAAGTCATCCCCCTACAAGCACATATTTTCAAGCACAGCACACCTGATTGAAAAGAAAGCCGTAATATATGTGGAAAAAGTTTACCATTACCACGTTACGAGAAGCTGTGTAATATGTTCTCTAGGATAATGAATGATACAGTAAGTGCTTCAACACAAGAAAAGCTGTTATACTTGACCTTTGAGCAGGTGATATAAGTGGTTATTGTGCAGGTGTTTCGCGGGAAAAAATGTCAATCCAATTATGAACGTAAACCACGTCTATACTGTGATTTATATAGTGTAAACCTGTGCATGGATTTTAAGGTGTCTGAGGGCACATTCATAAATATCATGCATTGGCGGGGGTTTGTGTTTGACTGGTGCATATATTTTTCCAGTAAGTGTGAAAGAAACAAGCAACTTTACGTAGCGTTGACTTATCAGCTGAACTGAGGTGAAGTCTTTGATCCCGTAAATCCATGGTGAGTCATGAAGGGGAGATGTAGATGAAGGGGAGGCAGTTAGAGGGATTTTTAAGTATTGAGTCAACAACTGAGCTATCGATTCTAAATATGTGGTTAGTAGTGTGTTCTGTAGTCTGTCTTTCAAAAGTGTTTGCACACATTCTTTATATGCTTCATGTGTGTTCGCGTTCGTCCCTGTTCTCTGCACTGAGCTTACGTGTGGACGTTAATGGCTTGGCGTCTCAGAGGTGAGGTGCAGCCACAACAAAGCCTGCAGCCCTCAAAAACACACAACCTGTCCCCAGAGCCCAGGGATGTCGACACAGAAGACAGAGGAGTCTTTGAGCGCCAAACTAGCTAGAAAGCTCTGGGCCCCAGGAGCTAGGAAGAGGAAGAAAAACTAAGGTGGAATAAATGATAAATATCTTTGCTTACTTTCTTAAACATGAGAAAGAAAAAAAAGAAAACTCTTCCCTTGCGGAGCTTTAAATGCTGAACTTTGTCTAGGTCCGGTTACGACCAGCCAGCAGGCAGCTGTGGCTCCAACGCTTTGCTCTGTATCTCAGACTCTCTCTCTCTCTCTCTCTCTCTTTCTGATGCTTTCTCCCTCGACCTCCCGTTCAAAGCAAAGTTGGCTCCTTATTTATGTGCAAATTTGCTCTTAGGCCCTACGAGGGTGGCGCGCATGCTGAATCTCTCCTTTCTGGGCTTTAGCAGATTATCCCGCTGCTCCCTTTGGTCCCCGTCGCCCTAAGCCCAGCTGCCCCGACCTTTTGTCATTGAGACTTTCTCTTCTCGCCTTGGTGTCTTTCTTTACCCCCCCACCCTACCCCCTCTTCTCCCCCTTCCACCATCACAACGTACACTTCCCCCAATGCCGCAAGGCCTGAACTCTCCTATCCTGCTCTAGACGCCACAGCCGTCAGACCACCTCCTCCCCCCCTCCATCTTGTCCCTTGCCTCTCCCCTTCGTATTCTGCCTCCCTCCTTCACTCCCTCTCAAAGGGCCATTATATCGCTCTCTTCATGGACAAAGGACCCTGGAGAGACAGGGGGAGAGGGAGGGAGAGAGAGAGAGAGAGAGAAGGAACATGGCTAGTGCTTGGCTGCTCTCTCGTTCCTAATCGATGAAAGTGGCCCACGTGGAGCTCTGAAGGCTAATCGATACTCTTTTTCTTTTTTTCTCCCTATATTTTTTCTTGACCGTCCGTTTTGTTGCTGACTCTGACAAAACGCTATGGCAGAGCAGTATAAGTGGTGGAGGGGGGTGGGCGGGAGGTGGGAGGATGTGTTTGGAGGGGACACCCCCTGATCACTTCTCTCTGGGGGTTCCAGGGGATTGGTGTGTTTTTGTAGGTGTGTGTGTCCGCCTGTGCAGTACAGGTTTGTGTGTGTCGGGAGGGGTGAACTGAAGAACGGTGCTTGGAAAAGCCGAGCAGACGAAAAATAGAGAATGAAATCGACAATGTGACCTCCTCCGACCCCATCTGTATCCCTACACCCGCCTCCTCGCCCATTCCACCCGCCCGACACATTTGCCCCTTTTCTCTTACCGCTGCCTCCCTGCCGGGTTAGGTTGCTGAGCAAACAGAAGGCAAAGAGTCGACTCTTTCTCTGCCTCAGCTCGCCGTATGGGCGCATGGAAGGATTTGGGAAGCCTCAGCCTACTAAGCCACTTCATTGTATTCTTCTCCATCTTCCCTCTCTCACCTCTCCCCTCTCTCTGTCTTTTGCTGTTCTCACACTGTCTTCGTCTGGGCTCTGTCTAGTCCGCATAAATATAAAAGCGGTGTCATAGAAAGACTACACATCTGCTTGACATTTTAAAAAAGGCGATTTTTACAGTTTTACCGTCTTTAGACTAAAAGTGTAATACTGCAAAGATATGTAAGATGGATGTATCCATTCTTTGATGTATCCAAAAAAAAACCTGTTCAATGTTGTGATCAAGCTTAAAATGCATGGAGGTTTTTTTCTATGCTATTTGATTTTAATTAGAGACCCAAAAGACAACATGGAGTTGTAAAGTCAGCATTCAAGCCTTAACGAGCCTCGTGGTACATTGAAACAGATGAAAAAAAACAGCATCTTTGACCCTGAATTTGTTGCAGGTGCTACTTTTGCTACAACCTCCATTAGGTACATTGACTTGACGCTAAATACTATGTGAAAAAGTACAGTACGGTAGTTGAAAAGGATCATTTAATTCAAGAATGTTTCCAACTTTATTCATTTACGTGAACATGTTTTTTCCTCTAATTCTTTCTAGAAATGATTATACAATATTTAGCATGTATAGTTGTTGTGTGCATGCCAGTAATCTCAGGTTCTCTGTATTCCTTCTGATGACACACACACACACACGCACACACACACACACACACACACACACACACACACACACACACACACACACACACACACACACACACACGCACACACACACACACACACACACACACACATACTAAGATATGCAGTATAAACAAGACAGACTTAATTAATAATTGGTGTCATACATTTTTTTATTTTTTTTTCTTCTATTTCTTATCACACTGTAAACTAAGGTCTTGGATGAATTGGATGATTTGATTCAAATCAAATGAGGTTAAATAGATTTAGACGGAGTCCTGAGTTTAACAGACACATAAACATCACATATATAACACTGTACCTCCAGGACCTTGTTCCTCCCTCCTCATTGCTTCACACACCTGTCTAACTGGATATTTAACAGCTTTTTCCCCTTCCCTATCACCCTCCCAACACCAGCAGAGAGAAACAATTACGCTCAACTCTGCCACTGAAATGACAATGCGACATCCTCTTCACTTTACACCACCCGACTGTTAACCGTATGTGGTAATTACCTTTCTGCGGCAGCTTCACAGTCACTTTATTAGTCTCCTAAGAAGGCTTTTTAAAATATAAATAGCAGCCAATGAAATGGCAATTAACCTTGCAAATAGGTATAAATGACTGTCCAGGAGACACGAGTATTGGCAGGGACTGTCACAGCGAGAGAGGGAGGAAAAGAGAGAAGAGATGGGGATAAAGAGGCGGGGAAAAAGCAGAAAGAGAGACATGCAGGGAATGGAGGGAGATGATGCAGCCCGAAGGCAAACCGCTCCCACGGGCCATTGTTTGTTGTGTCTGCTCCGGACCATTGTTTCGGTCCCTATTAACCTCTTGGCCCTCTGTGCGAGAGCGGGAAAGGATGGGCGGATTCAAAATGACAGACATCGCCCAGTGACATGGGAGGTGAGGAGTGGTTTTAACAGGGGCTTAGGGGCAGGCGGGACACTCGCTGTCTGGCTATAGAAGGGTGGGGGCTGCAGGGCCTGTGTTATACGTGAGAGAGATGGAGAGAGTGTGTCTGTGCGTGTTTGGATGGGAGGGGGGTATGTCTAGCTGACCAGAAGGGGGAGGAGTTGGCCAGCCCAAGCCTAGTACTGTGATCCCTGTCGCTGTCTGTACGTGAAGCGGCCAGGGCCCTGTCCTGTCCTGCAGTGAGCTTACAAACTTCTACAATTTCACTTTGTACAGTTTTACACTTGACACTCTTTTACCCTGTTTGCTTAAAGTTGCTCTGCAAAATTGTCAATAAGCTACATTCTGAGCATTTTAAATATAAACTTCCTCAAATGTATTGTAATTTTTGCCCCTGGCTCTGTTACTTATCATTCTCACTATTGTAACAAAGTACTGATGTTGAACGTACCTTGAACCTGTGTCCTTATTGGATGAATTTGGACCTGCGCATTTCCATCCTGTGCCAGCGTTCACTGCCATTACAGTGGAGTGGTGTGTCCTTTATGCTCTTTATGCAGGAGACGATCAGATTTTTAGTCTTGACAGAGATTTTGCCAACCAACATGAAAAAGGAACAAAACCAAAACATAAGTAGGAATATCCAGTTTATCACAGACACTGACTTCACTAAAAGCATTAGCGACCAGCGAGGCTCCAAGGCTGCAATATCTAGAAACATTGGCTTAAAACTTTTGTGTTGAATCAACATTTACAGCAAACATTGCAATTAATGTTGGCCTTTTTAGGCCACTGTAACCATTATCTAACCATAATTTAATATAATTTAATTTACCATGAGCATGACAATTTGAATTGAATTGTTCATAATGTTGGTGTTTGACATAAAGCAAGCTCCTGCATAGTGAACCTAAAAGAAACATATTTTAAAGTAGCAGTTGTCCTAGCTTGAATATTACATAAAGTTTATACTTTCAAACATGAGAAAGTTATCCCTCCCCCTTTATCTCGTTGGTGACAACGCACAGATAGCTTTTCCTCCTCACAAAACCACTGTTCCTTCTGGAATAGAGGCGGCACTGCGTGAGTCAGTGTGTCACATCAAGGAGTCGGCAGAAAAAAGAACGTTGTCGCTTTACATGGAGACACACCATTTCCTGCAAACAGAGGACGCAATCTCTGCCTCCTCTTATGTGTCCTAGTATTACAGGATTGGGAGAACAGGCGAGCTAACCCCTGTGAGCCTTACCTGTGCTCGAGTCAGGAGTGAAACGAAAACTCTTTGCCACACATTGAGAGCCAGTGGGAGGAAGAAGTCGGAGGAAGGTAGCCCTGAGAGGATGAACCGTGGGATTTAGAGTCCTGTGGGTAGGGCAGAATGCCAGATATTGTAGCTAAAAGTCCTGTGGATCAGATGAAGCTGTCAAGCAGGGCAGCGAGATGAGAGAGCCATGGGGAGAGGGAGCTTGGAGATGGAGGCCAGGCAGGGAAGCTCAGCGGATAGCAGAGACAGAGAGCTTAGGCTGAGGATCAGGGTTGTTTTACAGGAAACTGTCAAAGGTACGGAGAAAAAGGGAGCCGAGATAGCGTGTGACTAGAGAATCAATGAGGTGAAGAAATGGAAAGTTTAACTCAAAATAATTCCCACAAAGATCAGATTAAGAAACTAGGTTAAACTCAATTTTGACTTGATTTATACTATAAGCGGGGCCCTTCTGTGTTACAGGAGCCTACGGTGCGGAAACGGGTAACGCTCCTGGAATCGGCTGCCACTTAAACTTAACTTAAACTGAAAACCATTTGCGTTGGAAGGCATAAAGGGTCAGGCAGTGAAAATCTCAGAGTAGACTCGACAAGACATATGAGCAGTGTTTAACGTGTCGTTGTGTGTCTGGACTTCACTCGTCTGGGGAGCCTTGGAAAGTAGTGTTAAATTACGCAGAAGGAGATAGCGGGACCCTGTCAGGACATGGCGTGGCGTTGTGGAGAGTGCAGCGGATGGACGTGGCACTGCTTTGTGCCCCCCGGAGTGCTCTGTCAGGCCTCATGACCACATTGTGCAACCACACACAGACGCTCACACACACACACACACACACACACACACACACACACACACACACACACACACACACACACACACACACACACACACACACACACACACACACACACACGCACACACACTACAGGGAAAAGGAGAGATTAAAGGGCACGTGAGGGAAAGAGAACCGTGCACTTTATCTTTTTCCTCATTAACCTCTGGTGTGTTGTACATGTTTGACCAATTCCTCTTTCTGCACTTTATTGTTTTCACTACTGCCAATCAAAAATATAAATTACTTAGTATATCTCTCTATGGTATGACTTTTTATTTTGGGGGGTAAAAAATATTTCATCCCCCCCAAAACTAGATTTGGGTTTTGGTTCCCTCCCTTCGGGCAACAATGTGCTACGAGGGTACTGAAACACCAAGGTTTTCTCTTGTAAATATATAATAAGTGGAAGAAGTCAATCAAGCAATATATGGATTTAGAAAGAGTTACTTTTGACAAACCAAACAATGACAATTAGAAGATATCAAAGAAATTAAATTACCAACACTGTATGTACAAAATCCAAATCCAAAACATGTAAATTCATTTAAACATTCAATGAAAGTGTGTGTGTGTGTGTGTGTGTGTGTGTGTGTGTGTGTGTGTGTGTGTGTGTGTGTGTGTGTCCGTGCTTGTGTTTAGTGTGGGTTAGGGTTTGAATCAGTCACGTGAACACAAGTCCTGTTCTGTGTGGAACCTCAGGAAGCAGTTATTGCTGGATGTGAAGTAGAGGTGGACATCACATTTCTGGCACTCGGCTTTTGCTGGTACTTTGCATCCCCCCTTCTTTTCAACCATTATCATCCAGTGGGCTCTGGCATCAAGACGCACATCAGGGACTGGAATTGGAGCAGCAGGTCCTTTTCTCCTCTTCTCCTCTTCTCCTCTTCTCCTCGTACTCACCTGCAATTGTGAAACCGGGATGACCTTTCCTGCGCACCGGACTCTTTCCACTTCTGCAAAGGCCTTCAGCGATGTATGATTTGAAAGTGTAAAGCTTCATTTGTTCCTTCTCCGTCATTCTGTTCCCTTCACAATCTCTTCGGTAAAGCAGCCAGGCGGTCACAACGATTACAGATACAAAAAATGTTACCATTTTTTGTATCTGATTTTTGTGCGCTACAGTACAAAAAGGGAGTCAAGAAGATCCACTCCACCCTTATTCTTATTTTAAATCTTCACCACAGCAACCTCTGTGACTGGGTGGGCTCCAGTGTAGTCACTCAGAATAGTGAGTGAGCGGTTATCATACCATTTGACAACATGCAAGGTGTTTTCTCCTAAGTGTCCGGCAAACTTGTTTCAGGGATCCAATCTTTCTGACTCTTTTCAAGCTCACTGTCCTCATTGTCACTGTCATCAAGCTCACTGTCCTCACTTTCAGAGGGAACAGCTCTAGCTTCTTGATCGTAAACCTTTTGGCCATAAAATGCTCCTGTGTCCATTCCCTGTCAATATCAGTAGTTAGTAAAGCAAAAACATTGACACACGCAAACACATTGACACACATCTCCACACTACAGGATGATAGCCTGAACAAAAGGGGTCTAACTGCACAGTGTTGCCTTGAGGCAACGAACCAAAAAACACAATTTTAGTGAAGAAATATTAACACAATAAGTATTTAAACTATCAGAAATACTTTGTGACATAGTCATGCATGTGTAAACATTATTTTGTATGAAGTTATTCAAATTCAAATAGGTTAAAAAGTTAGATTTATCTTACCGATTTGTGGCACTGTGTCCCATGCAGCTTGGCAGCCTGAAGAGAATGCTTCTCCCCAAGAGAAAAGGTCACACCCACTTTGGGCCCTCATTTGATTGGACACAAACATATCTGATGACATTATAGACAGCGTTTTTAATTTAAAAAAGTTAAAGGGGCAGTGTAAGGTCCAAAAAGGTGGGGTTTTTTGCCTGACGGCAACAGTAGAGAGATATGTTTTATAAGGTAAAAACAATACGAGCCACATGCTCACACGGCTGGAAAAAAAAATTAAGATATTTGTTATTTAAAGCTATTTAAATCAACAAATCAGTTTTTAAGAGTTTGAGATTTTGCTGTGATGAATTGCATTAGAACATCAATGTCTTGATAAGCCTGTCACCATCTTATGAATTACAACCATTTTGCAGCTGTCACCGAGTCCCACACCGAAACTCCATATATAGCCCCCCCACTCAGCTTATTGATCAACAAAGCATTGATCATACAGCCTGACAAACTATTGCGCTACTCAGTAAACAGGCAACAAGCATTTACATTCATTAAAAGTGTCAGCCGTCTCAACATAAAGCAGGTGTTTCCTTCTCATTCAGCTCGCGGCAACAGCATCCATCAAGTTATTAAAACGTAGGCCTTTGATCAAATCTGGTTCGAGGAACTGACTGTGCATCTTTTTTGTTTACACTTTTATTTATCTCCAAATGAGATTGCCGTCCTAAAATGTTTGACTTGCCTGCCACTGCGTTCTACACGAAGCTGACACCTGTTGTGGTTTGTTCCGGTCCAACTTTCAGCACTCGTCAGTTGTAATATTAACTGAAATGAGATTCACATCATCCAGATTATTCGTATTGTTTGTTGACCCATATTTTCTGATAGCATAATGGTTAAGTACTATAAGATGCAAGCTGACCCCAGAACTGCATTTGAGGAAATAGCCAATTTCTTAGGAGATAGGATGCTGCTCATAAGTTAGATGTATCATAAGACCGCATAACAAGTTTTGATGAATCTGCTTTTTTTCTTTTTCGATAATAGAGCCCACAGAAAGTCTTATCACACTCTATTGAGACATTTAATATGCACATGTCCTTGCACCTTTTCTCTTGCTATCTTCTCTCTGTATCCAATGATTCTGCCAGACCTGCTTTGTCTGCTTCAAGGTGCTAGAGAATGCCATTCAACCCTCAGTCTGTCTCTTTATTGTGCTGTGCCGCTCTAAAACCTTGCTATGAAAAGTGTGCAGTTATCTGACAGACATGGAGTAAGGAAACGTCTTCATCTGGCATGTCTGCAGCCTGCCTGTCGACCGAGGTGTTGGGGAACAACGCAGAAGTGGAACATTTCTTTGATGGCTAGGGTGTGGAGCCAATTGCATTTTGGCATTCAGCATATTCTGTGACACTTCAGGGGTTACAAATCGGATTAATAAACGCTTAATTACTTTAAAAGGAAACTCCTCTAGCTCTAATCGAATATTAATCACTGCTTATCGTTGTCTTTTAGTCACACTTAATTAGCATGCCTTTCCGCTTTTTGCCTCTTTTTCAAAGATAAAACAGTTAGTGTAGAATAGTGTTCTGCATGGCTGAATCACTGCCTTTCTTCCAAATATGCTTGATTGTCTTTATTTTTACTCCATCAAAACTCTGTTTTATAAGGTGGATTGGTCCGACCTTGAATGCTTATTCCCTGCAATGCTATACATTAAAGGAATTTTGAAAAAGAAATATAGGAAAACAGCATGGAAAGAAGGAAAGAAGCATCTCCTGTAAATTAAAAAACGGTGGATGCTAAACTGGACTTCAAAGGTTTTAAACAAGATAAATCTAACATTTATTGTTAATGTAGATTTACATTGAGGTGCACTCTCACTCCCACTACCCATCCATTACCTGTGGCTATGCAAAGAGACGAACGTTTTTGCCAACCTATCACATGTGGAAGCTTAGGCATTTGTCTCCAGGGCATTGACTGACCACACGAAGCAAGCTTTGCTGTGTCCAACCGGAATATCCTCTGACATGTCGCTCCGGCGCCTAGAGAGTATAATTCAACCTGATTGGCCAGCTCTGCTGGAAGGCATGATTCTGGCCTGTCCGGCACCGTACATCACTGTGGCCCAGGGGCATTGTGGGAATGGGGGAGGAGCATGTTATCCTGGCCCAGTTAACACCGGTGATTTAGATGAAGGAAAAGCCTATTCGTCGAAAAATTGCATTTTTGGACGAAAATCTTCCCATACCAACATATTCTACTCATGTCATTTGTTTGGAGATGTTTGTCTCTTATGTTTGTGCTGTCCGGAGACTTTCTTCTGTCTTGCTCTCTCACACAGTTTCCGCCCTTGCTCGTTATACACACATACACATACGTGCGAACGGTGTGCGCTCTAGCATGTGCTCCTCTTTTGTTTCTCGATTGTGACAAAAAGTGCTATGGGCCAAACTGGGCAGCGCGAGGGATGCTTAGCCCGATTCTGTCTCTCTCAGTGCCCTCGGATGCCCCGCAGGCTTGAGAGTATGGCCTAGGAGACTTCACCATGTGCCCTGCTTCCATCATATATAACCAGTCCATTCCCTTACCACTGCAAAACTATGTTACTCTGTCCGCCATAGTAAAAATACATCAATTAAATGCTTTATAGTTTTGCTAATGGTCTCCAATGTTTGAGCTCAAGTGAAGTTTTTCTTAAGCAATGAATGAATTGTCAGTGAATCAGGGATCCTGTTATTTCACTGATGCTCATATTATTATGTTTCGCTCTCACTGTATTACTCTTTTAAATTGGGTTCCATACCAACGTCTTTGGTGCACTATTTCAAATATGTGTCATCCAACCAGCAAATATAAGAAAAGTAATATTCCTCAGAGTGAAGAATTAGTGTTTTATGTTGTTTTATTATTGGTTTAAAAAAAACAAAAACATTATGAAACCTCCCCTGTCTCTGATATCAGTAAAAGGAGAAGGATGGGCATGTAGTGCTGCAGGAAAGTGATTAATGTACTGTAGTTCCTTTGCCACATCCTGGCATGATGCATAAACCGGTAGGTATTGCCAGCTGGTTCTCCTTCCTGCAGAGAACAAGAGTACCTATCTTTACTGTGATAGCAGCTGCCTCCCACCTCCCTCCCCCCATACCATATCATCTTCAAGACAGGAGGAGAGGGCGGTGGTTATGGTGGTGAGGGGAGATGAAGAGCGCGGCCGATTATCCCCTAATTAACGCTGATACCTCCCCCATGGACAATGTCCCATCTCATCAGTGGGCCGCCGCGTTTTAATGTTAGGTGCTAACTGCCTCCCTCGCATATGTCAGTCCTCGTTAAGGGACTATGCCGTGCGGTAATGTCCTCCCGTTTAATGGGTTGTAAAAAGATGGTTAACACTCACTATTTGGCTTCCCTCCTTTTTTCTTCTCGACGCCACAGCTATGGATGACAGATACAGTAGGATTGAGCACTCTTTGGGGGAAGTTAATTGCGGGCAGTCAGTACCTTGGTGGGTGAAGTGTTATAGTTGAGAGAAGGTAAATGATTGGCCCCTTGGCTATATGTTAGAATGTTAAACCAGTCATAGTCACACTTTTTATACGGGTGACTCGTTAGGGTGTTGTCTGTCCAGCCACAGGCTAAATAGATATATGAGGTGAGAAATTATTAGTTGTCCATTTCTAAATTATTCAGCAGACCAGACTGCTTCATTAATAAAATACAGTTTTAACACAGCTATTCCATAATCATTAACGATGACCAATGACACATGAGTGCACATAAGTGAAACCTCATCAGCAGCTCTACATCTGAACAATTACATGTTTTTGTTTTAAACTCCACGTCTGCATTCATTAACCAATAACCACGTCTTCGAAATCTATTACTGAGCATAACTTTGCTCTGCCATTAGTCTGCAAGGCAGTAAAAGCAAGTGAACTGTCACTTCCCAATATGCGTGTGTTTTCGTTAGACAACAGTAAGAATTCTTCAAGAGCTGTGCTTCCCTTTTCTCTCTGCATCTCCTCATTCTCCCCTCGCTCCCTCCCTCTCTATCTCCCTCCCTCTCTCCATCTATGCGTTCGTGTTGTATTATGAAAAAAGCAAACACGATTATTTTTGATTTCCCGTTTGCCTGAGCAGTACATTTGGCCCACCCTTCTCTCCCCCGACCCTCTTGATTGAGGGCTAATGAAAAAGCTGTCCTGAGCGTCGCTCCCTCCCTGTATCCATTAAGAATAATTAGACGGGAACAATTTTGATGCCTGTAACCTCGGCGAGTGTGGCTAATGGTGTTATAAATTGCTCCTTGTCCTGGGCCCTGCACGCATTGGCGCGCAGTGGTGGGGGCGAGACGCTTAATTCAAAAGCACTCTGTCAACAGCACTGATTTGTGTGGTTAATGAGAGCGTTTAAAACAACAGGCGCAGCTCATGCATCCTAATGCCGATGGCAGGAGCAGGTTCGATAAAGAGGCTTGTCCACCATAATTAGCCACGACAAACGCCCAGGATTAAGAGACAGGGGCCCAACACAGTGTGCCCTCTTAAAATGGGGCCCGCTTGCTCTCACTCTGTCCCTCTTTGACTGACTCCACTTCTATCCTCTCTTTAACAGCATGACTAACCACGTTGTTTTTTATCGCCTGTCTCTTTCGGCCTGACAACTTCACCGCCTGTCTTTTATTTTATAACTCACTGTTGCGTTTCTTTTTGTCTTTCTGGATGTAAACTATATTTGTTTCCGAGGCAGTGGAAATACTGGAGTCTCTGAGGCAGCGACTTCTGGTTCAGACCTTACCAGCACGGATACAAGTTCTTCTCTCACTAAATCTAACATTTTTCCCTCTGGGAGTCAACCTATTTTCTACTGATCTTTAGTCTCTATTTATTCTTCTCTTTTATCTACGTGTTGTTCCGAGACCATAATCTGTTTTCCCTTTTCGGTTTTGTCCACTTTCTGAAAGAACGTGAAGAAAGTGCATGTGTTACATTTTTAGAATAGCTGAGGAAAAGGAGAGAAAAGGTAAAAAATAGGAGACAGATTGAAACCTATAGAGGGATTAACACAAGGACCCGAAACAGTATGAAACAGTGAAAACGAGGGTAACTTTTATCCTTGCCATTGCTGTGTAGTAAAAGAGCCTCTAATATGTTTTAATCAGCCGCGTTTTGCAGAAGGTCTTCCAAAGGACTGTCTCTGTAATGGATGGAAAAGAAGAGAGTGACAAAGCCAGGCCCACTTTAAAAGGTGTTCAATTCCCCTGTAAATGCATGCTGACAAGACTAATTGAGCATTGCAAATGGTAAACTCTCCAACCCACACCTCAAAAAACGGACACGCATGCACGCAGATGCACACACATCCAGGTGTTGACACAATGCTGCACATACACACACAAACAGGCATGCAGACACATACATAATTGCACATACCCACTTGTATGCACACCGGTGTGCTTACGCACGCACGCACACACATACACACACACACACACACACACACACAACCCGGCTGGCCTCCCTCAGCCTACTTCCACGTGTCTTGCCCAACACAAATGACTTGATGGGCAGTTAAATGCAGAGGTCGGGGGTTAAATGAACACCGTTGTTTATGAGGATGCGGTGTGAATTCATTTGCATCCTAATATTCCCTCTATTCTGAAAGACACAGACATACGCACACACCAACACACACACAAACACACACACACACATACTAGGCCCGTTGCGGGCAGAAGGGGGTGGGGGATGCGAGAGGAGGGGAGATGACTGGTGGACGGCTTGTTTTAAAATCCCATTATCAAGTTATTTATGGAATTCATGGCCCGACAACCTCTGTGACCTTGTTTTGTTAAACATGAACCAGACACGATTCCGGCACGTGGCGCTGCCTATTAGCTTTTGTTTTCAATAGCCTTAAAATGTCAGCAACTTCAATCACCCCTTGGGCAGCTTTTCCATGTGTGGTTTGGCCCTCATCAAATGGACACACGGTACACATAAACACAGTCTGGCACATTTAGATGTACACCTCCAGAAGGACACACAATCATTCACACACAAAGTGTGGCTGCATGTAAACATGCACACGTGCATGCAAACTTAGAAATATTCACACAAGCAAACGCACAACCCACACAAAATCCAAATGCGTCAGTAAACAGACATTCACTCCTATCCCAAAACCAAGACACCGAGACAGACACCATCCCAGACCAGACCCCATTACTCTCCGTCTGTATTTGTGTTTGTTTGTAATTTAACCCAATCTCTATGGCTAGTCATGAGCTGACTGACACGCAAGGAGGAAATCCATGCAAATCCCAACAACCTCCTTACCCTAATGCTCCTGTTTAAACATGGAAGGCCCATTCATTTTCCTCTAGCTATCAGCACCGCACATCAGTCCACGACCACTCATTACATGTAAACACACTGCAGGATTATTTAAAGATGCCGCCGTCCGGGTGACATGTGAGAGTTTCTGCTGGCAGAGGGGGGAGTAAGATGAAGTGTCTGAGGGTTTGCAAGGTTGTACATAAAGACTGAATGCACTTTAAATGGTGAAAAGTGCACTTGTTTGCACAGTTTGTCTATGTATAGTTTTTGGTCTGTTTTTTATAAATGTGTGTCTGAGTAATCACACCATTAATATTCCCTTTCTCTGTGGCGTGCCTGTAAGTTGCCCTCATTGGATGCGCAGTGTGTCGTGGCAGGGTCGTGAACATTTAGAGGTGTAAACATCACCTGGCTGCTCTCCATTATTCTTTGCCACACTCAGGGCCCAATTTCCGTAAACCCTGCCCAATGCGTCATGGGCGTGCTACAAAAATACCCAACGTGTGGGTATATTTGTGGAATGCAGACCAGATAAAAATCATTTATGCTATAATGGAAATATAACTCTTTTTTTTTTTTGCCCGATCACATGCCAGCCGGTTGATAAGCATAGCGGAAAGACGGACAAAACAAGGATGAAGGGGGTTGTGTGATTTTAGGGAGGTTTATATGGGCATGTCTACGCTAAAATCAGGAATTTCAAAATACCCGTGAAAATATAGCTCCTTAGAAGAACGCACTAACTTGGCATTAAAAATCAAGACTTCCCAAAGCACATGCTCGGCTGTCAGCAGCCGTAGGACTACATCACAGATCGTCATTTCAAATCCAAATAACAAGAAATGTGCCCACAAGATTGTCAATTGTTTAATTCCATGTTTCTACATCCAATCCTTCATTCCACAGGTTGCGTCTCCATTTAATGACACCATTACATGTGTAAACTCAATATAATGATGCCTTTTTCAATAAAGAACAGAGATAACGTCCTACAATTCTACAACACTCAATCATCTCTTTTTTGTTATTTGCCCACAAAACTCTTGACAGACGCCATTGGCAAAGAGCAAGTAGGCCTATTTGAAGAGGGCAAAAGTAAAATCGAGCCACAGACTGCCCCCGTGTGTCTTGCATTATTCAACAAGGCTCCAGCTGTGAGGCATAGAAGATTAAATCCCACACATTCTAACATATGCCAACTTAAAAGACTAACACCGATGTGGGCTAGTGCCACCAGGCAAAAACTAACTGAAACAACAGTTAAGTAGCACTTGTGTACCTCATGATAGTCTTCTAACCCTTTGAGAAGATCAAGCCTGACACAGATTAACATTTAGTGATCAAATGTAGCAGCTATAGGTCTGCCACAGGCCAAACTTCACTACTCAAAGTCAATCCATTATATATTGGCTAAAAAATGGCCTATAGTTAATAGTCTTAGAATTGAATACATTATCCTTGAGTTTGTTTGCAGCCTGCAACACCAGCCACTGACTGCACCAGCATATTAGACTGTTGGAATATTGGTCTTAGTTTTTTTTTACACAGTCTCTAAGACTTTAACACACACACACACACATTATTTTTTCTTTTTGCAAAAATAAATTATGAAAGTTATTGCGGATTTCTCGAACTGTGGACTAAACTGTAAACTCCCTTTTCAAGAAATAGCAGATGCATACCCAACTATAGTGAATGGCCAGTTAAAAAGAGTAATTGACTTACAGACCCTTTTAACATATGTAATACCTTATTTTTCTTCAATTATACCATATTATTTTATCTAACTTTAACTGAAATAAAATTGCTATAAAACACAATCAGCAAATCATCAGAAGTCTGAGAGAGTATAGAAAGCTTGTAAGCGTGGCTCAAGTATTCATGGTCATCAGCTGACTGGAGCTAATCAGATTTCGGTGCTTCGATGTTGGACTTTTGCTGCACCACCAATATTTCTTTGTTTGAAGGCTGTACAAACTTCAAATGATGCGCTGAGAAAGCTTCTGTCCGCTGCAGGGGTTGATTGCGTGCACCGACAAAACTTTATTGATTCGTTTTTCCAATTAATGCAACCTAATTAGCAATTGCTAATTTGCTACAATACACAAAAGACAGTGATTTAAGGTCAGGCTATGGCAGTTAATCTAGAAAGACTTATATGCAGCCTGACTACACGGTTATTGTCTTTACCTCGTGAATTGTAATGAACAGAAAAACTATACATTTGTTTTATGAAGTTCAGTCTATTGGTCATTTATTCTATCTAATCAAATCTTATCCAGTCATCATCTTAAACGGAGTATATCTATCCATTTATCTTTTACTTCACTACGAAGTTGCTTCCTGATGCTGCCTCGAGATTACACATCACAGCTTAATATTGCAGCTGCTTATCATCTTGTTTTGCTCTTCTGATTGACGCTCACTCTGTATGTTGAAGAAATCCTCTTCAGAGCTGTGCGGCAGATATGTTTGATGTGATTAATAGCCTCTGCTAATGAGTTGATAATAATGATGATTGATAATAATTCCCTAAGCTGCCTGTTCTACAAGTACATTCTCAATCAAATAGCACACAGAGTTCCACCCCAACATGTGCTGACGTGTATGCAGCTGATACAAAAACATACAGAATGAGGTGCGGGTGGCTGTCAGTGTCCCAGGAATGAATCATTTTCAGAAAGGTGCCAAAATAAGTCCAGGCCAACAATTGAACAGCTGTGCAGAGAGGAGGAACAAGAAAAAAAAGTAAGATAAAAAGACACAACACTCAGGATGGACCACCTACCATCCTAATTTAAAGTAGTTAAACTGTACAAAAAGTTCCCTTACTAAGTGAGCAATACGCTGAATAATATACTCCTCTCCAGTGGACATAGCTACAGTGTTTTAAAACAACACTGGTTACATAATCGACATCCCAATATTTCTACAATAAGGTAATATTGGCCCTGGAACGCATTGGTCTACAATTCTACAAGATCTACAATCTACATTGCTATACAATTGTTTATCCAAATTACTTTCATTTTTGTGGGTCTAAAAGGTGCAATGCTCTGGTTTTCTTTATCTCAGTGCAAGAATTTTCTTTTTTGTGTTGCTTTTTATCAATGCTATGTGTATGTACATATGGTATATGTCCTCTACCGGTGATTTTTCCAGTGCATTCAGGCCATCAGAGCTGGTACCACACCTGCTCTTGTTCACACCTCTGCCGCCAATCTGGATTGAAACTCCCTCCCAGATCCAAAGGTGGTCCACAGGGCCCCTTGGGTCGAGAGACTGCTCCTCTCCACCCCGTATATTAGTTACATCTCCAAGGAGTGTGTAAGTGTGTGTATATGTGTGTGTCAGAGAGTGTATGTGTGCCAGGGGTGGCAGTGCTCCCCAGTGTAGTGTTGGCCCCAGGCAGCACAAGGTAACATCAAACGATTCTTCTCTTTATGACTTATTTATTTATTATACCGAGTGTGTGTGTGTGTGTGTGTGTGTGTGTGTGTGTGTGTGTGTGTGTGTGTGTGTGTGTGTGTGTGTGTTGGAGAGAGAAAAGGAGTGTGTGATTTTGTACTTGAACAGGCTTGTGTGCATTTGTCTTCTGTGCCAGTTTGTTTTCATTCTGTCCTGAGACGCCGCCACCCGTTGCAGCAGTGTCCTCCCTGGTGGCGAGCAAAGGGAGCCGGGGGAGAGTGGGGGGTCCTTGTAACTCCAACTATGGGACCCTCACCGGTCTCTGTGCTCCAGCCTCCTCTGTGTTCAAAGGATACAGGAACCTCCCTCCTGTGCCGTAACTACCATCCCAGGGCTGGCAGTTACACAGGAACACATAAAACCGAGGAAGAGAGATGTTTATTGGCACTGTCACCTTGAATGAGTGGGTTTTTCTAAGAATTGCTTCATGCCACGCACCCTGGGAACGCTTCACATATGAAACCGTCCCCTGGTGGAGTTGGAACATGCAAAAGTCACCGAACAAAGGCAAATGTGACAAGGGAAATCGTCGGAGGCTGGCGGACATGGCTCCACCAACCAGAGCAAAGATTCATACCCACTCATTTATTCAATATTACTTTGTCTTCTTGCAATTGCTCTGATTCAATGTTAAAAAAATAGAGCGTGCAGTTTGTATTTACTGCCAAGACTGAATGTGTAACATCAAAACAAAGAAGAACACCGCAGCAGGATACATGATGTACGCATGTGTCAAACTTGAACATCTTCCTGTGATGTACTCGGCCTTCCCTGTGCGGCAGACTTGTTTTTGCAATTCTTTGATTAGTTATCGACCGGGCACTTTCCCTGCTTGTGCATATGGACTGCTCGACAGCTCAGAACGGCTTGAGACAATCAGGGCTCCTACCTACTTTACCTGTGATGAATCGCATTACCGCTGGACCGAGTGCCGGCCGAGCCCCTTGCTGAAAAATCGGCAAGCTAAAACGGGCGGACGGGAAGCCGTATGGCAGAGCACTTCGTCTCGACACGTCCCCCACCCCTTCCCTCCCTCCAAATGAATATCCAGCCCCGTCCTCCATAAAGTGCATTAGGCACGGAGAGTCATTAGTACAAATGGGCTCAAGGTACTTCTGTAAGGAGGCTGTGTGTATATATGTGTGTGTGAGTGTGTGTGTGTGTGTGTGTGTGTGTGTGTGTGTGTGTGTGTGTGTGTGCGCGTGTGTGTGTGTGTGTGTGTGTGTGTGTGTGCGTGTAATGGGGATGTAGAAGGGGAGGAGGGGGCCGAGCTGGAGGATGCTTGTATCTCTTCTGACTGTTGTTTGGTGTGCACACCTAATCCTCACTACACACACACACACACACACACACACACACACACACGCACACACACACAAACAAACACACACACACACCTAGTCTGTGAATCTGCACCTATCACTCCCCCCTCCCCCCACCCCTACTCCCTCTCCCTTGCCTCACCCCCACCATTCCTGTGGAGAAGACAGGGTGCCCCCCTGCCCCTTGTTCTCTCCTGCTGCGATGGGGAAGTGCATCCTCATTTAATAATGTATCAGAGAGAAGACAGAGAGGAAGAGAGAGAGAGCTCTGACCCAGACGAATTCAGCCTCTCCATTATTTAGCATTTACAGACACCTTCCAGCTCATTTCTGACTCAATATTTAATACAGCAGTAGGAGGGCATTTTCTAATACTCACACCCGCTTGATTTTTCCCTGTTAGTTTGTATTTTGGCCTAATGATAAAGAAGACGGCAAATCAACATATTTGCAGACGTGCAAGAAATGATGAAAAATTGACAATGTGTGTGTGTGTGTTGGAGGGCTGATGTAGATGGACATACGCATGCAGGAAGTGAAATAGCTCATAAACATACAGCACTACACCTCGTCTTGACCTCCTGTCTTTTGTTCTACTGGGTTGTGTCCGGAGGAACACACAAGAGAGGTGTTCATGTGAGCATTTGTTGGCCACTATCAGAGTGCTGCCAACAGCACTGCACATGCGTGGCGGGGTTACTTTTCAGTCTATGATCCTGTTCAGCGGTTTGACAAAGTTGGAAGATGCAGGTTATGATCTCACCAATGTGGTCAACCCTTAAAACTTGTTATGACAGTGCATTTAGAGGGAATCAGAAAATCCAGATGTATTCTGCTTGCTCACATGATTCTCGTGTAGGATACATATACGGGACTGTTTGAGGTGATACCTACAACATTGTCTGTTCTACAAAATATATTGACTAAAGTTTAAATTTAGCATGTTTATTATTTATGATTTGCAATTACATCTTGGGTTCTTTTTCAAGCATTCATTTTTAAAGATGCAAAGTTTTTGATTTCAGGTCACCACCTAACAGTGAAATGCAACAACGAAAGTTTGGAACACCAAACTTATAAACAGACACACAGAAAGAAGCTCACTCATGAAACACAAGTTATATTATGGAGTTATAACCAACACAATTCAGCTTCATGACCTTATTTTGCATTCATTTTAACTATGTATCAATCTATTATACTGTTGTCGTTAGCCTTGTTTAAACATTGAAAACTAAGCTTTTTTTTGTTGCAGTGGTTTACTAATATATTCATTTGTTAGCAAACTGATATAGCATGCAACACAAACATTTCAGTGAAAGGTGTGCGTGCGAGGTGACTTCTTTAGAATGCTGCAAGGTGGTTAACAAGTTGATAGGCAACATCACCTATGCTTGCAATTTACAAGACGAAGGGAATTTGCATCTTTTTTTTCCCTGAGTGTGTTTAACAGTGGGCCCAATTCACATGAAATATTTATCACACTTTCAATTAACTTTTCATTGGGAGTAATGAATCCTCAATTAACAGCAAGAAAGTGTTTGCCCCTGTGCGTTTCTGTCCACACATGTGTATGCAATCATGGAACAAGTATAAGCATGTGCTAATATATGTACAGTACACCTATATATATATATATATATATATATATATATATATATATATATATATATATCAGGGCTGGGCCAAGTTGAAAAAAATGAATCACGATTAATCGCATGATATTTCTGCGATTAATCGCATTATGCGCCAAATTCAACAATGAAGTAAAAAAGTAGTGTATTGCAGCTTTTATTTTAAAGTAATGTTACCAGAACAATATAACAGCACTCTGGAGCAACAGCACGTTAACATACATACATATATAGATGTTAAAGACCAGCCATTGATTCACTTTATACAAAAGCAATAAGTGCTTTTCATGTTTTTAGTTCAGTTTTTCTTCCTCAGTGAGAAAAGTCCAGTCTGTGTTGTGTTGAACAAGTGCACTGACGTCTGGTTGAATGAGGTGGAGATGTGAAGGACAGCTGACAGGTATCAGCGGCGGCTTTGTGCATGTGCGATTAATGTATGTATGTATGAACAATATGTGCTTTCGCCCTCTGGCTCAAGTCGGCAAATAGTCCGGTAGTAATACGGAAGCCCGAGGGCAGAAGTAAGTTATCGCCTTCAAAGTAAAAGCATGTAAGTTAACGCATGATCAAATAATTAACGCCGTTAATTGATTAAAAAGTTAACTCAATATTAACGCGTTAAATATATATATATATATATATATATATATATATATATATATATATATATATATATATGAGTGCGTGTGATTAAATCACAGATATGCAGTATGTCTGTGCTTTAATCACCGTCTGGTTTGACACACTGTGCAGCAGTTGGCTTAAGACCAATGGCTTTTAACCTGGCAGATATGTCATGCTCGTGTATCATTAGTTGCGGCCAAAGGAGGGGAAAGACATGTAGAACGAACGTGGGCTCTTTGTATGCAAATATTTGGCCCTGGCTTGTCAGGGCTCACCTCTGTCCCCGTGACAAAGGAAAGAGCAAGGAAACGGAGAGAGTGATACAGGGAGAGAGAAAAATGTGGAGAAAGAGGGAGGCTCTGGTTTGTCATGTGGGAAAACCCTTAGCCAGTGTAAATAATGCTCAGACATCATCCATGAGGAGTGAGATGCAAATGATGCTCAGTCTTACTGTGTGTACCTTGCTGTTTCTTATTAATCACTTGGTCAGTCAAGCAGTCAGTCCCTCTATCTCCTCTTCCTGCACGTCTGTCTTCCAGTTCTGTTGTGTTTTCATTTAGCCTTCCCTTGTCTTCCATGTCTGTCTTCTAATCTTTCTTACGACTTGCACAGTATTGCACAACCTTTCTTGTCATTTGTGAGCTGGCACAGCGACAAAATGCTGCGCTTACAGTATAGAGTTATTCACTTTGTGAGAAAGCTCCTCAGGCGGTGTCATTTTTCAGGTTGTGTTAAAATCTCTTTGTCAGGGGTGATATAAATTACCTAGATAAACGTCATCTGACCAACTCTACTCGTAGAGCTCCCTGGGTTCCCGTTTCTAGAAGAAGATAGAGTACGACTTCATGGCAGTTTCTTTTCAACTTGCAGGAGAGCGCCCCGGTACAGAAAGTAGTGCTGCTTCATAAATTGACAACACTTGATGGCTGTCACCAGAGACGGCAAACAAAAACGGCAAAGGGGAAGGAGGGAAAAATAAACTCCATTAAAAAATTAAACCAGCCTACAGCAGTGCACGGCCAATCTGTTTGTTTGTGTATGTGTGTGTGTGTGTTTGGTGGGAATTTATTACCACAGCGTGTCAGTGCTTGGCTTTTCCACTGCTCCCAACAACACTGTTGCCGGCGGAGTCAAAGCTGTTAGTGTGGACCCACTAATTATTTAATGCACCGCCTCATTTGTTTACATTGTTTCCATGTTGAATGCTTGCAAGCTGTACAGTAACCCAAAGGAGGTTTCTGTGCTTTTCCCCATTCATTTATTTCTCTTTCTCATACACACACACAGACACACACACTGAGTGTTCATTTTCTCGACAATGCAAAGAAAGAAGCAAATCTCAGTAAATGTTGCGCGTCCAGATGTGTCACAGTATTTGTGAGGGAGGAGCCATGCACTGTGCCCTAAATCCTCAGGTGCAGCGTTAAAAAAAACAGTGGGTGTGTTTTCATTAGTTACAAACGGATACTTTTAGTTCACCGTTCACCAAAAACTAGATTCAACGAGCGCGTTCTTGCTCAACACTGGTAACACACACCCAAAGCTGCCACACTCCAATTCAGTAGTAGGTGCAGAAGGTTACTCAAGGACAACCCGCTGAGGTTTCCAAGAAAGAGAGGAGCCTCACTCGTTCCATATCTCCCCGAAAAATGTCCACAACAATTTGGAGAATTCCATGACCTTCAAGTCGTATGTGTGCGTAACCAAATTCCTGAAACCGTTTCACCTCACTATGTTGCCCATGTTCAGTCCTCCCTCTGTGTCTAACTCTCCCTCCCCACTCTCCCAGTATTTGTCCCAAATGCACAGGACAGACAATCACACACACACACACACACACGCACGCACACACACACACGCACAGAGAAAGAAAATCCATCCCAACAAAAAAAGAAGCGGATGAAACGGACACGGCTGCTGACAGAATTGTGAATCTGACACAGAAAATGGAAGCGCACAGCCACCCCTTTACCTCTCTCTCTCTCTTTTACCTCTCCTTCTGTCAGTACCCACCACTGCCGCCATTTCTCTTTTTCCCATAGAATCCATTTCACATAATTAAAGACACTCAAATGAAATGGACCCTCAGGAAAAGTGGCTTTCAGCAAGGAGGAGGTTGTGGAGGAGGAGGTGGATGAGAGTCAGAGCGCTGGGAGTGGGGTATTGGTTCTTCAAGGAGCACCCCTCCTCGTTACCTCCCTCCCTCCTCCTCCTTCTCGATGGGGGCCCACCCTGAAGGGAGGCAGAGTGACTCTGGCCCCAGTGCGGATCAATATCATCTCCGTTATTAATATCAAAAGCGCATTACTTTGTTTTGCGTCTGGCAGTGGGCCAAAGCAGCTCGAAGGCCCTCTCCCGACCGACGGCCGCTTCCTTCCTTCCTCTCCGCCCCACCCTCGCTGGCCATTTACTGGGACCATAATTTACTTTGGTGAGTTTTTAGGGTATTGTTTTGTCAGGGCCAATCAGGGCTGAGTAACAAATGATCCCGGTGGAATGGTGGTGGCATAGCCACCGCCACCCCCTCCTTCCCGCTCCGTAAGTGACACACGTGGCCAAATTC
Organism: Clinocottus analis; assembly: GCF_023055335.1. NCBI lineage: Eukaryota > Metazoa > Chordata > Actinopteri > Perciformes > Cottidae > Clinocottus > Clinocottus analis. The sequence goes on along the minus strand of NW_027176251.1, from coordinate 9,830,189 downwards.
ATTTTTGAAAGTTTCGCATCAATTGCTTTCGTCCTTGACTCCGGGAAGAACGGCGAAAGCAGGAGGGCTGAGGAAGAAATAAAAGGGGCGGGTAGGCATGTGAGGACAAGCAGGTGCCAGGGTTAAACTGGACATAGTGCCATTTACTCCCTCGCTCTGCCCCTCCTGATGCTCACCCGGGATGAGGTAACAGCACAAAGAAGCATCCCTGCAGTTGGAATTAGACATGACGGTATCTCTAATTGGCCCATTGAATTAAAGGGAGCTCGCTGCGAGAAACAAAAAATATTGACCACTTAAAGGAAGAGAGGGAGAATTGATTTTCAAGACAACAGCAAGGGTTTACCTCATGCCGCGGAGCTCTCTCCCTCTACAGGGTACACTCCATATCTCCAATTTCTGACAAACAAACACAATCATGTCAGATTTGACATTTTTTTAAGTCTCTCTTTTAGTTTTTGTCTGCCATAAACCTATTGAATTTATAATTTATGCTTTGTTTCGTCCCAATTAATACATTTTTAATCTTTGACAGAATTGTTTTGAATGTGCTGTCATGTTTGAGTGTGTAATCATCACAAACGGTCTTCAATGCACACAAACATAAATACTAAATGTCTTCTTTTTTTGCCGAACAATCACAATACATGGAACATTTTTGCTTCCGGGATATCCAGAAACATACCACACTTGTTTGGAACATTGCTGTCATGATGGTCCGGTGTCTCTCGAATAACCTCTTGTGTGAAAGACAACTGACTGGGAAAAAAGCGGATCAGGCCACATTTACTCTTATTGCTATGTGCATATATATATATATATATATATATATATATATATATATATATATATATATATATATATATATATATATATATATATATATATAGACACACACTACCAACCACTGCACCCTCTGTCTCTTTAATATACTGTAGGAGTGCCCCTAATGAATACTCGGGAGTCTTTGTCTTCCTTCCCGGTGTGGTGTTCATCACATTTGTGGGACGTCTTAGATGCCCAGATGCTCCCTCCTCTTGCTCACCTTCAACAGACACACACACACACACACGCACACACACACACACACACACACACACACACACACACACACACACACACACACACACACACACACAAATGCAACACAAAGGGTTGATAAAAGGTCTTACACATGAATATTTCACTGATGATGAAATATTAATTTGCTTGTTTGTTTTTTTGTCTTTTATTTGACTGCTCTTCATTTACATATCACTTGTAATACATCAATTTCATCCTAACTGTCATCTCAGGATCATTATTTGAAGGAACAATGTGCGTCATGAGTGAAGAAAGGAGAACTCAGGGCTGAAGGAAAGATGTGTGCATGTGCCAAGGTGTTTGCACTTTCACAAGTGTCTATGCAAATTCTAAATTTCTTCGGGGATATACTTAATTGATGTTTTGTGTACTTATTTATATCAACCCATTTCATTGTATGTGTTTGTACATACATTTGTGTGCATATATGTGCATAATTGTGTGCATATAATTGTGTGCGTATACAGATGCTCATGTGTCCAAGTCTGGAAGTCTACTTTAGTGAATACATGTGAGAGTTGGTGATTGTCTAGCATCTGCTGAATAGTGACATCTCCTGCCAACCATTTGGCCTCTGACAGTACGCTCGCAGCTTTCTTCTCGCTCCATATTGATGTCGCGCACCAGGAGGTTGCTTCAGGGTGCCATTGTAGAGGGCGCTAATTTATGCCTCTTTCAGGGCGCACAACACCAGGCACAGCAAACATCGCAGCATGGGTAAACATTCAGGTGCACTTCCTCCCTCTTTCCAACCAAAGTGCAAACGAGAATCAATGCCATTAAAGGGGGACTTGAGCCCCGCTGTAAAGAAAAACAAGCTGCCTAGGCCGGGATGAGATGGCCGGAGGCTACAACGTCTCAGGGTAGATGGTGGAGAAGGGTGGATGTCGGAGCTAACACAACAGATAAACACGTACAAGCAAGACATTTTTTTCCGCTTCACAGCGGTGCTTAGGTGAGTCTGTTGGGGATCCAGAAATACTTTGAAGCGATAAAGACATTTGTTACAAGTCAGGTTTAGTGACAGTTTGTTTGCTGTAAGGCATTTACTATCACTGATTAGGACGGGAGCTGAAACTGAACAATTTAATTTGACAGTTCTTTAAAAAAAAAAACATGCAAGCATCGCACAGTATTTCTTTTCAATTTTACTGTAAAAAAAATACACAAGCATACATACTTTTTTTTGGTGGAATTCCACATTCGTCTCGTGAAGTCTGGTAGAGAGGGGGGAGCGGCAGGTGGAGCAGACGGCAGGTGGTTGCTGCCATGCCATGTTCTACTGTTTGACATGAGAGTAACGTGTCAATCAATGGCTTCCTCCCAGCTTCTCCTATGGGGCCTTGTGCTATTGATTTCAGAGTGTGTTAGAGTGCCAGGGGGTCCATACAACCACGCAGAAGATTCACACCACTGAAAAAGATCTTCGGAACATACACTGTAAGCTCTTTACCACCCGAGTAAATGAATGGATTAATGGTGTAGTTAACGCATATTCCACAAAGAAACACTGCAATTAAAGATGTTTATAGAGCTAAAACCTACGTTGGAAAGGCCCATTGACATGCCGGGAATTGAATTGATCCCGTGCTTTCACATCCTTGCTTACTGTTTGTCTTACTACTTTATGAAGTTAATTACATGCTTATCAGCTCAAGTCTATTATTTAATTTATCGCTGCCCCTTAGAGTGAGTGCAGGGCTCTAAAACAATCTTTAAATATGGCTGCACTTTCAAATAGTTCATAGGCCCACTGTTACTCATTAACTATCTGAGGACAAATCATTAACAACTCATTAAATCATATCTCCGTCCGTATCAACGAGCCGTCTCTTCTGCCAACAAATGGGCAAGGTAATAAATCCCATCATCAAACGACCTCAAATTGTAGACACGGTGGCGTCGCTTTGTTATCAAGTAGTGAAATTGATTAGAGAGAATAATAAGGGTCCTATGTATTTTGTTAAAATTGCGACAAAAATATACAATAGAGACGGGAGTCTTGAGCAGATGACGTGAACGTTGTCCAGCTCACTAGATTGTACATATCTGCCCTAGTTTCCTCGCTCCCTGTCCTTCTGGTAATAAAGACAAAACAAGACTGTTATTTTAAAGAAGTGGCTTGAAAAAGATATCAAGGGGCAATTGTTGTGGTGGCGGTATTAATTCAATATTTAATTGCAACCTCCTCATGTTTCCCCTTGTAGTAGAAAATGACAGTGTCTCCATTGTTTTGGAGATTCAAGGACTGTCCTCCTCTTTCAAGGTGTTGCTTTCATGCCCAAGAATCTTTGATTGTCTACAAAGGCTTCGCCAACAATCACTTGGCATAGGATGTACAATGTGCATATGATCTTTCAGTTTGAATTAATCACATGTCACAAAGTGTTGTTTGAACGCATAATTAGCATAGTGGGGATGTTGAAATCACTGTGCTTGTCTGCTTGCCAGCCACGGTTATGTGGAGCTAACGTGAATTGGAGCAATGAAGCAAAGTGAGGTCACCCATATTGTTATGCAGTGGCCAGGCTTCTTCTCTTTTACTTTTATCTCTGAGTCTCTGTTACTTTACTTCCATCCTTTTTTTTCTTCTTCCTTACTTCTCTTTCTACTTCCACTGCCTCCTCCTTCCACCCTCCCTGTCTCCCTGCACGGTGGGGTGAAGATGTATGCCGGTGCCCAGGTGGAGAGGGGGGAGAAATCGATAGTGAGGGTGTTTGAAGTTTTCTGAAAGACTTCCCAGGGAAGACGCTCTTGTCAGGGTGATAGATAAAGCTCGTGCCTCAGTCAGCCTCGGCAAGAGGCGGCCAGAGGAGAAGAGAGGAGAGTGCCTCACCTTTTTAAGTGGGGCCCTAATAATAAAACAGCATGAATAAAACATCCTGGCTGAACCATGCGCTGCATTAGCGCTGCCGTCCTGTTATAAATGATACCGATGGCCCTGACGCCATTTGGGTAAAAGCCCGCAGCACTGCTTTAAAAGAGGGTTGTGCACAGGGAAAGGGAGATAGATTGATATGTGTGTTCTGCACTTATTTATTTATATGTTATGGGGCTCAAGGAAGAATGAGGGAGAGTTAGTAAGTTTTAGTGTTACTGGTTGACTTATTGTTACTTCATTGCTTGCGGAGAGTCGGGTGTGGGGTCATTATCTATAGCCTGTAATTTTTCCTTCCTAGTGACCTAAAAACAACAACATCAGAAAGCATGGTAAAGGCATACAACAATTAGAGAAAGAACTGTGATTAAAATAGTTATGTTTTCCACCCAGTTCCTGGTTTCTAGTTTCTATTCCTGTCCATCTTTCTGTTGCTGTGTCTCAACAGTTACATCAGATGCCCTCAAGCTCTTATATCATAAACTTCTCCATTTTCAACGAAGCACTTGCTTTTACGGCTTGTTTAGCCTGTAGGTAACTATTTCTTGTGCCACGAGAGAAAATTCAGTTCACTGCAAAAAGTGATAACTCAATGTTTAGCATGCACCTCGGTTGATGAGGTAATTTCCTTCCTATGTTACAATTTAGCCTCGTGCTTGCAACAATGTCAGTTCCAAAGCAGCTGCACACTAACCTTAGCTTTGAGCTCAGTCTCTCCGCCAGAAGGCTAACGGAGCCTCAGAGGGACATAAATCTCCCTGCACTGCTGCCCTGACCTCGTTTGTTCGGCCCTGACCGATTCTTCCTGTGAGCTTGGGGTGGAAGCTACTGCCACAGGGTCCTGGAACAAGAAATGCTCCCTGAGCCCAACGGTAAGCAGGGTCAAGTGGTCTGTCGCAGGGGTCAACAGTTCTCAATAACCCCTCTGGCTCAGAGGTCAAACCCTTGACCCTTATCTGCGACCGCACACCTCGGAGAGATGCAGAAAGAGAGGTCAAGCCTTCTCCACCTCTGCTTCCTCTGGCCACACAGGTGTCAGAGACCCCAGTCCTAGCTAAAGGTCAGAGGTCCCACTGCAATAGGGGGTTCACTTTAAAGTGTTGGATCAGGCAATGGTTGGCCTCTCCGAGAGCTGCAGGAGACACAGTCAATGCAGAGATAGCAGGAGCTGGGTCTATAGGTGCAGGAGTTTCACTGATCTGATGGACACTTTTGCATTGCCAGTTGAATCCTCCATGGGGTCTTGATCGAATGTCTCGCACGCTTAACATTATGGATGACGTTCTGTAAAACCCAGAGAAAGCCTGCCCTTTTGTCAGTATGTAAGAGTTTATTCCTCTCCATGCTAATTGCTCCTCTCTTTTTTATACATAGTGATAGAACATTTTAAATTTAAAGATGCAGATCTAAGTGGTGATTGACATAAAGTAGATTCAACTACTGTTTCAGCCTTTTCCTATAACCTACTTGAAAAATGTTAAATCAATACTTTTTTTAAACATTGTGAAGGACATTGAGGAATGTTTAAACAGAAACATAACCCCAAAAATCCACATATGTGTATATATATATATATATATATATATATATATATATATATATATATATATATATATATATATATATATATATACACACCTCTGGGGAAAATGGTGAGAGAGCAGAGAGAGCACAGCTGGAGAGTTGAGGGTTCGTTGCATGCCAAGGGAAGATAAACCCGACAGCACCCCACGGAGACAATCACAGAACTGAGAGTCCCCTTATTTGTTTAGCAGCAACCAGATAAATAACAACATTCTGCTCTGAACTAAAACACTCTCCGTCTCCCTCTGTCTCTTAGTCTCTTTCCTGCTCAGATCTCCCTTTCCCCCACCACATCCATTGCTCGCTTTGTTTCTTTCTGGGCCTTGACAGTTATTTGTATCTTTGTTGCTCTCTATGTCTACCTGTCTACAGCTACTCACACAGCCAGAGGCTAGCTGTTTCTTTCCTCCGCTATGAATTGTAATGTCTCCTCACCCGGTTTCGCTACCTTTCTGACTCACTGGAGTCGTATAGAAACCACATATCTGCAAAAGTGGTGTTTTTCAGGAGTCTGGAAAAAAAGTAACTGAATATGTAAATAACCATGCAAGGTTCACTTCCAAGAGTGCAAAAAAAAACATGACAGTCACATGTTTGTTTTTCAGAACAGCAGACAAGTATTATTCATTTTCATATGTCTATTTTGGCCCGTGCTCTTTATATGGGATAAAGACTGGATGTGACAGTGTGATACCTTACATATAGCCCCAGTTGTGTCCTGATCACCTGGATATGAACAAACCAAGTTTGACATTCAGTTTTTGTTTTTTTAAATGACATCCTGAAAAAACAATTTTCCAGTCATCGGAAACACATGGAAAATTTGATTAAAAGTAAAATGTCCCGGAAAATCCTGTGCTGTCCTGAAACATATTCTCTTATTTTCCTTTAGCTGAGAATAAACTACAACACTATCTATCAGAGCTCCCAAACATTAACATTGCCATGTAAAAGGGCTAAGTTGGGTTCAGGATCAGACGTTCAGATGGTAGTTTACGGACAGGAGTATCTTGTATTGGCTTCTCTCGGTTATGTTGTGGAAACCTTCTTCCCAACGTGTTTTAAACAGTGGAATAACCTGAAATCGGTTTGCATGTTTGATTCAGTTGCTAAAGTCGACATGCTTGCTCGGTTGTTTTGCTGCAGCTGTGTTTGTCTTTTTCTAGGATCAATTGCTTCTTATTTCTTAACATGGCATATGTCTGTCATACCAGCTCGAGTATCTTTATGAATGTCCTGGAAAGTGGAACTCTGGGAACGATTTATTCTTCCAGTACTTGAAGGACTATTCTGGCCAGAAAGGGAAGTTAAGTCCAACTTACCAATGTGTCCTGTTTGCCATTTCAAAATTCATCTGGCTTTACTCACTATTATCAGATAAATAATAATCATATGGCTTCATCTACACAGCTCTTCCTAGGATTTAACAAAACCTTGTTTGTGAATGAAATCTTGTTTCCAGTCAACTGAATCTGAATATTTTTTTAATTAATGTTCACGGAAAGCCCAGAGTCGTTAAAGGGGACCTAGTAAAACTAATAATTGATTCTAAAACGTGATACAATGACGTGTTTTATCCTTTGCTTTTATTCATTTAGATGCCACTTCTCATCAGTTCCCAAAGATAATTTGACCTTACTCTTCATAAGTGCTGTTGAACATCTTCCCATAAAAATATACAGTTCAAAATACTGTGGAACAGCTTAATGATACCAGCAAATACAGATCATTCCAGAGGTTGACGGCAAACAAAGTCATGCAGGTACATGTTTTAAAGCATGAAACGTTCACCACAAATACCAAGCATGAGATCATCAGCTGCACCCCATTGATCGGCATTAAAGCCTTCACTCCGGAGAAGCCGGTGTGCTCAGCCGTGGAAATTTATGGACACATTAGAGTCCCTCCTATAGACTGCTGGATACATCATGGAGAAAAGTGTGACACTAAAGTGTTGGTGTGTTGCTTTGCACCTCTGTCCGACAAGGCTAGAGATGTGAGCGATGAACCCCTAATTGTTGTTTGGAAATTGACGATGGGCGGGTCTTTTTTAAGCTTGATGTCTTTTTTATTTAAAGGTAATGTTGCCTGTTTCTAGTTCAGGCCGTCAGATGATAACTCTGCTTAGAAAGTACGATGTCGGAAAATATTTTGCCGCAGAAACATTTTTGTACATGGTCATATGTTATTTAGACAGACATCTTCTCTTGTAAACCGTCACCAATTTCATTTGGGTTGTCTGAAGCTCTTTCAACTGCACGTTTGGGCAGCACTGTGTTTTCACACTGCAGTTTATTGCAGGTTGCCACTTGTAATAGCAGTTCTGTGTGAATGAGAGTTTGACAGGGGATACCTCGGCTGTATTGCTCCAGGTTCTGTAATTAAATCTACAGATGAAATATCGGAACGCTAGTGAGAGTAGAGGCCAGAACCTGGAGAGCTCGGACAGAAAGTGCTGAGCTGTACATTTTGCCAGTCTCTCCCCTCACACAGGCTTAATGTTACTGGTCCCCGATAGATGGAGCCCGGCTAAAACAGCAATGGGTGCAAGAGTGGCAGGGGCCAGCCGATGGAGGTCCGAGAAAATTTATGAAGTTATCGATTGACTCCTTCGGCTATCGCTAACCTTCGACCGTCGCATAAGATAAGGGGGAGAAAGAGAATAAAGATTTTTTTTCTTTTTTGTTTTTCTGCCCACTCTACCAAATAATAATCTCTTAATTTTTTATTTTTTAACCCGGACAGAGCGGGAAAATAAATGCCTCTGTCCAGGCAGGCCATGGTAAATAATTAAAATTGAAAATTGATTGTTTGCACCAGAGCCGGGATTTATGGGATAGGGGCTCCACCGCACCCCCGGGGGACCCACTCCCACGTCTGTGCTCACCGGCCTCGTTCCCGTGTGCTAAGCATTTTTTCACATTATTCTCCACCTAATATGCTAAGGAGAGTGGGTAAGGGGGGATGGAAAAGAAGTTGGAGGGAGGGAGAGGAGAAGTGGAGGTCCGCTTCGTCAGATGAGTAGTATGCTATTTCTTTTTTTCACAGAAATCAATGGATTGAAACCCCCCTCCTCCCCACCTCCTCATCCAGACGCCTCTAATATTTATTTAAAGACCCTGTCAATAGATATAACAAGGTTAGTTTTATAACGGTTTACCTGGGGAATTCAGTTCAAGGGAAGTTATATTTGTTATGCCCGTTTATAAACATGGAATCAATGTGGTTAAAACTACCACGTAACTACCTCCCCCTTCCTCTCCTTCTCTGCCCTCCTCTCCCTCTCACCCTTTACCATTTCACCCAGCTCTTTGGCAATAAGCAATATGTAATGCACTTCTAAACCCAAAGGCACACCTCCTGTCTGCCTGGTTACAAACGGAGGAAATGTTCTCGCCTCCCAACTGCGGTGGCCCGCCATGTCAGCCTCACCTGACTAATGAACACTAGGAAAACAAATAATGGTCCTCCGGTTAAATTAATGAGAGAGGAAATGCGCCTCGCCTAACGTTCGTGTTTTATAATGCTGACCAGCTTTACAGCTTGGATGTGGGTGTTCGCCATAATGATAATTCACTTCATGTAGCCTCACGCATCAAGATGAATCTATCTAGTCACCTGTGGTTTCACCAGTGTACGCCTCCAACATGGAGACGCATGAGACAAGAAGTATAATTTATCCCAAAGCCAAATATGACACGTGTTCTATATGCTTTTCTATCATGTGACTGTTTTATTATTCTTGAAATAAGCTGTAAAGTCTTATTTAACATAGTAGACTTAAGATCAGTGGCTTTTAAGTGTCAACCTTTGTTTCTGTTGAGTTAGTTGTGCGGTGTTAGTTTTTTTTTATAAGATTGATAGTTCAGTACTTGAATTCTATTGTCCTTCAATTGTGCCACCTTAGTGTTGCTCTCGAAGCACTGTGCTGGCAAAAATTCAATTTTTTTTCCGTCTCTCTAGTTGCTGGCAGTGAACAGAGAGATAACCTCCGTGGTTCTATCTTAATAATTAAAACACAATGGTATGAAGTAGAGCGCTGCTCCTTTATTTATGAGAGAAGCATACACAGTGAAGTGATTGTGTTGAAACCAGGCGAGTCCTTGATCCCTGACATAAGGGTTTGTATTTTCAGGGCATATTTGAATATCAATGCTGAGACATGATCACCCCACTAGCACAGCCCGACCACACATACCCTCGCCATCACTCCCACACACACACACACGCACGCACTTACACACACACCACCACAACCACCAGCAGGCCTTTAGAGGTACAGTACAAGGGGAATGATCAAACGCTCATCACTCATCTCTCAAATGTGCACACCTACATTTATACATAAACGCAGGCTTCACCATGCAGTTAACACAACGGTCCACCCATTTATCAAAAGGTCTGTTTTCTTGTTTTGTGGATTATTGAGACTAACACGGATATTGTTTCTGGAAAGAAAAGTTGCTGTTTGATATTTCGATACTGTGAATAATATAATTATATTGTCATGGTTGGAGACAGACATCTCAGAGATGCAAAACCTGAACAAATGAAAACAAAACGCGTGATGGAAAAAAATAAATATATATATATATATATATATATATATATATATATATATATATATATATATATATATATATATATATATATATATATATATATATATATATATATATTCTTTTTGTAATTTTGATGAACAGAACATTCACACTGCATTGTCTTTACCTCAGAACACTCACCAACACCAGTAAACACCAGCTTTTACTTATTGGCAACTAATCTTTCAGTCCTGGTTTATTTTACCCATGCGTCAGTGTGCATTGACAAAACACCAAGACTAAGGGCTTCTTCAAACTATTGCAACCTTCACTATGACCATCACCACCACCGCCATAACAGGGAGGGAAGAAATCAATTACTCCCAGGGTGTGTCCGGCTTCTTGCTGGAGCCCATTCAGCCACGAGGGGAACTGTTCAGGAGAGAGAAGGAATGGCATAAGATGGGAGGAGGGAAGAGGTAGAAGGATGTGGCCATGCTGGGGTCCCCCATCCACTGCAGCTCAAAAGCCTAATCCCTCAAGGCGACACAGGCCCATCTCCGCACATTACTGCGCCGATACACTTCTCAATCCTGCAGGCCCGCCGACTCATTAGATCCGCATTAGCATCCCGTCCCTGAGCCCGCTGCCAAATTGCCCGATCAGAAGCGCAGGGGAAAACAATACCTATTCAGCAGCATGATGCATACACACACATGCGTCAACGTGCCCGCTGACATGCATGCCCGCACACACACACACACACACACACACACACACACACACACACACACAGGACTAGACACACAATATGGGATTAATAAGTATTGTGTGTTGGGGCAGTCAGAGTTGCAGTGATTTCAGGATCCAAATATGAAATAGAGTGAGAGGAAGAGTGTTAGAGTGTGTGTGTGTGTGTGTGTGTGTGTGTGTGTGTGTGTGTGTGTGTCTGTCTGTCTGTTCCACATATATGTGTCTGTTTTTAATGTGGGAGTGTAACACTTATGTGTAAATATATGGAGAGAGAAAACAGTCACCTCTGTCAACACACACCTGCCCAGTGCATGCATTCACACACACACACACACACACACACACACACACACACACACACACACACGTACACGCACACACACGCACACACGTGCTCATCCCCCTTCACTCTTTCACTCTCACGGAGCTCTTTGAGAAGACTTTGATATCACAATATTCTGTACACCTTCTGCTTAAGAAAAGCTGTTTGGCAAAAAAAAAGAGAATACTACAGGTTCACTTGTACAGCGTTAGTTAGATGTGCCATTTTAAAAACAAATGAAAACATTCCAGTATCTTTGCATTAAATCATCAATATGTTTTCCTAGCTACGCTGTTTTTGAACAAAGCACACCTATTTTACAATATTTTAAATATATATAATAATCAAACAACAGCTGTCAGAGGTAGATGACACTATCATTTTTCATTAAAATACTGTACTATTTGCCTCCAACCGAATGTTGAATTATTCACCTTCCCTACAACTGAATGAATATGTTTCCTTTTGAAAGAAACCGTTTCTCTTTGGGTTTTGAAATGATTTGCTTATACCAATTTTCTTCCATTTTTTTGTTTGACCACATGATCACAAACATACTGCAGAGTTGACAGCGGCATATCAAATCCTCAAACTGTCCTCTTATTAGAATTACCATACATGATATTGTGTATTATGAATGGAAACATGGTCGTGTGCAACAGCATTTATACAATGATGTGATAATAAGACAAAGTCAAATATAATGTCAAAGGCATCTTTACATTTTATAATCTAAAACAATTAACATAATTAAGATACTAATTCTCAGACCAAACACTAATGGAAAACTGATTCCAGTATAGACAATTGCATTTTTCAGCATTTTGATTATTCTGAAAATTGTTTCACACAATTGTAACACAATCATATTATTATCTTTAGTTTGACTCGTGGATCTCTCTATTCTCCTTGATGTTTCTAAGCTCTTGCCAGATTCATTGACTCCGAGCAAAGAAGGGAAGCTTTCTCTCCTCATCTCGATGTAGGGGGTGGAGAACCAGAAGGATGTGTGGTTGAGAGGGAGGGAGAGGAGGAATCTCGGGGCCTGGTTCAGGTCTCAGGTCATTAAATATCCATGCTGAGGAGGAGCGCTCAACACTTCCAAACTTCCAGCTGCATCGCACCGGCTTCAAAACCACACCATTTTTCCATTCTCTCTCTCTTTCTCTCACTCTCTCTCTCTTTCTCTCTCCTTCTCTCTCTCTCTCTCTCTCTCTCTCTCTCTCTCTCTCTCTCTCTCTCTCTCTCTCTCTCTCCCTCTCCCTCTCTCTCTCTAACACACGGCGACAATAACACACGCACGCACACACATACCTGCACAACCCCCAAAAAAATCATACCTCAGCCAAAATCCTCACACGCTCCATCCAGGGTCTCTTTCTCTCTGCTTTTCCCTGTGAATTGACTCACACACACTGACTTTGCATCACCGCTAACGGTTGGAGAAAGATACTCTCTCTCTCTCTCACACACACACACACACACTGAGAAAAAGTCCACACTCTTCGCTATACAGAAATGTTATCGCATCTCAGGTCCCCTATGCGATTCTATTAATAGCTAATACACACCACCATTAGCATGCATGGAAACCTCCTCTGCACTATTAATAGGACATGTCCAAATCACTGCTGTCGCATTAGCGGCTAACCGCTACAGCACGGGGAGTTTAAGTGTTGCTAACCGAGCGTGCCTGGTTTATTATGCCCTGTGTGAATAATAAAACATCTCTCTCTCTCTCGCTCCTTCTCTCTCTCTCTCCTCTATGTTTCTAACTATCCTTCTTACACTCTTTCCCTGCTACACTCTCTCCTGTCACAGCACCTCTACATACATGGGTGAACTTGGCAGAGCACTTTGTTTGAACATTGAGGAGCTCGCCTCACATCGTGAATATTTAACTTTCTCTGTCGGGCGGCGGCTAACATTGCGACGTAGGGGGGTGATTAAAAGGCCGTATCACTGATCAGCTTAGCTTTCCTTTTTATTATTGCTACATGTGGCACTTTGAAGTATTAATTAATCAAGTATTGATATATTATTGTTATATTAACTTTGATATCTTGATTGACATTCATCATAAACCTGTAAACACAGACGGTCTGTTTAATTTCTCTCAAAAAGATGACCATGTTTGTAATAATGTTTCAATCATCCTTCACTTATTTTGTCTCAGAGCCGAAAACTATTTGTGAATTCATCAGTAAGTTGAATGACAAAAGATTTATTGGAACTATTTTGACAATTCACAATGCATCAACTTTCATAATAAAATACACACAATTCACAGGCCTCGGTTTCTCAAATTACTGGATTTGATGCTTCACAACCTGAATATCTGAGGAATTTAGTTTGTAAACATCACCTTGGGCTCTCGTTATCATTATTATAATTTGCAATTTTTACTATTTTTCGACATTTTTGTAGATAACATGATTAATAGATTAACCAAGAAAAATAATTGGTGGATCAATCAATATAATGTGAAGTTACTGTTTTAGTTTTTTAGAAATTCTCCAGATTGTTAAAATTAACATAAATCACTGGGTTTTGGGAAGGTATGAATTAAATAAACAGGCAGACTGTTGTTTGAAAAATGTTTTTGATTTCTTGAAAAGCAAAACCAAAGAAACCTTCCACATGTCTGAATAAACTGATCTAGAAAGAAGGAACAAAAGTTGTGCTTATTATTGTATTGGAATTGATTGTGTTCTTTTTCTTCACATGCGTGCATACGTGCTGCTGTATATCATTGCAAAATTAAATATACATTATTTTGGAAGAAAAAGAGCTGAATTATGGGGTGTGGTCGGATAGGCCAGTTGACAAGAAGATCTGTCAAGTGTTAAAAATCCTCCCAAAAGGTTTTATACTGTACAGATTTGGAACATAACTTTAGAAACTATGTCATAACATGTTATGTATAGAATTCCTGTGTCTCTATCTCATCTCGAACCTCTTAAGAGTTCTCCCCTCTTTCGCTCTCGATCTTCTCCTCTAACTAGGTTTCCCTTCCCTCCCCCTCCGCCACCGCATCCCCACCTTTTCCCTCCTTCCTCCACTCTCTTCTCATGTCTCCTTTCTCTTCTTCTCATCATTCCCCCCTCATCTTATGCAGAGGAGGTCCCATGGGATGATGGTTTCATGTAACACGCCAACAAGCGGAGAACAAGAGGCGAGGAGTCTTAAATGTCCTGCTAAACTGTATGTGCTTTTCTCTCTCTCTGTTTCTCGTTCACTCGCTACCTTTCTCTGTTGCTCTCATTACCTTTTGTTTCACACATGGAGGCTGTTAGCACGGCACATTCTTTGTCACTTTCTACACAGATTATTTTTTTTGTTTTTGTTTTGTGACAGGGCGAGGCCCGCGAAAGCATCTTTTTTTGTTTTGTTAGTGGTTTGGATTTGAATTGGAAATCATGGAGAAGTTGTGATGCTATTCATATAATAACCAATCTTTTCTGGAAACTTGATTTTGATACACATTTTGCCATAATCAAGTGGTGAATTGCACACTAACATACAGTTTTGTTAGTATTATGTCTTAACTAGTATTTCCTCCAGCTCGGTGGATGTCGACCACCTGAATATATGCCATCAGATAGCACACCTCAAAAAGACTCTCTACTCCCTTTAGAGCAGCTTTTCCGTCATTCCCTGATTTTCCATGTTCCAGGGTCATGATTCTTAATGGGCCAGGACCAGTCCTTCATCCCAGCCTCCTTGAATTTGTCATTAGACTATCATAAGGTCAAGGGCTATGTGCAAGACCCAAAATAGCAATGGCCCATTAGTTCTCAAGGAAATTGATTATTGATTGGGAACAACAACAGAACTGATTGAAAGGGGAGGGAGAAAGACAGATGGAGAGAGAGAGAGAGAGAGAGAGAGAGAGAGAGAGAGAGAGAGAGAGAGAGAGAGAGAGACTGAGGACTCAATAAAGAATGATTGAAGCATGTCACACAGCAGGCGCACTGCCTGGACAGGAATCGAAACAGCGAGGGACCACAATTTACCAACATCCCCAGTGGAACTGACAGATTGCTTTCACTCCTGCCTTCATCCTTTTCTTCTTTCTTTCCAGAGGTTCCTATTCTTCTTTTTGTACTTGTTTAACTGTTTATCTCTCCTTTTTGTATTTCCCTTTTTTTCCTTATTATCGTTCCCTCACCCAATTGTGACTACACATTGTCAAATGCCCTACATTTGTATGTTAGTTTATCTGTATACATAACTGTATTGTGAGTTTTGTGTGGCTGCATGTTGGTGTGTGTTTATGTGGTGGTATATATATATATATATATATATATATGACCGTGTGTGTGCGTGTGTGTGCGTGTGTGTGCGTGTGTGTGCGTGTGTGTGCGTACGTGTGGGTGTGCATGTGTGTGTGTGAGGTCCAAGTTCCTGCAGTGTTGACAGGTCTCTTGCATGTCCCGGCCACTCTCGACGAACCAAGGTTGGGTTTAATCTTATAATGGCTGAGAGAAGGCCTCCTTAAAGCAAATCACAATGCATTGACCAAAAGACTCATGCATTATTCAGAGTTTTTTTTCATATCACACAACCTCAGCAATGCTCACACAAACAAACACGCACGCACACACACATACAAACACACACATACAGACACACACACACACACACACACACACACACACACACACACAAAGGCTCATTTGCACTTATGTGTGAGTGTAAAGTACACACACACACGCACACACACTCACTCACTGTTGACTCTCTCTAGGCCTTACGAGCAGTCCGACAGGACTTTCTTGTAATTCAAATAATTGATATGTATCTCTGTTTTCATTGAATTAGCGCACTTGAGCTAATTGAGGTACTCTTTTGGTCAAAACTGAATTCTCAAATTCTATTAATCTCAGTTTGTTTCAAATAGCACATGACAAAAATCCTTTGCTGGCGTCCAGTAGGAAGATGTTTTTAGGTTATTCATTAACATGCCTGATAGTCAGACAAAGTTGTGTTGTATTTTCATCGCAAATAACATTGATTGCATAAAAATAGTCCCTGTTTGCAACATGTGTTTAGACCTTCTGATTCTTTGTAGATGGATAGAAAAATATTTGATGAGACCTGCTGTAAAATATGTTTCCTCTTTGTACATTTGAATGTTTCTTTATCTGTATATCTGTGTCTCACACTGAAATACACTCTCCATCACCCCGTAGTGTCCAATACACTAATTACACATAGATTAATTATTCATTAACAGAGTAAAATAATCTGACGGATTGGAACGATGAAGAGGACGACGTCTCAAGTGTTCAACAGACACTAATCTATTCTGAAATTAGAGGTATTTTATTCGGTGTTCCTTTCTTCAATATGAATTAACATCACTGGCAGTTTCAACGGCTTTTCTCACAGACTCTACTCCATGTAAAAAGAAAAGAAGAAAAAAGAAAATCACATTTGACCTGTATTTTATATGTGGCATTTGACATTCTCTTCTCTGTGATACATAAATAAACAAGACTCTAAAAACAAGAAAGTGAAGGTTGCGATCATATTATATGCCCCCGATTTGGCATTAAAATAATGATAGGTTAATTCACACACACACCAACACTGGCCCAGTCGCAGTAGGGTTTGTATACTTAGCCCCTGTGTGTCCTGCCTTCCCTTAATTGGCTCCTTTGCAGCGGAGCCATCGAGACTCTGGGCGTGTCTCTCTCTCTTTGCTTCCTTCCATCCTTCCTTCCACCCTTTACCCTCACCCTCGTCTTCCCACTCGGCTCTCCTTTCGCACACTGAGGCGGCATAATCCAAAACGAGATGAAAATTGGTGTATTTGTGAAGGTGTCTCGGCTGTTTGAAAGCAGTGAGCTCACTGCACGCCAAGGTGTTTACCTGTAATGGCAACAACATTAGAGGAGTTTGCATTGAAATCACAAATATATCAGATAAGTGTGTCACATTTATACTAAATGTGACACTTCGTTATGGCTGCAAATGGGACATTTTGCTTTTGTGAACACCACTTTTTTTCAAATATAAAAATATACATTAAATAAAGATATGTAAAAGACGGTGAAATTATTATTTATTTGTCATATGTGTTTTTTTCCTTCAATGAGGTGTATAGATGTTTTCTGTCATGTGATACACTAACCAAGGAGGGGATATAAAATACTAATCTTGCAGACTGACATAATTATTTTTACATTTACATAAGATATTTTTCAATAAATTAACACGGACCTCATTAAAGTTACTGGATGGGTCTTGTCAGGGGAATGTGTCAATAGTTTGTTGACAATATTTATATAAATACATTTTGGTTGGGATGCTTCATCACTAGCTGGAGGTCATAGTTCAGACAGCTTTTATCGAACTCCGCATTATTGATGAGTTTTGAACCAGAGCTGCTGGTTGTGAGTCTGTGTACTGCAGACAAAGACAGTTATTTTGAGTTTAATATTTGGAATATTGTCCCGTTTCAAGAGACAGCTTAGCCGTATTTGGCCTAAGGGGACACTTATAAACACATGAATATGCCCCGACCCAGACACAAAGAGATGACACCATACATAAACACACACTCACACACACGTGCACACACATAGCATCCACACACACGCAAACAGTGGAAACACAGACACAAACACAGACAGTGTGGACACAGGAGTGTGCAAGGTGTTTTATGCATGCATAAATACACTCATGCATGCATGAACACACACAGACACACAACATACACACACACACACATATGCAGGCCCATACTTCTACTCACCTTAATTGGCCCACCAAGCATCACTTAAGAAGCCTTTGAGACAGAGACAGTGTGAGATAGACATGGAGGAGGAGAAGGGGTAGGGTGGGTGGGGGGAGTTCAGAGATACAGACAGAAAAAGGAAAGAGATAGAGTCTTGGAAAGAAGGAGGAGATCTGGAAGACGGAAAAGAGGGAGGGCAGAAGGCATGAGGAGGAGAGAGAAAGAAAGCTCCCTGTGTATTTCTGGGGGTAATTACAGATGCAGATTTGCGTTGCCACTTGCAACATGGCTGAATTCATTTCCATCTTCGCTCTGCCCTTCCCCGGTGCCCCTGGGGAGGTGGAGACAGTTTGTGTGTGTGTGTGTGTGTGTGTGTGTGTGTGTGTGTGTGTGTGTGTGTGTGTGTGTGAGAGAGAGAGAGAGAAAGAGAGAGAGTTGAAGGAGGCAAATCTGGAAATCTGCATAACAAGCTGAGAAAGACAGGAGGAAGAGGGAAGAAAAGTATGAGGAAGAGGATGACAACACTATGAAGAGTGTTTGAGAGGGCACCTAAGACAAACCAAGACGGCTCGTCACTGATAAAATACATGGGTTCTTACCCCTGATTTTAAGGAACAATCTGAACGCTCAAGTACTTGAGTGTCACCACAATGTTGTGCAACATTTTAATATGCTTTACTGATTGTTAAAATAAGCTGAATAGAATAGTATTAGGTTCCATAATCCATGACATTGATTATCAGCACGAAATTGAACCAGTCGGCTTGGATTTGTTTGTGCTCTTAGCTTTGAACCTTCAAACTTTGTGGAAGTGATGAGGTCAGCAGATAAAGGCACGGAAATTGTTTTCAAACACTTACAGTACATCATAGTAAGTTTTAAACTTTATACAGTCGGTGCCAACAATTAAATCAGTGCCACAAAATTTCATCAGTCACAGGAAAATATTTGAAAGTCAATTTAATCCATCTCTGTGTGACTGATAGCTCAACAAAAACGACTTGAATTACACTCCTACTGCAGCGAACCCCACCCACCTGCAGGCCCCTGCAGATTAAAACAGATGGTAAACATAATTTGAAGTGTTTTCTGACTCAGTCATTAGTTTGAAAGAACATATAGTGTCCCCCTGATTCTCCTGAACTTGTATCAATTCCATTTCCCCATTTCTAAATGTACTTATTGATAGATGATAAGAGACACCTGCTCCTCTCAAAGTTCAGTTTTTGCTCCCTGTGGTTTCAAACAATCAACGAACAAATTCCAAAGTTGCCTTAATTGATATAAGAAGAGAAAGCTATATAAACCTGACGCACTGTTTACTCAGTTGGCTGCGTTTCCATCGTGAGAGAATACAGGTGTTTGATAGCACAGCGAAACCCCCACAGTGTGTTTACCTCAGACTTGTCCTTCAGTCAGCAAAAGATTGATGGAGAGCCACTCGTTCCCACAGCGCACTGGTGTTGGTGCAGTGACAGCATATAGCCACCAGGGGCTTACTGATCACAGCATTGTCTGTGCGTGTGTGTGTGTGTGTGTGTGTGTGTGTGTGTGTGTGTGTGTGTGTGTGTGTGTGTGTGTGTGTGTGTGTGTGTGCGTGTGTGTGTGTGTGTGTGTGTGTGTGTGAGAGTAGAGAGAAAGAGTGACAGGAGTAAAAGCAAAAAGACCACCACCAAGAGATAGAAACAGACAGCAAATGTGCATGCCAGTCAAAACAAACAAGCATTCTTGTTAAACTTTTCCAATATGTGTGTGTGTGTGTGTGTGTGTGTGTGTGTGTGTGTGTGTGTGTGTGTGTGTGTGTGTGTGTGTGTGTGTGTGTGTGTGTGTGTGTGTGAATAAGTAGGTGTTTGTGTGCCTGTGGGCTGGCATTGTGCACATGTAAAGCCCCTTTGTTTTGCTGTTTTCATGTCCCCATGTTTGTTTTTGACCATTGTCTCTGGAGAACGAGAGAGATACGAAGAGTCTATCACTGAATCTGTCTTAGTTGTTCATCTCTTTGTGCAATAACACAGACGTGCGCACACACACACACACTCACACACACACACACATACTCACACACACACACACACACACACCCTCTCTTTCCTGTAAGACCACCTGGCTTCCCGCTGCCAGTCCGCCAGCCAGCTCAGCAGCCAGAGACTTGGCCCGATTAATTATCTTCCTGCTAATTGAATGTAGAGGGACTCTACAGGGATGGGTCATTAAACTGATGCAGCGTATGTTTGTCTCCACTGTTTATCTATCTGCAGCTAAAAGATACATCAGACACACACCGCACACTGGCAGTAGCACGTACAGACTCACACGCGCATATGCAAGGATACCAATATCTACACTTGTGCTGACAAACATAAATGATGCTCCTGCACACAAGCATTCAGTCTCTTTGTCACTCAAACACACGCGCAGGCATGAATACACACAAAATTCATTTTGCCTAATAAATCTTTGGTGATGTTTCCATCACAGGTCAGCATATCGTGGCAGACGGATTGAACTGCAGCTGTAACTCGTGATTATTTTAACAATAGACTTAATCAACCTATAATATATTTTTATTTTATTTTATTAATTGATATTTTTTCTCATTTCATCGTTTGTTTGTTTTTTTCAAGCAAAATTATGAATAATTTATTGTTCCAGCGTCTCAATTGTGAGAATGTGTAGTTTGTCTTTGCTGTATTGAACGATCCATTCATTAAATAAAAACAAATACAATGGGGGATTAGTTTTTTGTCAGAGAAACTCATGAAGACTCTGGTTGAAATTGTAACAGGGATTATTTACTGTAAAGGATATTTTCCACTCTATGTGATGGTTTATTTTCTGTTTCATAATTACAGCAGTGGATAGAGCATTCACAAGAGTATTCTTTTAATAACGGCAACTTTTGCTCATGTGCTTCTGAGAATTGCTTTTTCTATACCCAAGTTTGACACGCTTAGTTTGGTGCTGCCGCTTGGGTCAATAACCGTTACGGTGATTGGCATGTGGCCTGTGGCATGTTCTAGACCCCGATGTCCTCGACCCCAAGATTTTAATGAACCATAAAACGTGATATTATTACTCTATATACTAATTTGTAGTGTGGCATCTGCTCTCCCCCTCTATGGCATTGGCACAAACACCACGATATCTTATACAAATGCGTGCAAACTCACAGACCACGTGCTGTGGCCTTATGGAAGTCTTATTAATAGAGTTTATATGGGGTGTAATTAATGCAAAGCACTTTAGGTGTGACAAGCAAGCCCTTGGTCTCTGTATTAAGCCCGCATTGTTTTAGTGCTAACAAGAGGGCTCACAGGGGAAGTGTCTCTCTTATTCTTGTCTTCTACCCGTGTCTTTGTCTTTATCACCTCCTTCATGATATTGGTGTCATGTAATCTTTGCTACTGTGACTCGGTAATGATTTGCCATCCTGGAGACGTTAGACAAGGGAGTGTAACGCTGATGGCCTCTTGGTGGACGGGATAGCTTCTGTGGTAAAAAGGACCCATGTTGGACAAACGAGGACAGATGAAGTGGTATAACATAGTTCTGGTTGCTGTCGCAATGCAGTGGACTAATTTAAATACCTTTACCCCAGAATTAAATTGTGAAAAAATATTCACCCCCTTGGCAGTTTTATAGTTTTATTATCTTACAAACACTGAATCAAAGTAGATTTAGTGCCTTTTTTTACTCTGATCCACGGAAAAAGAATCTTTAATGTGAGTGAAAACTTATGTGTCCACATATGTGACCTGACGGATCTGATATATTTTGTGGGCAAAGGAGCGGCTGTAAAATGGTGCATAAAAATATTTAATATCCTATAAATTCTTCACAATTGAAGTCCCCCATTATTTTTGCTTCTTACTTCTCCTCCCTGTTGTATTGGTCAGTTTGTTTAATTGAAGAATAGCCGCTAACAAACATCTACTAATTAGGTGATAAGCACCTTGTCCTATTAGATCTTCACAATAATAGTCCTGCCTCTATCCCTGCCAGGAGGATCATACGATCGGTTGGTGCGTGCATGAGTGTGTGTGGACCTCTGTTTCTGTCCATGGCTTATCTTGCGTTCAGCTGCAGCAAACTGCATGATATTGTGGGTGCTAAGTTATGGTTGCATGCACCTTTTGTTGCCTGTTTTAAGCTGCCATTGACTGCCTGCTGACTCCTCACTCACTTCTCTTAATCGGCCCCTGGACGGTAGGGGCCGCAAGTGATAACACAGCTGAGTGCATTCACACAAGTGTTTTGAACGGTGCGTTTGGCACCTGACGGAAATCTGCTTTTTACCAAGTGCACTTTTCCATTGTTTTTTATTTTAAAGCATTTGTTTTTGAAGCAGCACATACAGGATATGTTGTGGGTGGAAGATGATGGAGATCTACGCTTCATAAATTGGTTGGATTGTGCCCACACGCTGTCCACACCTCACTGAGATGAGAACTCTTATGTTGGTTCATGTGGTCTGGCTAATCAGATCCTAAAACGAGCAATATCTGAACTTGGAGCATACAAACTTGACAATTGATGCGCCCTGGCATGACCTCATGAGTGTATCCAAGGCCTTGGTCATGTGGTCTCTGAAAGTTTTTTAGAGGGATGATGACAAGTCTTTCAAAGGATATTCATCATTTGGTGTTTTGACAAATGTTAACGGAGAGCACTGTCTCGTACATGTTATTCCAATATATCACTCTTTGGACATGATTTTTAGAATTTGTTCTCCATCTGCTTGTTGACAAAAAACAACCACATTGCTGTTACATTCCTTAACAGCAATTATCTATTCCAATTCAGACATCAACATCTCCAACAGTTGCTGTCAGGTCTTGTTTTCATCCATCTTTCCTGAACGGTGAGCCAGTATTTCAATGTATTTGTATCTAGTGGCCTGAGCAGGGTATTCAACCATATATATGAGGCCCATTGTTGGCTGGTAAAGGCTGATGGCCGACACAGAGGCCCATTCCACCCACATGCCTGCACACACATAATGGCCATTTCACAGCTCGTCTGGGGGTAATGGAGCCTGGCTGGGCCCGTGGAGATGGATCACCCACAGATGGGGATGAAATGGGTGATCTGGCGGGATTGACGAGGCCTTGAGGTGCTTTTAGAAGACCCGGTGACCAAAATTAGACACCCAAACCTCCACCCTTCCTCATAGGTCTGGATGGAGGGTAGATGATGGGACATTGATTTGAAACATGGTCTAATTTTCACCAGGTAGTGTGTGATATGTCTCTTTGTGCATCCATCTCTTGGTTTCTGAATGCATAAGTCCATCTTTGTGCACCTGGATGTGTATGTGAGTGTTTATGGGTTTAAGTAGAAGGGAAAACAAAAAACAAACCATTATTGACCTGGAGCAATCACTCTAATCACCTAGCCGGGGCTCACAAATTCACCTGAATCCACCGCAGACCCCATTCTTCTCCTTCAAACTCAACACAACCAAAACACAACATGACTGTGCTGGTATTTCGACTGGACCTTTGAGGCGAGCGGCAGCTCCCGTTATAAATGGCGTGTGGTGGATAATGTCAATACTCTGTGATTGGACCGAGCCTGCTGAGTCGCTAAAGGTCAGGGAGGAGCACATTGCTGATTGTTTTCCAAAGACAGCCCATTGAAGTTTGTCTGATAGGGGTCATTTAGTTTAAGACACGCTCAGAGGCTAAGTTATCAGTCTGTGTCAATGCTGCTCCCTCCTCTAGCAGCGCTGTTTATGTGAAAATGAATAATTTTAGCCTTATATCAATTCTATTTCAACCTTTGTGGGATTTTCATTGATTTAATTAATGTATTATTAGATCTACAAGCAAATGATCCTCGTAGTTTTTAATTCTCACTGATGAACAGGCTGTCCATCATGCTGTTTCCTGTCATTTTGATGAATTAATGACAGATAAGTAATAATATCTTGCACTCATGTGCCTTATACTTTTGCAGTTGAGCAAAATTAAGATTACAACTGCCGTTCATTGTAGTTATAAAATTAGAGCTGTTGTCTGTGCAACATCTTTCCCAAATCACATTTCTTTAAACTACAGTGTTTCTGGTGCCCTTCTACTTTCCAAAGTATTAATGTGAAAGTAACACAAAATTAACTTTCTGCAGATTAAAACCACAGTGATGATCTTGGACCATCCACTATTGCATTTATATTTTCAGCTTGAAGACGACTCACACACCAGTGAGGAGTTTGTACACCTTCGAAAAGGATTCTCAGAATTCCACCTGCGTTTCTCCACTACAATGAGCACAAATTCATTCAAGACCTTTGAATTAAAAGGTGATGCAGAACTAGGACCAGAAGATTATTAAAAAATACACAAAAAATTAAATAGAAATACTCTTCTATTAGAATTACAGTGAAATGCAGCTTCACGTACTGCCAATTGTAGAAACAATTAGACCTTCAATTATTTGAAAATCAAGAGTATGCCCCATTTTATTGAAAAATAAACTAAATTGTGCAATTAGATGGTTATTTTCTTGATATGCTGCCATAAAAAAACACATCTCTGCTACTACATACCCCATCATCTTTAAAGGCACTTTAATCTCACCGGTTTTAATGTTCATTTAAAGATGTACACCACTCAAAGCACATGTATTATCATCTACTAATGAAGGCTTTTGGTCTAATTTCACTGACGGTGTTCCTTTTGTGGTATATCTGTAAAAAGTGATCCAAAACACACATGCATGCAAATGTGGATATTTGTTGTTCTATCCACCCACATCATTTGGAGGGCTGGTGAGTGTGCCTGTGTGTGTGTGTGTGTGTGTGTGTGTGTGTGTGTGTGTGTGTGTGTGAAAGGTGCGCACATTTGCGCTCACGACGCCCCTCGTCTCAGTGTCTCTTCAAAGGCATTGAGTGGTGTCCTTTATGGCCCCCGCCGCCTCCCTTTTCACTTTCCCTCCTTTTGTCTTAGCGTTTCATATTTAATAGAGCTGGCTCAGAAACAGAGGCAAGGATAGGTACCTGAGGCTGAGGGCGAAGGCCTACTGATGCCTGGGTGAAGTGCCTCGGTCTGCATCTCTCTCTGTCTCTACCATGATCCTTTCAAGCGAATCTATGAGCACAGATCAAAGGGATCCACAATGATGTCCCCCTATTCTGCCGGGATGGCACAGTACCCCCCCATACGCACACACACACACACACTTGCCCGCTTTCAAACAGGTGTCTTGACTGATAAGTGATACAGAGAGAATCTACCTTCATCTCTGCTCTTCCTCCCTCTTCATGGGATTCAGTCTGCAGTCCACTCCCTCACTCTCTCATATCCCTTTTGCTTGTAGCAAAATTGAATTATTAGGGTTAGGATTAAGGAGTTACTCCTTTAGTTTAATTCATTTTGAAGGTAGGAGCATCTCAACTAAGCTTGGAGAAGGAAAAACAAGCTTTCCCATGTCTCCCTGTCTCCCTAGCGCACTTCTTTTCTCCTTACAGTAAGGTGATGAGAGCCCATTGGCGTCTGTCAAACTATCTGGCTGATTTTATAGCTGGCTTTCAATCACCTGCCTTGTAAAGAACAAGAACACATGTGCCTATTGATCATCAATCAATGATCAATTAAGCAAGCCATTTGTCCAATTAGAGCAAAGGGTCCATCCAGACCATGGCTTATTCAGCTGTTTGATTGGAAGAGAGCGGAGGGAATGGATATGCTTGCATAATTGATCAGGACCAGGTCTTTAAACACTTATCTCATCCAAGTCAGATACTGAGGCTGTTCAGGTTTCTACCAAGGAAATATGTTGCATGTAATAATGAAACCAAGAGTTTTTTTTATCGGTTTTTACTTCCTATGTCTGGTTGTAAAATATTTGGAGGACAGTTTGCTTAGTTTGTTGATACCATTTGTTAATAGCATGGGCTCTACGTATTTGTTTGTTGGGCTGATAGATGAACATCTGCTCCTGTATAAAGCCAATCTCCCAAACAAAGTTGGACTGATTTATCTAATCTTCATGGTTCTTGAGCTGCAGCGGAAACCCAAACATAAATCAGCTGAAGGAAGTTTTTATTCATGTGTTTGATTCCTGAGATTTCCAAATTAAGGGAACATGTGAAGGCAGGTCAGATTCCTCTAGCCGCGGGCTTCTCCCCTTACATTTCTCAATACAGAGGGGGCACTATTTCCCCATCTTTACCCAACAATTCGAACCTCAAACCCTCTGAACTCTCTTCCTCCTCCTCCTCCTCCTCCTCCTCCTCCTTCTTCTGCCACTTTTTCTGGTGTAGAGACATTGTTTATTTGGGTCAAATAGTCAGTTATCTCAGGGAAAAGAAGAGGGGGCGTCTTCCACCCAGGCCATGACATTTTCCAAATCCTCACCCTCCTTTCTTTTTTCCCACTTTTTTTTTCTTCAACCCCAGACTCTCTCCATTTTGGTTTTTAGCCATTTAACCAGTCAGCAACAATCAGAGCTGACAGAGCGACGGGACACAATCGAGGCGGGGTCACCGAAGGGGTGACCTCAGAGGGCTTGGGGGGTAGGGATCGAAGGGAGGCCCTGGCGAAAAACCGCCGCCCCAGTGCAGTGTCCCGCCTGGCTCTTTGTTGCGGTCAGCCAGTGAGAAAATGGGGACACTTTAACTCTCCTCTGCATCCACCTCTCTCCAACAATCCCGCCACTCTCTTTTCCTTCCCTATCGCCTTCTCATTTGCTCGCCTCACACTCTTTTCTTGTCCCTCTTTGTTCCATCGCACAGAGAGGGGGAACCGAGGGGGCAGCGAGTGATAAAGTGACTGACGGGCCACTTTTCCTCCCATTTTCCTCGTCTTCCCTTTCTCTCCGACGGTGTCTGTGACTGCATGACACTTGGGTTTCTGATTGACAGGGGGCGTGGAAGTGTATGTGTGCATGTGTGTCTGTGTATTAGGGAGGGAAGGGGGGAGGCAAAGTGACTGTGTGTCTCTGTGCATGTCTGTCTGGACGCTTTGTGGGGGGATGATTGTGGGAGTTTGTGGACCGGGGTGGGTGAGAGGGGGAGGAGGGATGATGGTAGGATGGAAGAGTCGAGGGGAGGAAGTGCGATGCTGAAGGGAAGGGGAGAGGGGGCGGGGGGGCATCCACACTCTCACCCCTCTCCGTGACAGTTTGGAGGTTTCACACTTAGCTGCCCCTGCGTTTGTCTTGTCTGCGCGCCTCGACCAGGTTCCCACGTGAAAGTGCGCTCTCACTGTCCTCCTGCACTCATCTGACCGTTGGGCGTCACAGCAGTCAGAACCAGAGCTGAGACGGAGTTATACAGACACTGACAGCTGGGCCCAGGTCTGCAGACACGGAGCATATAGCACCTCAGAGGGACTCCCCCTGGTTCCCATGCAAGCGGCCCACTTGGTGACCTCATGAGTTTGTTTACTCGGTCTGAGGCACTAATTACACGCCATGCTGTTTTGTGGCTGCGACGTAATCACAAATTAAGTCTACTTTTCAAACATGTTTTGCCGTTGAAATTATCCCACATTTCAAACAAAAACACTGAGTGAAAATATATTTGACATTGTTTAGAAAATGAATGTTTTTCAAATGTTTAATTGAATAAGGCAAAGCCTTTAATTCCAGACAGTCACACAGGTTAGTGTGATGTCATGCTTTTCTTTTAGTAATCTCTGGCAATTATTATTTAAATAAATCCCATTCATTGTATGTGTATTATTGCTTCATCTACTGGAAAATGTCAAACTCAGTTGAGTTCATTCTCTCCAAATATCAAACTAATACACTGATACGCATAATTAGAGGTCATGGGCAGGCAATTAAAACAGTATCCCTTGTTCTCAATCGGCTCATCACAAATGTATGATAATTTAATAATTTTGCCACTGGTGTCATATATGGATGATTGATTAGAGATGGAGAAAAAGGGGAGAGACATGGGTGTTGTCGAGTCGAAAGGAGGCAGAGTAGAAGGGGGGTGGGGGGGGCAACGAAGGGGGAGCGAGGGATGAATTAGTGACGGGATGGAGGGAGAACGAGAGGGAAGAAAGGAGAAGGGTGGGGGGTGCATTCCTGGGTGATTCAGCACGGTAGACCAGCGTGAGGGAGGGCCGGCGAGTGGATGGACAGAGGGTGGGATGGATGTATGGGGCGAGGGGTAGGAGGAGGGGTGACAGGGCTCCCCTCTAGCAAGTGCGGCGACAGGGACAGATGGCGTCCCTCGGCGGACAGAGTGAGTCCCAGTTTTCACCTGCGGCCCCATGGGAAAAATCCGCCTTCCTCACACATGCAGCCATACAAGAGGCCCTGGAATGCTCGCGCAACACTACAGCAAGATGAAGGATGCACTCCGAGGAGGGGGGGTCGAGGGATGGATGGAGACGGGAGGGAGGAAAACAGAGAAGCGGGTCAAGGGAACAGCCATGTAGGATAGTCTGAGAAAACTTTAAGCGAGGAAATACGCAGAGTGGGAAAAAGCACGGAGGATTAGGAGATTTTGGATAGTAGAAATTGAAGGATGATATAAAAGGAGGCAGTAAAAAAATCAATAAGGACCATGTTTGATGAAAGGAAAGCAGCAGGGAAGCCTTCACACTGTGAAAACTATTTGACAGATACTTTCCGACAGACAGCGTAACACCCATTCAGATGCCTCTCGTTTTCTCTCCCTTTCCTTCCCTCCCTCCTCGGCCGTCATCTCCTTTCTCCCCGCCTTGTTTTCTTTCCCCTTCTTGCCCCATCTCTCCCTCTCTCTCACTCCCTGACTGTTGGGTGATACAGATGGTGCTTTTGAGGACTGTGAATGGGGTCAGGCCGGGTCGGGAGGGGAGGAGGGGAGCCAGGGAGGACCAGACAATAATGTAACGATTCGGCCGGCCCCCCGGACCAGCAGGGCCATGGAGGAGAGTGAAAGTAAACAATGGTCCGTCGCTGAGGGGGTCACCGGGAGGGGAGAGGGAAGAGGGTTGTGCAAGGGGGAGGGGGGGGGTCAGCCTCCCAGGGTCTTGACGCAAGCCGCTGTTGGGAGGTAGCCGAAAACTGTGGGTGGGTGGGTGTACGTGCTCACAGGTTGGCTGCAGAGGTGCAGGGAGGTCAGAAGGTAGCAGCAATCCAGTGTTGGCATGTGGTCTACATTTGCAAGTTTGTGTTGTGGAAATTCATTACTGCGCCGATCCGTCAGCTCACTGCTTTTGTTTTCTGTTTGTCAAACGTCAAGATATTTTCCGCCAATAGATATTTCACAAGGTCCCCTCTCCATGCACAGTAGCTACCACTAAGTTAGAGCCAATTCTGCCCAGATAAAAAAAAATGGAAGGTTAAGTTTTCCAGTAACAGAAATCATGTGTCAGTTCCCTGACAAAATGTTGGCCTGCTCTTAAGAAGAGGAAGAGTTGTTCGAAGGTCAACTTAGAAACAGTGAATACCTACTGTGAAGGAGTTTGCTCTCAGGTATTCTGGCCTTGCTCAAGGGCAGTAGTAGAAACCACTCATCTAAAATTGCCCTTGAGTCAGGCTGCAAGGGCAATAGTCAATAGTTGTTTAAGTGTCTTTTTTTTTAACATATTCTCAGCATATGTGTGGTTAAAATGTTCAAAGTGCAATACTTTTTGAGACTGTTATTTTCCTTTCTTTTGGGCTTGTATTTTATGTGGTTTCAAACTTAAAATGAACGTCTACTGATCATGTTTTCTTAAAGTTTATAATACTGCTACATGTCTTGTGTGTATTTAGGGTATCATACTTCAAACTCCCCTTTTAAGTTGTTGCTGTCAATTCTCAAGACATTTTGGATCATCCGTTTCAGATAATTGTGCTGCAGTGGACTGCAGGTTAGCATCTGGGCACTGGCAGCATGTGCTGGCGTACAAATGGAGGGGATAGTAGAGGGTGGCGGTTGACACATGGCTAAGCAGACCTAAAGATGCCCCATTGATCTGATTGACTGGAGAGGCAGGAATCAATGCTAGTGATCAGCAGGCCCCTGCAGTCCAATAATTTGCACAATGCCTTAACGTCTGTAGATAACCAGATGTTGCTCTTTTTAGCGCTTAATGAAGGCACTGATTTGACCTAAGTGGTAAGTACCACTTGTGATAGAAAGACAAGACATATTTTGGTCATAAAAACATGTTGTTTCTTTAACAGAGTAAATTATGACCCACAGCTAAATTCTATAACATTAACGCTAAAACACATTGTAACAGGAAAGTCAAATTATAAACAAATTGAGAAAACCTCAAAAACCTGAGGAAACAAATGCAGCCCTAAATCGTGTTTGTTTATGTTAGATACCATAAGGCACACCAAATTATGAGATTATGAATTATGATTATTTGCGTTCTCATTTTCCAACTCATTTGTGTCTGTGGCACACAAACAAACATGCATTATACAAAGTGAAAGCACTTCAACACATAGTCCATCTAGCCTCTCCCATGGTTTTTTCAACACGCTCCATCTGTGGCTTTTGATTGACAGCTGCTGAGAAGAGGAAAGGGACCTTCAGTGCAGGGATGAGAAGGCAGGCTGCAGGGGTCGAGTCCCCGGGCCCCGGGGGCTCGCCTCCTCCTCCTCCACCTCTATTCCGGGCCGAGGGGCCCGTGCAGGGGCAGAGAGATGCAGATCGGAAACCTGCATTGTCCGTGAGGGTCTCACATGTCAAAGCAAAAAGTCAAATAATGTTGTGACATGTTGTGGGAAGTGTAAGTGACGAACACACACGTAGAAATGTCCTCTGGCAAGGTGTGCAAAAAATATACTCGCCGTGCACCAATGTGTCTGTACGGAACATTTGCATGAGCCACTTGAGCAGAGAGGCATTCACACTCCGGTAAACACACATACACACACACACACGCACACACACGCACACACACACGCACACACATTACAAACCACTCTATTATTGTGTCACTCTACTCTGTCCCTCAGCTTAAACGGAGCTATCTGCAGTAAAAGAGGAGACTTTTAAGGGAGGATTTACAGAGAATACACTGACTTTACTACGTCTGCCTTTGCGAGTGTGTGGGCAGTGTGTGTGTGTGTGTGTGTGTGTGTGTGTGTGTTTGTGTGTGTGTGTGTGTGTGGAAGGTGGGCAGGGGGGAGGGTCTGACTGAGCCTGCTTGAGATGATCACAATACATACACTAGCGATGTGTCTAACTGGTCCGCGTATAGAGATTGTTTTTGTTTTGGGAAGGTTTGCCTTCAGTTAGGAAACTGTTAGGGAAAAAATTCAAATAAGTTTAAGGTTAATGGCTTGATCAGACAAAGCCTCAAAGGAATACATGCATGCCATATCCAGGCCCTATCATGTATAGCAAAATCACAAAGCATCTCTTGACAGAAGGTTTTCTCTGTTTTGGCATCTTCACTTTGCCTCTCTTGTTGTCTCTCTCTGCTTTCTGATACTCATTCAGTCTCATGAACACACACATGCATGGTAAAATAGAATAACTCTTTGCTTTTTTGTTTGTTTTTGTGGCAATGCGTTAAATGTAAACAGAATTAAGTTAATTATTACTGACTCCTAGAAAAAAATTAAGAGCATCAGCATGCTGTTTTATTTTTGGCGCGTGCTTTTAATGTAACACAAATGTTAATGTTGAATTTTAACCATCATTGACAGATTTAATATTTTAGATTCACTGACAAAGGTCATTCAATTCTTGCATTTCTGTAATTCTGAGCCATTATTCCATTATATTGAATTGATAGTTGCAGGTAATAACCGTTTCTGAATACACAATATGGTGGAGGCCATCAACAATTTCAAAATTCAGAACCATAACTCTAAAATGAAAATAAAAGTCTTTGAGTGGCTAAAACTATGGCATATGTTTCAAGGCTAAAGCTTTTTGTCCCAACAATTATGATTAAACTGAGAAGTTTAGTGGATCGTTGAAGGGTTAAAATAAAAATTATTTAAAGTAATTTTCATATTTAGTTTTCAGGTTCAAGCCTGCCCAGACAAGCTTCAATGCCATTCAGCTGTAGCTAAACATGTCTTTCTAAACTTGATTGCTTACCTCCTAAAACTGGCTGCAGAAGCGGTATCGTTCTCTAAGAGGTGTAATCTTGTGTCAGCGGGGCCCAGATATGTGCATGAATATTGCAGGAGGGTGGTTGCAGTGCAGCTGAAGCAGCAGCAGCACAGAATCTGTGCACACCCAGTTAATCGCAGGAGGAAATAACAAGGGGACTTTTCATCACCTGGTGAAACAATGAAATAAAAGCAATTACCTCAGCTACTTCTAAATGCATCCAAGTCAGATGGAAAACTGAGCCACCACATTGTATTTGGTTGTAACACACTTAATTCACTGCATGAAAACAATTAAAAGCTCAAAAGCTAGAAAGTAAACATACAGTAATCACTTTCATTTGCACATTATCAGTGACAATACAATATGTAATTGTATTTTCTTGCTAAAATATCGATAAAAAAAGAAAGAAAAGAAAACCCTCCTTTCATCCAAAATATCTGAATTAAAATTCATGTCAAAGTAGGGAGGGTAAGCAGGGTATCACTGAAAAGTTATTATTCAAAGTCGTTACTTTTCTAAAAGGATTTTAAACTAACAATGTATACCAGTAAAAATGACCTTATACTGTAGATACTTGAAACGATGAATGACCAGCAGTTTGACAATTTTTAAAGCAACTTCAAACATAATGGCTTTTGAACATTTAAAATACATGCTCACAGTAAATGTGTCCTTCGGTGTAATAAGTCCCAGATGTGGGTGGATGTGCAGAAGGGCCATTGGGAAAATCATTTAAAGACAGATGTAAATATTGCTGTTGCGTGTGTGACTGTGAATTTGATGGAAGAAAAATCCTCTTTGTTGATTTTGTGAAACGGTTTATTCTGCTGTAGGTGTGTGATGAAATTCATTTCTGCAGCTCATGGTGAGGTGCACTTGTTGCTTTTCTCTGATTCAAGTGAGTATAGACGTCAGCCTACACGCTCCATTGAGATTTTGTTCATGTTTGAGCCCTGAGAAAGCCAAATGTGTTGAAGATAACCAACCCTTTTAATCCAGAGTTTCACAAATGGAACACGGCAATGCAACACTATGAAGCGCTGGTGAACAATGCAAACAGATTAAAACCAGTGTAACTGTAAACATGAACACAATCTTTCCTTAACCTTCAAAGGTTATGTCCTTTCATAATGTTAGGGGCTTACAAGAGACAAGTGGGGCGACTGTGGCTCAGTGGTTAGCATGCCGTCTTTCATTCAGACGATTGGTGCTAGTCCTTGCCGTTGTGTCCTTGAGCAAAACACTTAACCCCAAATTGCTCCATGTTGTCTACAGTGTATAGAGCAAAAATGTAAGTACTTTCGATAACAAGCATCAGCTAAAAGTAATGTAAAAGCTCAAAAAGAAAATAACTCTCTCAATCAAAGTGACAGTGGCCAAGAGTGATGGTCACTCATTCAGTGCGTTTACATGCTGGTAATAATTCGAATCTTGCTTTAGTCGGACTATGCTCTCTCTCGGGGCAACTGCTGTTATCCGAATATACATGGCAGTGAATAAATCGAATCATTGGCCGAATGCATGTCATATCCGATACGACAGGTGGCGCTGTTTTCATTACATGTAGTGGTGATACAGCCATCTCCGCTTGACCTCTTCACTCTTCATAATGGAGAGAACCCCGCTAGCTTCGGTGGTTGTCGGGGAGCTAGCGGAGAGCAAACAGGGAACTAGCAGCAGCGCTAGCTGGCTACATCAGGGAGCTAGCAGAGACACCCACCGAAGGTAGTATCGGCTCGTAACCCGACTTTTACGTTTGTTTGTTTCTGCCGGCCGTGACAACTTATCGTCTCTTTCGACTTCCGGGTCACGACCTGGGAGGGAGGGAGGGAGGAGGCGGCGGGATCTTGAGCATGCGCACAAACGCATTGTCCAGTTCCGATCCGATTCAGCGTTTACATGCAGCGTTATTCGAATTATCAATCGAATCGAATCGAGTTATCCAGGGGTGTTAATCGGATCGTAGTCGGACCGCAGTTATTCGAATAAAGGTGTTTACATGAACTGGATAATTCGATTTTAGTCGGACTAAGCCAGTTATTCGAATCCATGTAACCGCACTGAATGCAACTCTGTAGCATCTTTTCAGCAGACCCTTCTTGCCGAGCGATGGCATGCTTTTTTCCTTTTGTGATTAGTAGTACTTATTTAACATATGTAAACGCTCTGAGGTGTAGTTTGTCATTTGGTTCTGAGGTTTGACAGTCAACCACTCTCACAGCTATGCTGCACAATGAATAGCATGTTATGTAAGAGTGCCTGCAGAATACAGGCCTAATTTGGTTTATTTGTCTTTAGATCATAACTGTTTCAAAGTTCAAAGTTCTGCCCTCGCAAAGTGGTTTGAAAAATAATTTCATTTTTAGAATGTTTTCAAAAAAAAATTAATTCATCTATTTTGTCTACCTTGGCCGGCACAGCAATTTCACTTTTGAATTGTTCATAACTTTTAAAGATCAAATTACAGATAGTACCCCAAATGTAGCATACATAGTCATATACTTTGCATTAGATGTGAACCTTTTTCTGACTTTATTACTCTGCTCTTTGACTTGCCTCCTAATCCATGGACGGACCACACTCAAGATCTTCAAACATTTGCCATCATGTCCTCTCTCTTTTGTTGTCCTAC
The DNA here is from genome assembly GCF_023055335.1 of Clinocottus analis. Lineage (NCBI taxonomy): Eukaryota > Metazoa > Chordata > Actinopteri > Perciformes > Cottidae > Clinocottus > Clinocottus analis. The sequence continues at coordinate 9,795,640 of NW_027176251.1, read as the reverse complement.
CGCTAGAAAATGTGGTGAGACTTATTGTATTGTGTACTAAACAAATACACAGCTGTAAAAGACAATCCTAATGCACTCCGCTTATTCATGGATTTGTGACATATGAAGACTGATCAGCTCATCCGTTGCCTTGTAGCAAAGACAGCATTATATGTAGATGTGTCATCGACACCTGCAAGGAAGCATGAGGAGAATCCCACACCATCCCAACAGGGCTTTCCAGGGCTTCCTCGATTCAAGGAAAAAGCTTTGCAATAAGGTCATGTCAGAGGCAGGATAGTTGCACATTGAAGGCAATGTTACTTGCCTCGAGATGATCGACATAACTAAATTGGACCATCAGTGAGAAGATTGTCTATTTAGTTAAATCCTGCATGTCCACTAGAACCTCCTTCAGCTCAGACTCCAGTGGGGCCTCTTGCGGCAACAAGTCCCCAGCGGATAGACCCCGATCTGGTTTCGCTGCAGACCAGCAGCACTGTGTGTCTCAAGATTGCATATTAGGAATAAATGTTACACTTCAGCTCAAACAGTCTCCCCTTTGCTTTCCAATCCATGGACCACAAAGTTACATTTTCCACAACCCTGTAAACCAAAGGGTGTGACAGGTCTGACTTATTGTATCAGCTGTGTTGTGGTCAGACAGAACTGGACAAACATTTAAACAAGCTGTCCACTGGAGCTGTATGAAATGTTCGCTTCCTGGAACGATCCAACGGCTCTACACCTTCGTCTTAGCCCAAGCTCACACGCAACATGTGAAGGGAAACAGGGAGAGCTACAGACTGCATTGCAGTCTGTATATCCTCTGTCAAGTTCTTTATCCTCACGTTCAATCACTGTGCTTTCATATCAATGTGATTGGCAGCCACGAGAGCCTTACGAACACCCAGCTCTGTCAAAAGGATGTTCATTTCACAAGCTGGTTTTTGTGGGGCTTTGCCCGGCAACAAGGCTGCAAGATGGAATCACCCAGAGAGGAAACTGTGAGCAGATCCCACTCATTCTTCACCTCTCCAGCACACCACAGAGCCTCATAGAGAGAGTGGCAGCAGCTATGTGCATGTGTGTGCATATGTGAAGGTAGATTTTGTAACCATTAATGACAAAATGTGTGTGTGTGTGTGTGTGTGTGTGTGTGTGTGTGTGTGTGTGTGTGTGTGTGTGTGTGTGTGTGTGTGTGTGTGTGTGTGTGTGTGTGTGTGTGTGTGTGCGAGTGTGTGTGTGTGCGAGTGTGTTTATACAGTATGTGCTGGGGGATTGGTCTGCATAACAAGCAAATGTGTGTGTTTCTACGCGTGTGCGTACGTACGCTGTGGTAGACATGTAGGAGATGTGAGAAGGTAGAGGTGCAGATGAAGGACGTGTGGGAGAGAGAGGGAAGCGACAGCGAGAGAGAAAGTTGGTGGAGGGGTTTATAATGGGGCACAGCAGACGCCTGGCCCTGGCCCTAATTGATCTCTGGGTAATGCAGAGGGCCCAGCCTCGGGGGCCACTGGAGGGGTCATTAGGATGCAAATATACCAGCGTGTTCCTCCTGCACACATTAGACAGACACACGGACAAAGGAGGGAGCTACAGAACGAAGAGGGACAAGGGAGGCAGAGAAACAGGGTCTGCCTCTTTCTGTCATTCACCTTCTGATCTTGCTTTTCATCCTCCTTATTGTGTTTAAGCTGCCGTATGATAGAACGTCAGCTTTTCTGTTGTTCTATCTAAATGTTTCTCTACCAAGACCAGATCTCACTTGCTAGATTCTTGCTCTCGATATTTGTCAGGTGGAGTTTAATAACTCTAAGTAGATATTCTAATGCCCATCAGGTTGCATTTTGATTTTACAATTTTCTTAGATCTCAGAATCAAAGTATTTATTTGCATAGGTTCCTTGCCCTAAAATGTATTGTCTGCCAGAAACATTATTTGGAGGATCAAAATCTCAAGTAATGTTCATTTAGCGATGTTCAGAGATGCCGCGTGCCAGACTTGGGATGGTGTTGTTATTTTTGCCATAGTGGGGTAGAAATAAAAATGTATGGCAATATGATAAAGAATTATTATATGTTCTATATAATAAAATATCCAGAAATGTAAAACCTGACCAAATCTTTTTAACACAGTGATAGCTATTTGCAGAATATGCATCATGGCCTTTATTTATACAAGTATTGAAAGGGCAGAGTGATTTTTAAAATACATATTTAAAACTTTAGAATCTAGTTTCAAACAGCGGTTTGGAGATGAAGCATTTCCATTTCAATGTATTGTGCTTATTCAACTAAAAAGCCAATCATGTCCTTCCACTCAAACGAACCTGGACCTCTGCCCTTTTTCAGGACGCACGCTGGGTATCCAAATGCTGGTGCCCTTCCTCTTGTACACATGTCTCTCATTATTTGTCTTTTTCATGTCTCCATTTTTTTTAAGACAAAAGCTGAGGATATCCGTGGCAGGGGTTGGCGGCTAGAGGCCAGCAAGAGTGTGGATTGTTTTTTCATTCTCCCTTAATTGACGTGAACAGTTCTTTTGACCCTAATTAGCGCTCTGTAATCTCTCATTTGCATATCACAAAGGCAACAGCATTTGCATATTTGTAAACGAGATGGGCCCTGCATCTGCATGCATTCCCTTGTTTCCTTGCCTTTATTCTTCGCCCCTCGCCTTTCTTTCCGTCTCTCTCATCATCTCTCTCCCTCTCACATGGTACAATGCCAGAAAGTGGCAGCCACAACAGGGCGACATGCAGACAGGGACAAGAGGCACTGGTAGTTTGGCACACGCCTTGGCACGGGCTCTAACAAGGAGGAATTGAGGCAAAAAAGGATGATGAAGCATGTTTGAAAGAGTTCGTGGCTGCAGGGAAGTTAGGGAGAATATGAGAGAAAACGGCAAAGTTAGGACACAAAGGAGAAACCTTATTGAGTTTTAGGCAGAGTAAGGATGGAGGGAATAAAGAGCTAAAGGCGCAGATGATGGGGAAAGCTGTGGCACCCTTATAATATGTGCAAATCACTGTCTTTGTGTGTAGCCTGTGCCCATCAGTACTTTCACGTTGCTTCCTTCTCTTAACATCTTCCTCTAGCTAACATACATCTGTTCTCCTGGATCATCTTCTGATCTGTTATTCTTACTCCACATCTTCTCTGTGTTGTCCCTCTCTCAAAAAGGGATGCAACCAACCAACCAAACAAGCTCAAAACAGAAGAAGTTCTCGCACGCTGTTATTGACACTATCTTCATGTCATCACTTTTATTTCCCCTCATTCAAAAAAGCTCTATTAACAGGAGTCTTCTCGTGTAGCTGTTTGCTTTGCAATGCTCATTATTGGTAATCACTACCACTTAGTGCCAGTTGTTGCAAGTCACTATTGACGCCGTAGAAAACGGCCACATCAAATTGGCCGCTTGTCTTTTGCTCTTTCCTTTTTCATTTCTGTGATGAATTCATTGCTTTTTTTTCAAAGTGTGCAATATCTTACAAGGTCATTGCATTTATCAAACATGTCCGCCTCCCAAACTGAGATAAAGGGATTTAACTGTTTCTGGATGTCAGTGAGATCCCTCCCTTCTGTCGGCATCCTTCACTGTCCTCCAGCAATACCTGTTTGATTTCAACAATACTTTTTTGGCCACCGATGTGCCGACAGGTATACTGACATCTCTTTCTCTGTCTCCTTCTCTCTCCCTCTGACCGCTCTCCTCCTCCCCTTGTCAGTCCTGACCCTAGCGACGCAGCGCTCTATTACTATGGTAATGGGGGCTAATTGAATGGCCGAGGTGTAATGGAGAAGACAACACAGCCTACATTATGATAAGGAGCCTAGACAATAGCCCCACGTCCAGGGTCACCACTCGCCAATAAGATGGGCTTAAAGGGGGATAGATGTCCTCCTTGCCCTTGCCCCCTCAACCCCCACACATCATCTTTCCTTGTGTTTGTTGCTGGCTGGCTCTCGTTCTTCACCTCCGTCTTTTTACTTCAGGAGTGTCATGGAGTTAAAGACACACATGTAGTGTGTGGATAGATAGTATAGCACCGTAGGCAGGAGTTGTGTTTTAGCGGTGTCTATTGGTGGGCGGGGAAGTGGAGATCTGCTCACGCAGGTATGATGAAAAATGTAATGGGGACGAATCGTTGTTTTCCATCCCATCCATCGTTGCCTCGAGGCCGGGGCGCTGGGGAAGTGAGCGGGCATTCATTTGCGCTCATTCTGCGGGTCCTCTAATGTATTCAACATGGAAAGGTACTCTGTCAAACATGAAAGCGAGAGGGTCCGCTTGTGTTTCCTTTTTTGCATACGCAAGATCATCTCCTGATTGCAGTGTTTTGGGACAATGTAGTTGTAAACGCTGCGCTTTCCCCATTTTGACGCTCTAAATATTCACACGGAATATAAACACCAGACACGCCATGAATGAATGCATTGAAACAAGCAACCACATATTGCAGGGGAGGAATAAAAGAAGCAAAAAAATGCAGCAGCAAACTTTCAGTTTTTAAATTGATATGATTTAGCAAGCAATTAGATCATCCTTTAAATTGCATTTTTTAGGTTTGTGGTGTTCTATCAGTTCTGGATGAGCTAAAAGAAAGCTCTGATTAATGCTAATTTGGGTTCTTAAACAGCTTCCAATATGGTTTGCTCTGGCAAAAGGGCAACAATATGTTTTTTCCCAACAAGGAGAGGTGTTTCTGTGCGGTGGCCCCAAATTCACTAACTGAATAACATTAAAGAGAGAACGTAGAAGGGAAAAAGTGCTGCTCCCTTTGATTTTGTTTATGCTCTGGAAATTGCATCGCCTTAGCAATTAGCCCGGTGCAGCGAGTGAGTCTGTGTTTATGTGTACTTAAAGAGATAAAAGAATATGGTGAGAGATCAGAGAAGTGGCTGTTTAAGTGTTGTGAGTGTTAGACGCAGCCTCTACCCATCTGATACTTTACTGTTTACCAGCCGCGACAGCGACGCTGGTATTTTGTGTGTGTGTGTGTGTGTGTGTGTGTGTGTGTGTGTGTGTGTGTGTGTCATCATGGCAAGATGTGTTCTTGAAAACACCTACTGCAGCGGGAACTACCACGAAGGTTGTTTTCAGTACTTTGCCAGGTGTTAAGATGTCTGCGGACATATGTTGTGACCACGATAGCATCGCAACAGAACAATATGCAGTCACAAAACTCTACAGGCGTGTGTAGTTGAGATCTAAGTGAGCAAAGAGTCCCGAGATGGTGCAAACACTGTTTAGTCACACAGATAAGGACAGAGAAGCGTTCACTGTGCAAACAGTCCATTTCTTGGCTGTCTCGAATCCTCCTCAGACTAATGCAATAGGACTTTCAGCAGCTTGACCCGATCCTTCGTTGGGCGGTCTGGCTGTTTTTTCGCCCCTGGTTGGTATGCCACCAGCGTTGGAACGTCAGAGGTCACCAGTTGTTTTCAGCTCTGTGTTTTTGTTCCTTTGTGCCCAGGTGAACTGCTGACACTCATGTTTGACACAATTGTGTCATTTTAGTTTGCACCGATTGGTCAGCCACCTGTCATATCCGCCATATTACTTATCATTTAACACCCAAGTGGTCCTCAAATCACTCCTCACAGTCATACACTTCAACTAACTACAAATTTTCATTTGTGTAATAGCTACAAGCTCATTCCTGATCCAAATGCCTTTTTTTTCCAGCCTCACTTACTATATTACTGCTTAAATCTACAACTGTTTACTCTGAGTCCTCTTTCTCTCAACCCACTCCTTATCTCTCCTCTGCCCTCCCCACCGCCCAAATGCCCTCTGCCAATATGCCTCTCACCTTTAGCCACCCTCCGCACTTTGTTGATGTGAAACTCCCCGACCTGAGAGATCCAGCAGCCATGCATAAAACATGTCCTACAGCGCTTGTGCTGCTACTCAGGGCTAACCACGTTTTCCTTTAGCATTTATACAAAGTGCTGTCTTCTTTGACTTTTCAAAACCCACAGAAAGAACTTTCAGAAGTTGGGCTCTGCTTTGGCTTTTAGAGCCTCGGAAGTCTCGAAGGTGAGCTAGAGAAAAAAGAAAGAAAGAGTGTGAAATAATGACAGCGTGGTGGACACAGGGTGGTTTCTTAAAAACCAGACCTTCACAGACACACCACAGTCCTGTTCGAACCCCTGCTTGGTCTTGGCAGCAGGGTCAAGCGGGCTGCACTTCCCAATATCAGCACTACCCCAGTGAGCAGAGCATCAGTGAGGAAAAATAGAGAATGAAAGCATCAGAGGGAGTGAAGGCAGAGAGAGAGAGACATGGACGATGAGGGATGGAAAAGAAGAGAGGGAGCCGGGAAGCCATTTGAAGCCATCTCCTGTCGGTGGTCTGGGTATCCTCCACCTCTCTGCTTCACTCTCTACCTCCTCCTTCTCTTCATCGTGTTGTTGCTGTGTTTTCCTCCCCTGCTGAGGGCCCACTCGCGCCCCCCTGCCTCAACCCCATATTGGATCTCAGTAGGCATTTTGTGCTTTTAAATGAATAGGCAAATGAGAAACAGGGTCCAATCGAAGGAGGGTGAGGACGGGTAGGGGTAGAAGAGGGGGAGACGAGTAGCAGGGGAGCGGAGGCAATCGGGTCTCTGGGCGGAAACACAAGCCCCCACCCTTCACCCTAAACCCTCCACACACAGACACACACACACACACACACACACACACACACACACACCTACACACAAGCACTCACACACACATACACTCAAATGTCAGGGGTGGTTAAGAGCCTGGGGGATGGCACCTCATTTCAATATGGCCTCCTGCCGGGCGCCCCTGATGCAGAGACCGGGAGACCCCTGCTCAGAGGCCCACTGATCTGTGATAAAAGCTGCCCCTGCATCCTCATCATCCTCTTCCAACTTCAGAATCCAATTTCAACTCCTCCAAATTGCTTATCGGTCTTTTTTCTTTCGGTACACTGCACCCCCCTGTACGAGGACATATTTGTTTGAGGTCATATTGTACCTCATATTTGCTTCTTTGAATGAACCTGAAAAGGATAACTTAGATCTATTAGGCCTATTCTTCAGTTTGGGCAATTTCTTTTGTTGGTAATAATTGAGTTGCTCCGACCAAGCTAATTGCTTAGCTCTGGTAATGATGTAATTGTACATTGCTAAAAATAAGTCATGATAGGTTTACAAATTTTAATAATCCAGAATTAGTCAATTAGTCACTTAATCATCATCATCACCATCATCATCTCCTTTATAAAAGTCTCATGATATGGTTAAAGTGGACAGAACATAGAAACATGTCCATCACAATTGCAGAGAAATGGAACCATCATAAAATGTATTGTTTTGTTGCATTGCTCATTGTTCTGTTTGACAGAAATAAGAAGGGAGGAAATAACCAAAAGGTTTATATTTTTAATTTGTGTTTATGTTGCTGATAGGAAAGTTATCAGGCGATGACAGAGAACGCTTCAGGGGCGAAATTTAGTGAATCCATGATTTTGTGAACCGATGACTTAAATTGTTTGCTAAACTTAATATGTTTTAACTCTAGTTTATGTATAATATGACATAAATTTGATCCACTTCATCAGTCACTGTGGCAAGTAGTCAAACTTGAAATGATGACACATGCAGAAACACAAGAAAGGAAGACAGAGGAAATACTGAAATAGACAAAGACACAAAGGTTGGAGCAGCGAGGTGAGCCGGAGTACCGCCGTGCACCCATGCCATGGTGCTTTGGTGGAGCCGGTACAGGGGTCTCCAATAAGGCCCGTTAAAATATTAATCCTTTCCCCTCCTACAGCTGGAATGTGCCACATGCACACACACACACACACACACACACACACACACACACACACACACACACACACACACACACACACATACACACACACACACTTGCATCAACACACAGTTGCTCCCACTGGCTCCCGCACTAAGCCTGCAGAGGGCCCTGAAATATTAATGCACAAAGTAAATTAAAGCTGCAACAAAAAGAGATATGGTTTTCTCCGTCTCTTCCTGTATATCAGACTGTCTATTCTTTATGACTGGGTGAGGGGGTGGCACTCGGTGAAAGGGAGGGGAAAAAAAGAGGGAGTGGGTGGATGAATAGAGGCGGGGAGGAGGTAAAGAAGGTGGGTGGCAGATAAAGAGAGTACACCATGTCTAATGACTTAGGGCAGAGAGAAGTTTGTGCTGTCACAGCATTGGACCATGTTGATGAGCCGCACGACATTCCAACTAACAGAGTTAGACGAAATGAGGAAAATTGATAAGTAAGACACACAAGACAGAGAGCAAAGAAATGAAAAGGATTGTAAGAAAACACTTGAAGAGAAAAGAGACAAAGAAGTTGAGGGAGAAGTCAAAAAAAGGATGTGAGTTAGATCAGTATTATTTTAAAAGGTTCTGGGGTCATGTTTGCTGGAGTTGAGAAAGAGAATGAGCAGACAAAGGCTTGTTTGCATGTATATGCACAGCATCGCTTGTTTGTGAATGTTGGCCCTAATTTTTGCCCTCCTGCCTGTAATAGAGCTGAGATGGGCGAGAAGGTGGCAGCGACCTTGGATCCCCCACATTGGCCCCTGACCCCTTTCGACTTTGACTTGCAGCTCAGCACACTCCAACAGTAAGTCTGAGTACACACACACATGCGCAGAAGTACATACACTCTCAGAAACACACACACACACACACACACACACACACACACACACACACACACACACACACACACACACACACACACAATAGCAAGGCTGGTCACTTTTCTCATTTCTCTGATACACATAAACCAAAACAAACACATTTTCTTTCCCTCACACAGGTTTCTGTTTCTCAAATAAACAAACACACACACACACACCTACACACGCACACACGCCTACACACACACAGCATGGCCTCAGTTATTTATGTACATTTCCATATTTGCTTGCTTGTACAGTATCAGCTAATCAAATATTACAAAAAAATACCAATTTTCAAACATGTTCACGCAGCACAAAGACTCATTCTAAAAAGCTTCAAATTGCCACCTGATCAAACACTTGCGTATAGACATTGATACAATCCATAAATCTTCCTCTGCCTCATTCTCTTTTTCTCACACGCACACACACACACACACACACACACACACACACACACACACACACACACACACACACATAGAGCAGCAGCAGCGCAGACTTTATCTCCACCATCAATTTCTCCTTTCTGCATATGGCTGGAGCTGCTTATGCATGTGCCGCGGAGCTGTACTTTATCAAAGGACCCGTCCTGGGCTCGGGGCCATGCATTATTAAACACAAGCACCACACACACTAACTAGTAAAAGGCTCGTTGCAGGGCCTGGCCGGACAGGTACACACAAACGCACACACACACACTGCAGTATTTGCAAACACCATAGACCAGGTGATAGAGGGCAGACACCACTGGAGCTTATTCAGAAATTCAGTCAGACACACAGAATTTAGCACACACTCATACGCAAATATGTACATACAGTAGAAATATGAACTCAGGCTCTGCAGTGAAGACATGGCGCCATCATGGAGGTACACTGGAGAACTGTCTATGCATATGTGATGGTTAAGTATGATGGCTACATAAAATGGCTACTCTATAATACAATCTCAGTTGTGGAAAATATGTACATTCACTGAAGAGATGTCGTTTGGTCCCGCTCTAAGGAACTGCTTGAATTTTTCCATTTACGGCAACTTTATACTTTTATTTCACTTAATTTCAGTGAGAGACATTCAATCTTGAACACAAGTTCATTCATTTTAAACTATTGTTCCTACTTTGTTACAGTTATGCTGTTAAAAATGATCAGTTTTATGAGATAAAACCACCCATTAATAGGTTAAGGAGTACAAATTAGCTACAGAAGTACAATTGTACTTATATATCACTGCATACATATGAATAAAGATAACTTGACGTGTTTATTCCTGCTGTGCTGTGAACACTGAAGTTGGTAAAGGTGTCTTATGATCCCATAGGGAATGGATCATGAGATACAGCTGAATTATTTTTTTTCTAAGTACATTTACTGATGTACTTTTACATTTTTGATAATTTTACTGATACGTGAATACATCTGAATATGTTTACTGCATTCAGTTTCAGGCTAAAGAAATGCCAACATGCTATATAGTTTGGACACACTGTTTTGCCGCACCACGAGCAGCTGTTATCAAAGCCCATACAACTTGGCATTATTATTTTATACAGGAGGACATCAAGAGGCTTTAAGTCACAAAACATTGTATAGATCTTCACGTATACACATAAAAACACGTACAGGGGACAAGATACACATGTTCACACACACACACACACACACATACACACACATACACACACACACACACACACACACACACACACACACACACACACACACACACACACACATTTACAGCCTGGCTGCTCACCAGGGTAATATACCCTGTCACACTGCAGAACGTGAATTTGACAAATTGAGCCTCAAGTTCTTGTTACATTTAACTTTGTATCTGAAGTACCGAAAAAATGCCCCTTCCAGTGTTTGCTATGGAATAAAAAAGAGAATAATTTGTTCCAAAACACAGCATGGATTTGTCAAATGGTAAGATTTTTAAATGTATGGTCCACAAGTGTGACTTCATGAAGGAAATGCCGCCTGCACTGTAGACTTTCTTATGACACACACATAGTCTGCTCTCTGCCTTTGGATTCAATTGTTGATGAATTTTACACAAATGGCTGAATAAGTACACCAGGAAGCGAGGCTGCTTTGGCCGTTACGGCATGCTTGCATCAGCCATTTACTACAGCCTGTTAACACTGTAATAAAGTGTGATGTGTGTCTCTTCTTTTAACAGGTGTGAGAGTCAGCCAAGGTAACCAGCTGCTGGGTCGCCCCCTCGCTCACCTCTCTCACCCCTTCTGTCTAAAAGAAACTGGAACACTTTCAGTGTTAGTGGCAGGAAGTACCACAGGTGTATGTGTGCGTCTGTATGTGCGCGTTGCCATAACATACCCAGCCTTAACCAAACACTGACATGCCTAGCAGGTGTGTGAGGAAGCTCCTGTGATCTTGGAGACCTTTCAAAGTTTGATACGCTTGGAATTTGATTCATAGCTTTATTGGTGTATTTTATTATCAGCTGGAAGGAAGACTGCTTTGCACCCATACTGGCACAAGAAAGAGTCTCAACAACCTTTTTATCCTCTGGGCCATGTTGTAATTTAGACATTCATTTCTTTTGTGTTATTAGGATATATATATATATATATATATATATATATATATATATATATATATATATATATATATATATATATATCTGAGTTTGCTGAAATGTGCGGATGCATCAGACCATACTGTACTTATGTGGAAGACAAAGTGAAGGGAAACGATTCTTTTGTAAACATCCTATAATACTCTGTCAACTGACTTCCCAGTTCGAGTTCGACTTACTAAAGTTCCACATGTACACTTGTTTATGCCGTGAAGGATTAATACCAATTTTACAGTTGTATTCACTTTGAGTTTAGCTTTCTGGTTGAGGTATTCCTGATTGATATCAGCTGTTTCATTCATGCTTCACCATCAGTAGATCATTCTCTAGCTGCTTGTCTGCTTATGTCATATTCATGCTGACATATAGTATTTTCATATACACTTGCAACCTCTTGCTTTAGTTTATTTTGTATGTATATTTTATTGGTTGAAAACAAGAAACTGGATTTGACTTAAGCATTTAAAAAATGCTGTATGTTGTTGTTCATTGTCCAGTCCTCCGTGTTGTATTTGGTGAGTTTAAAAGCTCAACTCGAAGAACTTTTTCTCTTCTTAAACTTTAAAATGTAAAATTTATTACAATCATCATTTACATTACATATGTACATACATCACATTTGACCATTTGACCCATCCTGATCATGTTTAGGAGCAGTGCGCTACTGTGAAGCGCAAAGACAAGCAGACAGAGATGGAACCCCCTTTCTATACGTGTCGCCGTTTTTTGAAGAACATTGATATACATTTCTCACCTGCAGAAATGACAGACACACAGCTCCTGTCACAGACATGTCTTCGCTGCACCCCATGTTTTTTTGTCAGACATTATAAAGGTTTGTGGGCTGCATTAATATTTAGGACATTGCTCGCACCTTAACAGAAAGTGTTAGGTATACTGATGAGCTCATATTGTCTGCATTCAACTCTAACCCCCGCTGCACAGACAGCAGAGAAGGTTGTGCACAGTACAGACCAGTGTGTATCGGTCATCAAGGTGACTGGGGCGCTGGGAGGCGAATGACCGCTGTGTTCTCCACCTGCATGTCTGTCACGCCTCTGACCACCGTCGGGACCGTAGCCTTTGCAAATGAGGAGCGGTGGAAGCGACAGACAAAATGTTTATTCAGGAAGTGAGTCGACTGGAAGGTCTTCAAAACATGCCATGTTCAAGAATGAGTTGTAGACATTTTGTTGTGTTTCCTCCACAACAGGAACATTTACAAGGATGCCTTGCAGGTTATGACTGGAAATTAGATCAGCGTCCTCTACTGCAAAGTCAAAGAGAATGGGAACATGGAGGAGTTGACAGGAATCACTTGCTTTCTTTATCAAACCGCATCTTCTGTGTATTGATGAACTGCTTTGGATGGCTTGAGCTGAACACAACCAAGTAAGGTGCACAGAGGTTTTAAAATTTGCTTTTCATTCACTGTGTGTAGCTGTTAGGCAAGGGCTGGACTGCTGGGATGCGTCTTTTGACCTGTGGCATCATGTAATGTGTTTGACAAGCATTTCCGCCCTGCAAGGCCCAGCATGGTGTGCGATTGCCAGCTCTGGCTCATCCCTATCTGGGTTGATGCTGGCAGAGTTTCCTCTCTGGATCCTCGGCCAAATTTTCTCCACCGGCACTCTTTTTTGCTTTAAATAATCTAATCGGATGGGTTACTACCTCAAGCATTTGCTCTGTCTTGCATGTTAAGAGATAACAATAATAATAAAAAAGCACACATCGATACTGTTTTCATAGTTTTTCATGATAATTGTTTTCAAGGTGTCTCTCGGCAGCCACAGCTCACGGGTGACAAGCTGGAAGAGCAGACTAGCACATTCTGTCTGCCTCATTGCACCCGCGCCCAGCCGCAACATGCTTGCTTACCCCAACAAAATGAAAAATCAATACATGTCTTCCATCTCCCCCATCTTTTGCAGGACAATTGACCCTGACACCATGATCTCTCAGTGTGAGTGATATTATTTCCACTAGGTTGGGCAAGAGGTAAGACACACATTTTTTCAATAGGCACGCAGGACACCTCTGAAAGCACCTTTTCTGGCAACGGCCAATAAAGTCAAGTGCAGGCTATCGAACGAATAAATAGTTGTGGCAGGTTTAGGGTCTTTCAGAGCTAGAGAGGCATTTTTACTGTTAGTTATTGAAAAAAGAGCAAAAGTAGAAGTTTCAACACAAGTACACGTCTTAATATTACTTTCTTCTCCTGTTGTACATGCTGTGGAAAGAACAATCAGTGCAAATTAACATTTCTACAAATTAAAACATAACTTCATCTATAAATTAGAGATACAGTTACGATCTGCAATTTCGTGATTATATTATTTTAGCCCAACTAATCTGTAATGCTCCCTAAGGCTGGTCTGTATTTTAAGTACGGACGGTAATAAAGGCAACAAGTGAGTTTTTCTTAATTCAATTTTTTATCATAGATATTTAGGAATGCTCTAATTTCATATTTGCATATAAGACCGAGCAAATCTGAGCACCATAAAAAGAGAACATGCACCAACATCAACAACCTCTTCTCCCTCCCCTTCGTTTGGCTTGTCTACGGTGTCGGCTGCATTCCCACCGTTTTTTAACCCAACATGCCATATCGCAGTACCAGGGACACGGACTTCCTGCTGAGGTGTCGCGCTTTGAGCCTTCTCAAACACAGGCAGGTTTTAATGTATTAAAATACACTCTGTCAGCACATTTCTGAAATTATGGGCTAGATTAAACGGCAACTTTGACCCACCTGTCAGAAGATACAAGCTTTTTTGCTGAGAGAGATTAATGCTTTGCTCTAACATTTTCTCCTGAACTCCCTTGAATGTTAATCAGAGCCCAAGAGCAGCAGTAGGGAGATTGGTCATTAGGTGAGGTAGAACACATTGATTTTTAATTTTGACATGCAAATTTGTTTGCCACCCTATTTGTACAGTAAGCTGACCTGCTTGCGTTCTTCTCAGCACTTCTCAGCATCATGGGATACTTTGTTTCAAAGTGAGTGATTAGTTTACTTTCCTGGCAACTTGTGTGTAAGTATGAGTGGATTGGTAGCTTTGCTTTTTCCTATTTGGAAAAGAGATTTTAAACTTGACATGGCTTGACTTACTATAACCTCACAACATAATCTGCACTGTATGCACAGGGACGTTTGTGAAGATAAAAGTATTCCGAAACATTATCAGGCTAAAATGTTCAGGTTAAGCCAAAATATGACACAAAATATGGCACTATAAGCACTGACAATTTAAAAAAAAAGTATATCACATTTCACAAAACATTTGAAAACATAATAAAACATCAGCTGATTGACAAATCATTTTTTTATTACAGTCATTTTCAGTATTTATTACTGTCATCATCAAATTGATCGACTTATTTTAAATCAAAGTGAATCCAGTGACACAAAGTAATTACATGTAGGAAATACATATATTTCTGATAAAACTGTGAACACATTTACAAAAAATCCAAAAATGGTTCCCTATGTTCCTGTGTTTTCCTTCTAACTGACTAAAGGGGACAACAATTTCTGAAAATTGGTTCAGTATTGAGCAAGAGCGAGATGCTCACGTGCTACGGTGTAGTTATATTGGTCACCATCATTTATGTCCACTGACTACTGACATGCTCTAATTATTATTATGGATGTTTGACATTATGGGAAGAATCTCGCTCAAAGAGTCAAGTTCTGAAAACTTGTAGAGTGACGTGTAACCGAGAGATTTTAGCAGAAATGGGAGTGCCAGCAGGGCAGAGTTTTGCGTTGGTGCACAGGAAATGTAGCTTTGTGTTAACTAAAACAGTTAAAGTGTCATGGCTGAATATTTCCAATGTGGGTGAGGTCTTTAAATTCAATGGTGTGGTGATGTGGTGAGGCTGTGACGCTTAAGAGACTGGTGTTCCTGTGGGCGCTGTGACCCTATGAAGCCAACACAGGAACAATGCTTTGACTGGCACCTGTTGCCCCGTACAATATTCAGATTTCAGGACAAGATTTAAGCGGGACAAGGGCACAATAACAAATAGACAGGATCAAGGTAAACGTCAGGAAAAAAAAACTCTCAGTGGCAAAAAGAAGCACTTTTAATAAACCCAGCTTTACATTGACGCTACAATTGCCCTCTCAGCTTTTTTTTCTCCAATTTTACATATTGTTGTCCCTATAAGTCACTTGAAACAAGCTGGAAAATGCCAAAGTTATCCTCCAGGAGCTTGAAACAACAAACTCTTTATGTGAGGATTGACTGACAGACAAGAAAGACCGCAGAGGAAGTCATCAGGTCACAAACCTGACCTTACACCTCAACAGGTCATTCACTGCCTTCACAACTTCTTGAAACGTGTGGACGGCGATCGATGCAAGCTGAGGAGGTGGCCATGTTCCTGACCTCTAATCCCCACCTCCTTAACAGGACCGGGAAACAGGCCTGGAGGCAAGCAGGGATCAGGCCCCTTAGGAGAAATATACCAGTGAGAGGAATAAACAAGACCGTAGAGGGAAGAAAACACACAACGTTAGCAGTGCGGAGGGGAGGGAGAGGCTGTATAAAGGGGTGTTATGTGGATGAGAATGGGTTATACCTTGAGGCTCAGCACCAATTGATCCATTCACCTCCTCTCACACCTCTGGCATTGCTCCTACTGCCTCTGCAAAACACCTGCTCTGTGCAAGTTTCCTCTTTGACTTTTCCTCAACACTGACCTCCTCATCTACATCTGTTTGACTGACCCGTGTCACTCCCACTGTTGGAGGATTATCTGAAGGGTGGTGGGGTCACCGGGTTGTATAGGTTCATTGCTTTACGTTACGCTACCCCTGAACACTTCTCACTTCCCGGTTCAGCCACCGCTCCCTTCACTTCGCTTCACAGCGCAGCTCTGCCTGCCATTGTGATCGCTGCGTAGAAACGTGTTAGCGATAGCAGGGAAGCAGATAACTCACAAAACCCGCACTGTGTAGAAGCGAGTCACAAATTTAGCTCAGCAGACGAGAGCGCCTGTGGCACTGTCAGGCAGAATTAGAAAAAATTAAGACATCCATCCCAGAGACATCCAGTAGAAAGACAGAAACAGGGACAGGCACCAGTAGATTGACATATTTGCCAGATATTCATTTGAGCGTGTTCGTGGGAGCATGAGCGGTGTCAGTGACAGCACTTTCTCACCTCGGTGACAGTGAAAAAGCCGCTGTGATCAGTGCAGTGGAAGGCGCAGCATGGCAGAGTTGGATTAGCTATGATAATATGATGACAGTAATTGAGCTTGTCATAATTGCTCAATCACTGAGCGTTTCCCCGGGGTCTGAGAGGCAACTGTTAGTGCTGTACAAGCCTTCATTATAGGGGTCTAATATCAGGATAATTCACTTACTGTAGGACAACTGTCACTGTGATCATTTTGTGTGCGTTACTGGATTAACTCACGAAGGAATTAAGATGAAATAATCTTAACTGTGCCATGTGATTTATTTAATCAACTTTAACATACATGTGTGAACAATGGACTGGCCTAATGCATTGTTCCCTCTTTACACCCATATTGCAGCTTTATTCATCTAAATATTTGCCGTCCAATACTGAGTTGATAAGCTAATGGGCTGTGATGACCAGTTGAATCTACTTAGAAACGGGAAGATTTTCTGTGTTGATTGACTCGATAACAACCAGAGGGCCATAAACGAGGACATCACAATGCCCCCAGCTCCCACTGTCCCTTATAGACAAAGACAGAAGAAGAGGATTTGAGGGAGGGCAGGAGAGAGGGAGGGAGGGAGAGAAATATTAGAACAGAGAGGTGGCGGCGACAGGACCACCTCACGGCGGAATTTACTGTCAGATTTTCTCCACAAGAATCTGGACCAAAAACCCCCTCGCCACGAATGAGAGGACGGAGAATAAAAAAAAGAGGGAAATTGGAAAAAACAGCTGAGGGTGTAAATAATTCATGCAGACAATATGACTTTTTTATGTAAATTCAGTGCATTAACCCTCTATTATAATGATGGACGACAGATACGGGTGATGTTTCCTTGGTAAGAGCTAATGGATGACCATCATAAATTCACTGCACATTTTATTGTGTTGCCGGCAAAATTGTGCCTGCAGGCAACGTTGTTTACTTTTATGTCAGGGAGGAGGAGAAAAATCCCGCCGTCTTCAAAAGGAGAGAAGGGAAAAGAGAATGGGGAGTTAAAATAATGGGGCCCACACAGAGCGCCTTGTTCCGTACCTTCTGCCATGTTTGGAGCAAGCGATCCCCCAACTGCCTCGGTGTGTGTTCTTCCTCCTGCTCTTCCCTCTGCCGCTCCTTCTCCTCATCTTCTTCCTCCCCTCCAGCGCTGTCTTCCTCAGAGAACAGCGGGGTCTAGGCGCATTAGCGGCGCTGCACTCCTCCACATCGCTCCGATTACAGATTACTCACTTTTGCCGCCGCTGTTCGACTTGAAATTTGGGGAGGTAGAAGGACATCATTTTTCATTACTGTCTTCTCTGAGCAACATGATACTTTCCCGGACGCTGGTACTGGATGTGGCATCCGTTTTCGTGAAAGAAAACACTTTTGATGGCTGATCGAAAATACAGTTTCAGCCATCAGTAGATCAAACGGCATAATTGATTGGCTCAAAATCCAGTGACACTTGATGTTTTTTCAACTCTGATTTTGAAGCAAATAAGTGTGCAGCAAACATACTTACTCCTGGTACCTTGGTTGTTCACTGTTGATGAAAGAAGAGAGCAGCACAGGCCTGATCAACGCCTGGTTAGCAAGTCTATCATTCCCCTTTTTGCCTTGTGGCTGCCCCGAGGCCCTGCTCAAATCAACACCCTATCCTCCCTCTCTCACCGTTTCTCACTCTCTCTTTTCCCTATTCCCTTCCTCTATACCTCCTCCCTCTCATTTCCCTCTCGTCCAAACCTTCCCTCCATCTCTGATTTATCTTGTAATATTGGCTCCCTAATTAACACTAGAACTGTATGTCTCATGTGTCTTGTTTTGGGTGGATTTTAGCATACTAACCCCCCCCAACCTCCCAATGCTTCTCTCTCTTCTCCCCGAGTCTGTTCGATATAGAGTAGGCTTGCTCGGAGCAAATGATTAACAACCAAAGGGAGACTCTAGCATACACTTGATAGTCTTGGTGTAGCTTTCAAAGAAATG